>NW_017728923.1:4920204-4922611 GCF_001723895.1 Crocodylus porosus
TGGAGGCTGAACAGGTTCAGGTCCCGTAGCCTCTCCTCATAGGGCCTGCCCTGTTGTCCCCTGATCATACGTGTGGCCCTCCTCTGGATGCTCTCCATGCTGTCGACATCCCTCTGACCCTGTTCTTATCAGAACATCCCCTTGCTACTTCACTAGAAAATCTTTGTCTCTATTCTTTATTGCCTGCCTCTGTTTTTCTTGACTTAGTTATCTTCTGGCTACACCCAAAAATATATTTCTAATATAAAATACTTCACAAATTGAAATCTTGCTTCTGACTATCTCTGACTTTAATATCATTCTCCTCCATTTAGACTTTTGCCTTCAGTTAGAAATATTGAAGTCATCTTTGCCTGAGCTTTCCCTTTCCTTCTACAGATGGTTTGTCTTTTATCCACCTGAATCATTGTCAGTTTACACTGCTGCTTTTATTCTCCTTCTGTGGCATTAACCATGTTTGAAGTCAGTCTTCTCTTTCTAAATATCTGCTCTGCAAATCTCACTAAGCTCACACACTGTTTTCAATTACTCCAGAAAGGGCATTTGTATTGTCCTTATTTTATGCTACCTTCTCTGGTGGCCTGTTCATCTTTTAGGAGCATAAGACTGGAAGGGGCCTCCTGGGCTACTGGGGACTACATTTGTAGGCAGTCCCCAAAATCTTCACTTGAAATTCTCACCCACAACTACAAGGCACAGTGCCCAAAACAAAACAACAGAACACCCTATAACATGCTGTAGATACAAGAGAAGTATTTAAGGGTATCTCTTTATGCAGTGGTGCTCCACCATACCAGCACACAGGCAGATGAGTAGAGCACAACCACTGGATCCAAAACCAGTCCAGATCCAGCGAGCAGGGCTGGGTCTGTGAGCCATATCCAGCATACAAGGGACCCTGTGCACCATGTCTGATCTGCAGACCAACTGCATGCACCATGGTTAGTCCAGCTGTGGACTGATCCTGCATGCCAGATCTAGGGCCATGCACCAGGTCTTATACTTTGTACTAGGTCCAGGACCAATTAATGCTGCTACTGGTCCTGAAATTTCCAACCTAGGGGAACCCCAGGGGCCAGATGACTTGGCTCTGTGGGTTAGATCCAGCCTAGAGATTGTACTTTGAGCAGCACTGTCTTTATGAGTGCCAACTTCAGTTTTGCTCTTTCAAAGTAGTGAATTCCATTCTCCAGGCTGAAAAAATTTTGAGTGACTGAGACCCAGATGGGCACAGAGTCTGTGGTTTGATCTCCAAATATACACAAAAGAAATTATAGAATTAGTCAATCTTGGGGACCTCCCTTATATTTTATAAGGGAGGATTATTCTGCAGTTGCTCAGGGATGCAGGGGGGCAGCCAGGAAGGCCAAGGCAGGGATGGAACTGGGACTAGCTTCCCGGATCAAGGACAACTAGAAGTCCTTTTTTAAATATATAGGGGGCAAAAAGAAGGTTCTGGGTAACGTGGGGCCGCTGCTGGACACGCTAGGAAATTTGGTCGTCACACCAGATGACAAAGCTAACCTGTTTAACGACGTCTTTGCCTCCATTTTCCTGAGCAGGGACTGGAACAGCCACCCCTCCTCTGGGCCCCCTAGGCCAAGGGTTAGTGAGGAACTAGTTAGGGAACTTCTGGAGGGACTGGATGTATTCAGCTCAGCTGCTCCGGATGATCTCCACCCTAGAGTACTGAGGGAATTAGTTGAGGTCATTGTGGGATCCCTGGCACAGCTGTACGAGCACTCGTGGTGCTCTGGTGTGGTGCCAGAGGACTGGAAGAGGGCCAGCATGGTTCCCATCTTCAAAAAAAGGAGGAAGGAGGACCTGGGAAACTATAGGTCAGTTAGTCTTACCTCGACCCCCGGCAAGCTATTTGAGGGAATTATCCTGGCACATGTCCACGAGGGGCCAGCAGGAGAGATTTTGCTTAGGGGCAACCAACATGGGTTCATTAGAAGCAAGTCCTCTCAGACCAACCTGGTAGCCTTCTATCACCAGGTCACCAAATCCTTAGACGCAGGGGTAGCAGTGGACATAGTCTTCCTGGACTTTCGGAAGGCCTTCGACACTGTCTCTCATCCCATTCTCATTAAGAAACTGGGGGGGCTGTGGTGTCGACACTTACACAGTCAGATGGGTTGCCAACTGGCTGGAGGGTCGCACCCAGAGAGTGGTGGTGGACGGGACATTTTCAACCTGGAGGGATGTGGGCAGTGTGGTTCCGCAGGACTTGGTCCTCGGACCCGCACTGTTCAACATCTTCATCAGTGACCTGGACAAGGGGGTAAAAAGCACCCTGTTCAAATTTGCTGACGACACAAAGATGTGGGGGGATGTGGGCACGTTAGAAGGGAGGAATAGGCTGCAATCAGACCTAGACAGGTTACAGGGGCGGGTGGATGAGAAT
>NW_017728923.1:4922851-4925214 GCF_001723895.1 Crocodylus porosus
AGGCTGAGGGGGATCTAGTGGCCTGTTACAAACTAGTCAGAGGGGACCAGCAGGCACTGGGGGAGTCCCTGTTCCCCTGAGCACTCCCAGGAGTGACTAGAAATAACGGTCACAAGCTGGCAAAGGGTAGATTCAGACTAGATATCAGGAGGCGCTGCTTCATGGTCAGGGTGGCTAGGATCTGGAACCAACTTCCAAGAGAAGTGGTGCTGGCTCCTACCCTGGCAGTCTTTAAGAGGAGGCTAGATGAACACCTTGCTGGGGTCGTTTGACCCCAGTACTTTTTCTTGCCATGCCAGGGGATCGGACTAGATGATCTGCTCAGGTCCCTTCCGACCCTACAAACTATGAAACTATGAAAACTGGCATATTTTATTTAGTATTGAATATCATCATCTATGTTTAGTTTTTGGAATAGTTGACATCCAGGTAGAGTAAATGTTCGACATTTTCCAAGAACTGCTCTCTAATTATAATATGTGGGGAGTACTTTGTTGTTTGGGGTATGTTGGTAGGGTATTTTAGTTTGCGTGAAGTTGACATTGAGTCCAAGCATTTCATATGCTTTACAGAAGCTGTAAAGAGTGACTTTGAGCTCTTCAATTCAGTGGACACACACAACACAGTTGTCAGCATACTGAAGATTGGTAATGAAGGTGTTGGTGATCTTGGATGTCAAATACAATGACTATATGTTAAAGAGATCCCTGTCCATGCCATGCTAGATGCTTTCTCCAGAAGGAAGTCTATCAGCAATAAGATGCGGAATAGCTGCAATATAGAAAGAAAAAAGCACTGGTGCAATCACACATCCTTGCTTGACTCCAGTTATAATGGTGAATGGATCTGTTTCTGAACCATTGCTTAGAATGGTTGTTGTCATGTCATCCTGAAGAAGTATGAGGATGGGAACAAATTTGGTGGACATCCAGATCTCATCAGGATATTCCATAGAACTTCTGTGTTGATTGAGTCAGGTCAATGAAGGCCATGTAAAGATCTCTGTATTGCTCAAAGTACTTCTCCTGCAGCTGTCTTATAACAGACATCATGTCTCTTGTACCTCTGAATGGTCTAAAATCACACTGGGACTCATGTGGCATGGGGATTGAGTCTATTTAGGACAGAGGTGCACAAAATACGGCCTGCAGGCTACATCTGGCCTGCCAACAAATTCAATCTGGGGGCTGGACTCAGTGATCCTTCGGAGTCCCTTCCAGCCCAAATGTCTATGAAATCTATGAAAAATCTGGCCTGGGTGCAGGTGGTCACCACCCCATTGGATCTGGCTCAAGGGTGGCTGGTGGCTCCAGCTCCAGCCACAACATGGTCCTAGGTGGGCAGGACTGCTTCTGCTCAGCAGCATCAGCTTTTGATGTAGTGCCATCAGCTGTGGACTCAGGTAGGGGCTTCTGTCACACTGGGCAGCTGGCAGCCTCAGCTGCATACACTGCCAGCAGGTTCCATGTCAAGGCTCCGGAACCTGCTGGCTGCACCCACAACTGATGTGTGACACCCACCCACCATAGCTGAAGTTCCCACCTGGGTCCAGAGCTGAGTTTCAAGATTTTTGGCAAACTGCAGCTCCAGCTGGGTTCTGGAGTGGGGGGGAGGGCATGCACACAAAAGAAAAAGAAGGGGGGGGGATGTAGTCTTTGACAATTTACCACAACTCATTAAGTGGCCCTCCAACTGAAATAATTGCCCACCCCTGATTTAGGAGAATGTGGGTGAGGATCTTTCCAGCTATGGACTGGACTGCAATGCCATGGTTATTGCTGCAATCCAGTCTAGCTCCTTCCTTGAGTTTAGTTACAATTCTGGCATGTCTTAAGTTACTGGGAAATCTCTTCATGTTTCCAGATTTTCAGAATAAGGGCATGTGGTTGGTAAGTGAGATGTTTTCTACCATGCTTAAATATTTCAGCTAGTATTCTGTTAGAACCAAATGCTTTGTTGCTTTTCATCTGCTCAATGGCTTTTAAAGCCTCTTGATTTTTTAAAATGGTCTTCAGTGGTGGAGCAGTTTGATGAAGTTGCCAGCTGAAGTTGAAGTTTGCTCAGTTGCCAGCTCCCTCAGGCAACCCAGGCTCAACCACAGCTACTGGCCCTGCTCTCCCCAAGTCAGAGCGAAAGGTGTTTGTTGTGGGAGACTCCATCCTGCGGGGCACTGAGGGGGGCAATCTGCCGCCCCGACCCCTTAGCCCGGGAAGTCTGCTGCTTCCCCGGGGCCTGCATCCGAGACATTGCGGAGAGGATCCCGCAGCTCCTCCGGCCCACAGACCACTACCCCATGCTCCTTATTCATGTGGGCACCAATGACACGGCTCGGAGCACCCCCAGCCAGGTCATGAGGCGCTACA
>NW_017728923.1:4925225-4965672 GCF_001723895.1 Crocodylus porosus
AGGTCTGGAACAGTCTGCCAGCGGAGGTGGTTCAAGCACCTACATTGAACACCTTCAAGAGTAAATTGGATGCTTATGTTGCTGGGATCCTATGACCCCAGCTGATTTCCTGCCCTTTGGGCAGGGGGCTGGACTCGATGATCTCCCGAGGTCCCTTCCAACCCTAATGTCTATGAAATCTATGAAGAAGGAATACTTCACAGTGGCTGCTAAGGTGGAAGAAGGCTGCAGCAAAACAGAAACCTCAGGTTGTCTATGTTTTCCTTGCCATCCGATTAAGTTTTCTTTGCTACAAAGTATTGTGCAGTTCCTGATATACAGCAGCATCCTTACATTAAACAAAGACATTCTCCGAAATATTTCATCAACAGCAAGTCTTATGGTAATGGGCAAGTGGCAGTGGGGGCAGGTGCTAGTGATTACTGAAAGCCCCTAGTCATGAACCTATGTGGAGGCAATGAGTGTTTGATGGTCATTTTAAACTTGGATCTTAGACAGGTGTGTAATTTAGAAGCTGCAGTCATGACTGAGCTGGCCTATTTAGGATCCATTCTGTTGGCACTAGATTTGGACCCAGCCCCTATACTTTTGTTCCGGGCAAGCACAACCCTCAGCCCGACCACAACACCTTCCAGTTGATAATAGGCGAGTTTACCGATACAGAGTGATAACAAAAAAAGCAACAATACAATCAAGCGATTCTATGTCTACCAATCCTAGAGCTGTCATCAGAGGCAAAGTACATCTGGTCAGGATGCAGGCTCCACTCTGAGGCTCTCTCTCTTAGGTGTCAGCAGTCAGGAGGTGGGATGCCAAGGCCCACAGCCCCCTTCTCATGGGGTGCATGAGATGGGCTGGTCATATGCCTTCTGTCCATGGCAGCCTCAGAGACCCTTCCTGGGGGATGGGGATTCCTTCTCAGGAAGGGAGGGACAGGAAGGAGGGACAGGGAGGGACTCTTTGTTAATCTTAAGTCTCTGCTTTTATATTCTCCTTCACCCTTGATGACTCCTGATGACTCTTCATCATGGGTATCTCTGGTTGGTTGTCTCTCTGTGGTCACAAGTCCATGTAGCCTTCTGGACCTTCTCCTAATTTGGTCTTTTTCCCCAAAACTGGGACTCAGGCCTGCCTGCTGCTCTGGGGCCTTGTAGCTGGTGTTACTTATTTCGTGTTATGGGACACTATGGTACATACTTCCTCAGTTCCCAGCCTTTGTGTCCTTGTTGTGTTAGACAACCTGTCTGTCTTGAAGGCTGTGATGTTGTGTTGTGGCATGCCTCCCTCAGTTCTCAGGCTGTGTCCATCCGTTGGCCTTGTTGTGCTAGACAGCCCGTCTGTTTTCAGGGCCATGAGAAGCTATGTGTGTCTCTCCCAAGCTTTTTAGAAATCCATCAACCCTTGCTGCCCATCTTGAACCCTTATAATGCATATATCTATACCTATAAACCAATTCCCCAAAAAACAGACCTTTAAATACTGTTTTTAAGCTAACACACTCTGCTAACCCCATATGGGGAGGGGAATAGAAAAGGTGCCCTAAATATACTGTCTCATTTCACCTGGCTGGAAAACCACATCCAGTGGGATCAGTCTTTCTGCAGTACAAATCAAGAAATGAAGTTTGCAATCTGGAATATCCGTACCCTAATGGACAACTTTATCATGGATTGATTGGAATGAAGGACAGCACTAGTGGACCAATAACTTGCACAATTTGATATTGATATTGTTGCATTTACTGAGTCCAGATGTGCAGGGGAGGGGAAGTTCACAGAGCATGGTGGTGGCTACACCTACTTTTGAAAAGAAAAGGCTGAAAAAGACAGACACATTCGTGGTGTTGATTTTGCTATCAAGACCAAGATTGTTCCTTAGGTGCCAGAATGTTTGGTTGGTATCAGTGAACATCTCGCAACCCTTTGTCTTCCACTGACCAGCAGACAACATGCAACAGTCATCAGCACATATGCCCCAAACCTTGATGCGGTTTACAGAACCAAGGAAGAATTCTACAAGCCTAGACCAAGTACTGTCATTTGTCTCTAAAGAATACAAGATAATTCTTTTTGGTGATTTCCATGCTAAAATGAGCAGGGGCTCTGAGCTATGTAAAAGAACACTTGGAAAGGGAGGGGTGGGGACAGTCAACTAAAATAGAATTCTCTTCCCCAGATGACTGGCTCTGTGGATTCAGGGAGACCAGTGGATGTGATATACCTTGAATTTAGCAAGGTTTTTGATACAGTCTCCCACAATGTTTTTCCAAGCAAGCTAATGAAGTATGGTTTGGATGAATGGACTCTAAGGTAGATAAAAAAACTGGCTGGAGCATCAGGCTCAGACAGTAGTAATTAATTGCTCAATGTCTAGTTGGCAGCTGGTATCAAGTGGATTGCTCCAGGGGTCAGTCCTTGGACCGGTTTTGTTCAATATCTTCTTCAGTTCCCTGGAAGATAGGATACAGTGCATCCTCAGCAAGTTTGCAGATGACACCAAGCTGTGGGGGGACTAGTAGAAACACAGGTAGGGCTAGGATTCAGAGAGACCTTGACAAGTTGGAGGATCAAGCCAAAAAAACCCTCATGAGATTCAATATGGACAAGTGCAAAGTCCTGCACCTAGAATGGAGCAATCACATGCACCAGTACAGGCTGAGGACCAACTGGCTAATCAGCAGTTCTGCAGAAAAGGACATGGGGGTTACAGTGAACAGGAAGCTCAACAGCGTGCCCTTATTGCAAAGAAGACTAATGGCATACTGGGCTGCATTCGCAGGAGCATTGCCAGCAGATCAAGGGAAGTGATTATTCCCCTCTTCAGCGCTGGTGAGGCCACATCTGAAGTACTGTGTCCACTTTTGGGCCCCCCACTACAGAACAATATGGACAAATTGGAGGGAGTCCAGCAGAGAGTAGTGAAAATGGTTAGGGGGTCCGGGCACATAACTTATGAGGAGAGGCTGAGGGAACTGGGCTTATTTAGTCTAGAGAAGAGAAGACTGAGGCAGGATTTAATAGCAGCCTTAGACTACCTGAAGGGTGGTTCAAAAGAGGATGGAGCTAGACTGTTCTCACTGGTGACAGATAAAAGAACAAGGGGTAACGGTTTCAAATTGCAGTAAAGGAAGTTTAGGTTGGATATTAGGAAAAACGTTATTACTAGGAGGGTAGTAAAACACTGGAACAGGTTACACAGAGAGATGGTGGACTCTCCATCGTTGGAGGTTTTTAAGACCCAGGTAGACAAAGCTTTGGCTGGGATGATCTAGTTGGGGGTGGTCCTGTGTTGAGTAGGGGGTTGGACTGGATGACCTCCTGAGGTCCCTTCCAACTCTAATTTTCTATGAAAATTATGTTTGGAACATTATATCATCACAAACTCCCTATTCCATCAAAACAACAAATGGAAGACATCATGGCTGCACCCCCATTCAAAATACTGACACCTGACTGCATCATAGTGAGTGTGTCTACATGTGCATTTATGCTGGTTTAAATTTACTGTGCAGTAAGTTACTGTGCAGTAAGCACAGGAATAGGCTGGTGTGCAGTTGATCTGGGTCTAAATTTAGTCCCAGGTCAGAGCAGCTTGCCAGCTTGCCCTGAGCTCCAGCCTCCGGCCACATGGCTGCCAACACTTGGGACTAACTTTAGTCCCAAATGGAAGCCAGATGCCAGCACTTGGGACTAACTTCAGTCCCAAATTGAAGCCAGGAGTGGTGGCCAGCCAGGAGCCCTGGGGCTGGGCTCAGGCTGGACCCATAGTAGCTAGGCAGACCCAGCAGTGGGGCCCCTAGGGTTATTGCACAATATCACATCTATAGAATAACTAATTGGGATAAATCTGAAACCTGCCTGATGCAGGTATCAAACGTACGATCAAGTTTGTGTAAGTTGCTATGTTTACTGTGCAGTACAGGTGTGCATGTGTAGATGCATGCCTGTACTGCACAGTAATTTTTATTGTAGCACTGTAAATGTACACATGTAGATGCACCCAGTGTGTGCCTGGGACCATCATAATATTTGTATCACCAGAGCAGATACTTGCTAGACTGATCATCATTTAATATGTTCCATCATGGCCATTCATATCTCCCCAAAACAATGTAAGCAAAAGAGGCAACCAAGGAAGAGGTTCAATATTGAGCGCTTGAAAGACCTTGCTAAGAGCAATCATTTCCAGCAGTACCTTAGTGAGAAAGACTTCAGCCTCCCTGGTCACCTTTACACCACAGGTCACTGGGAGAGTCTCATGGAAGGCATTTACAATGCAAAAATCTCTAGACTTTTTCCCGTAAGTAACATCAGGACTCATTTGATGAAAATGATAAGGGAATTTAAGTTCTCACTGACAGAAAAAGGAGAGCATTCAAATCTTGGCAGAATGACATCAACTCCAAACAGAAGGAAGACACTTATCATAACATTAAAGTAGAGACCCAAAGAAAAGTTTGAAAGCAAAAGAGAACAAAAGCCAATGAGATCCAGAAGTTTGCTGATAGCCATGATATGTGTAGTTTCTTCAGTGTGACCAAAGTTGTCTATGGGCCAAGCACAAGGAGCTGTTCCTCGAAGGTCCAGGGATGGAACAACACTCTAAAACAGCTCCATCATCAATACCTGGTGGAAGGAACCCTTTCTAGAGCTTCTGAACTGGGATTCTAATGTCAAAGATATAGCCATTGAAGCCATTCCACAACACTCCATTACAGACTACCTTGGAGATACAACTATACTGCAATCAGTTTAGGAGACAAGAGTAGCATGGCATGCTTGAGAGCACTGCTGCTTGGCACAGTAAGTTAATGATGTAGATGTGGCCAAAGGCTCTCAATCTTAACCCTGCAAGGTGGGAGGAATTGGTGGCTTCTGGAATTGGTGACAGATGGCCATGTGGACACTGGGGAAGAAGATAGTAACTAGATGCAGGAGAGGAAGGATGTGCTTTTTTCTATTTTCTAGCATGGCATTTTTTCCCTTCAGTTGGGCACCTAGCCAGGGAGTCAGAATTGGCTGAACCATCGGGAGAAATGACTGCAGTGGAACTTTTAGCTCAGAAAAATTGATCTATTTGGACCAAGGTTAACTGTGTATGGTGGAAGTAAATTTAATAATGATGAGGGCTCAGACTAACACCCTTAAAAATGAATGCCCTCTGTTTGGCCACTGGAAAGAGATGGCAAGGCAAAATCATGGCAGCTTTCTCCTACCAGATAATTCCTTCTGTGTCTCTACTTTGACTGGAAGGGAGCAGCTCTAAGGATTGAGAAAAGAGCACATGATCATCCATTTGAAAGTCTTTCTGGTCTGATTGCATGATGTCTTGTTCCTGTTTTTCTGGTGGAACAGGGTATTTGTGATGATAAGTCCATGTTCTGTGCATTTGGTCTAGAGGAGGATGCCATTGGAGTTAACCTTTCCCACTCCTTCCTTCCCGATGGTTCCGTTCCAGAGGTTTGAGTCCCTTCCAACTCTGGCACTGAAGTTGCCAAGCAGAATAAGTGTTTCTTGCTCTGGAACATCAGAAAAGACTTGGTCAAGGTTGGTGCAGTAGTCCTCCTTGGTTTCATCAGCAGCATCAAGAGTCAGGGCATGCACACTGATGACAGTGTTGTATTGGTTCCCCACCAGTTTAAGATGGAGAGTCATGAAGCACTTACTAATTCTGATGGGGAATTCATTGAGTTGGTTTATGAGTTCATTCTTAATGGCAAAGCCAGCTTCATGAAGTTGGCATTCTCCTTCCTGTTTACCCTTCCAAATGAGGGTATAGTCACCTCCTTTGTTCTTTGAGCTACCCATCTCCCAATTGCTGGGTCTTGCTCAGTGCAGCGGTATTGATGTTGTGTTGCCTCCGTTCTCGAGCCATAATTGCAGCGTGTTGCTCTGGGCATTCACTATTAGAATTGTCCATGAGGGTCCTGATGTTCCAAGTCCCAAAATTGATTGCGTGTTTTTGTTAATTTCAACCACAGTAAAGGTGATCCCACTGGATGTGGTTATCCAGACAGGAAAAGGGTAGACAGACTTTAGGGCACCTTTACTTGCACCTTCCCCGTGTGGGGTGAGGAGAGTGGATCCTGAAGGGGGCTCAATTGAAGTTACAGTTGCCAGATCACCTCATGGCAATACCCACAATCTAAACATAGCACTTGATTGAGTGTGTCATTGTTCATGCCTGGGATCGCAAAGATGTCTGCATCACCTGAGTTATGCTAGGAGTTGATGATTGCTGGACCAATCACAAACTCATCCACTTGGTTACATCACTCAAACTAGATCCCAAACAGTGACTGCAGCAGAAGCAATGCTGATGGAAGATCAGTGTTGAAGGACTCATGGACCCAATCAAGAGAAACTTCTTTCATCAGCATCTCAATGAACAGCTGGTGAATTCCACTCAACAACAATGGGAAAACATTGGCAGTTCTTGGAGCACTTTTAAGCCCACCATTATCAGTGCCTGTGAAGACACTTTTGGATGTTAAGCTGAACTTCTAGTTGGAGTAGATCTAATCAGGAAACATCAAGACTGGTTTGATGAGAATGACCAGGAGATCCAAGAATTGGGTGATTACAAATCCCAGGCCTTTTGTGCTTGGTAGAATTACACCAACTCCAAGTCAAAGAAATTGCATCACAAGCAAGCAAAGGCAGAGGTCCAGAGGAGGGCCCACGATATGAAGAACTGATGGTAGGAAGACAAGGCAAAAGAGATTCAACATCTTGCTGGCAGACATGATGTGCATGGTTTTTTCAGTGCCACCAAAGCTGTCTATGGTCTGAGCACTCAAGATGGAGGAGACCTGATCAAGGAAAGAGGAACCATCAGCATCCACTGGAAGGAGCATTTTGAAGACCTTCTCAAACAAGACTGTTTTGATGAGAGTGTTCTCAACTCCGTCCTGCAACACCCAATTAGAGATGATCTTGGAATCCTTCCAAACCTTAACATGGTAAGGAAAGCCATCAAGCAGATGAACAATGACAAGAGATCTGGAGCTGATGGAATCCCCACTGAATTCTTCAAGCAATGGGGAGAGGAACTCGCATCACAGCTTCATGCCCTCATCTTAAGGATCTGGAATGATGAGGAAATCCCAGTTCACCTCAGGGATGCCGAAATCATGACAATCTTCAAGAAAGGAGACCAGTCCAACTGTGGAAGTTACAGAGGAATTGCCTTGCTGTCCACCACAGGAAAGATCATTGCAAGAACCCACTTGAATTGTCTCCTTCCACTTGCTGAAGAGCTTCTCCAATATCTCAGTGTGGATTTAGGGCATCAAGAGGCACAACTGACATGACCTTCACATCTCACCTGTCACAAGAAAAATGCCAGAAACAACCTAAATCTCTCTACATGGCCGCCTTTGACCTCTCAAAAGCTTTTACTCTTTCAGCTGAGAAGTACTGTAGAGGATCCTTCTGCAGATGGATGCCCACCGAAATTTGTCACCATTCATTGCCTGTTCCATAGCGGAATGCAAGAGTGGTTCTTAGTAACAGATCTATCCTTTTGAGATTAAGACAGGCGTTAAGCAAGGCTGTGTCATCGCTTCAACACTCTTCTCAATATTTCTTACTGTGACCAATGACAAGCTTCTGACCACCAACAAGCTTCCAGTCGGAGTGGAGCTAAACTACCAAATAAATGGTAAATTGCTTAATCTCAGATGACTCCAAGCCAAAACCAAGACCACCCCTACCTCAGTCATTGGGCTCCAGTACACAGATGATGCCGTAGTGTGTGCTTACTCAGAAGCAGACCTTCAGGCAATTGTTCATGTCTTTACTGAGGCATACAAGAAAATGAGACTGACGCTTAACATTCAGAAGATGAAAGTCCTCCATTAACAAATTTTCAATGAGCAGTCCCCGGCTCCAGTAATTCAGATTCATGGCAAGAACCTGGAGAACAGTGAGCATTCCCATACCTTAGAAGCTAACTCTTGCAGAAGGCTGACATCAACAAAGAAATCCAAGATTACCTCAAATGTGCAAGTGCAGCCTTCCGACATCTGAGAAAACAAATGCTCAAAGGTTGCAACAACAAATCTGAAACCAAGCTCATGGTTTATCAAGTAGTCATTATCCCCACCTTATTGTATGGAGCTGAAACATGGACAATATACAGGGGACACCTCAAGTCACTGGAGAAGTACCATCATTGCTGCCTGCACAATATCCTATGAATCCAGTGGGAAGACAGATGCACCAATACTAGCGTTGTCTTGCAAGCAAACACCACGAGCATTGATCATCCATCAACTTTGCTGGGCTGGCCACATCATCCAGAGGTCTGACTCCAGACTCCCAAAACAAGTTTTATTTTCCCAGTTCAGTCAATGCATATGCTCAAGAGACAGTGCTTCAAGGATGTGCTCAAGGCCAACTTTGAAAAAATGCAACATAGACTTCAACTCATGGGAGACTGTTACCCAGGACTACCCCAAATAGAGGAAAAGTTTGCTTCAAGGATCTTGGTACTTTGAAATCTAATGATGACAACAGGAGACAAATGTGGGAGTGACAGAAACTGCATGTCACGGATCAAATGAAGACTCCAGAGCCACCCACTCTGCATGGAAATATGCACCTGAGCTGTAACAGAGCCCATCAATCCCAAATTGGCCTCATCAGCCATCTTCCAACCCACAGATAAGGCAATCATTGAAGACAATCACCCTTGACCATGGGGTGTTGCCAATGATGATGATGATGATGCTCTGACTGTAGCATGAAGGGCCATACTGATGGTTTTTGTGTGATGGGTAACCTGTTCACTGGGGATTGGGCTGTGATACACCAATTTGTTTCACCAAAGAGCCTTCCCTAAAGAGATTCTGGTTAGCTATAAAACTAAGCTAGACTGGAGAAATCTCAAGATGAGAGCAGTAGATTCCTTTACTAATACCTTGAGCCATCAAGTCCACCAAGAACAGGTACTTATTGACATAACAAATACTAACCTTGAAAAGAGTGTATACTTCCAACTCCCTCTGGGATGCTTTAACTGTTGGTGCTATTTGTGACAGAGAGAGAATAATTCTTGTGTTAAATGCTAGAAATGATGTTGGGGCAGATGTTTTATAGTGGTGTGCAAGGCACAGCTGTGACTCTTAATTTTCCATCAATATTAATTTGGATAATTAATTTAATCATACAAGTCAAACTGACCTAGTCTTAGACTAAAGAATTATAATTCATTTATATAAATGTCACACATGCAGCTAATTTAACTTGGAAACTAATAGAATAATAGTGATAATATAATACATCAGGGGAATAGGAAATGATTTGTTATTGTGTCATTACAATTCATATCTTCCCCAGAAGTGGAGAGAAAAGAAAGTAAACAAACAGACAAAGATTCCTTGTAGTATACTTTGGTTCTGAATATGCCTGATATACTTGGTAAAGTCCCTGTGCTGTCGCTTTATTTCAGGCAATAGGGCAATCAAGAATGGTATCACTGACATGAATAGCAGCTTTTAAAGTGATGAGGTCTCTTGTGTTTAAGGGCATTTTAAATGCTGGTGAAATTCATATGCAGGAAACATCAGTCTGGATCTTATTATTCTTTGGCTAGTTATGGTTGGATTCTGTCTCTTCACTCTGTGTAATGGCTGTGTTCACCACTGTCATTTCTTCCCACCCTTCCCCCACCTTCCAGACTCATATCCCATAGCTGGATCCCTGTTATGAAAGACATTTTGATCCAGGATAGCAGTAGTCAAACTGCCTTCTTTCAAACATCAATACATTCCGATTTTTCTCCCAACTAAGAGCAGGCTAGACACACAAAGCAGAATTCTGTTTCTTTATAGTTGTCTAAATTGCAGATTTTTGGTTATCTCCATGGCATTTTTGGCTCTTATGCTCAGGTAGAGATTTTGTTTCCCAGTATTGTGGATGCATAGTGTGTGCATCTGTCATCTCAAGCAGACTGGGCATGTGCCATAGGCTGTATACAAGCTGCATACATGCTCTGTCTAAGCATCTAAGCATTGTGGATGCTTTGCAGCATCATAGGCCTACAAATGTAGGTCATTCTAATCTAACCCATAGCTAGCAGGTGTTACATGGCGCCACCACCTCCCAAGTTTTAGTCCCAGTACTTGAATTCTTAGTATTCATATCTGGGATACCAAAGACTCAGGTTCTAGGCCCCTACCTCATCCAGATGGGATATAATCCTGTTTCTCTAACCTCCTTACATAGTATTCTAATCACCACACCATAGGCCAGGCATTATCTAGGCCATTCTCTGGTACTATGTTGAAAGTGTTTCTATGGACAGAGAGAAAGGTGTGCAGAGCCAAGAGAAAGCAACCAATTCTGAGCTTGTGTGTCTCTATGAGGTGGCTGCTTGCCTGCAGTGAAGAGGAAGCCCTGGGGTCTAGTCTAGAGCCTTGATTCCAATAAGCAGAAATTGTCCCTTATCCATTTTTTGTCTAAAAACCATATTAAATGCAAGGAGCAGAGGCCCAGTTTCTAAAAGAGTTCCAGCAAAAGACTGGAATAATTTCCAACCTGTGGTTTAGTGGGTCAAGTGGTATCAAGTGCCTCTAGGAAGCCAGACAGATGCAGGTTCAAATTCCTCTAGCTGAGGTGGGGCTCTGGAACCTGAGAGTTCAGCTTCCCAGATGAGTGCCCAAATGGCTCAGCTATTTGAGCTAAAACATGGGAGAGCCTTTCGTCTCCCCTATCATCTTGTTTCCAAGATGAGTGTGCTCAGGTATGCATGCAGGGTTACACATCCAGAAATAGAATGGCTGCCTGCATGTAAGTGCTAAAAACACCATGTAGACAACTAAAAAGAAAGGGAATACCACCTACAGAGCACAGAAATACCACAGGATCTTATCCTTCTTTCCCTCTGCTCTGACCATCATTCAGATGGAGGCATCAGCAGTGTGGGAGATAAGAACTAGTCTTCTTTAAACAAGCTTGGGCTGCTAGAGTAGCAGTACAACTCTTCAGCCAGAGTAGTTGTGGCCAGTGCCTCATTCCTGCTTTGTGCCCTGCCCAACCTGGAGAATGATGGTCTAGGTGCTATACCCTTCACATAGTTGAGATGAAGCTGGGCCATAGGCCAGCATACTGATTTGAACTCAAAAGGAGAAACAGAAGCTTAATGATTGCATGTACTGTGCCACATCAATTATTAGATTTTTGCAGATTTAGTAGATTGTAGAATATTCTGGAATACAACACATTTGCTGATCAGACTGTACAATTTAATTTAATTGAATAAAATCCATAGAGTAAATAAATAGCCTTTTTTGGTTTGCTAGGTTTTGAAGATGACTTTTGTTGTGGAAAGTCATAAATATATCATTAGTAGAATTAAAAAGCTTATTCAGGCTAGACAAGCTGAGGTGTCAGTATTCTGCATGACATTATAATAAAAAAGGATTACCCACATTGAGATAATTAATTTGTGAGATGTGGCTGTTCTATTAATGGATGCATTGGGTGCTGCTTTAAGAATGCATTTACGTACTTCTATCCTATGCTCTAAAAGTTTGGGAGTGAAAACAGACGGAAAGAAAGCAATGGTGGTGGTGTATTTATCTTCCTCCAGTTTTTTCATGAAATGTTCTAAGGCAGCTCATATATATCTTGGAATTTATTCATTACCATCTTACTCAATTTTTTATACCTCTACAACTCCGTAGAAATTAGTGGAATTGCACTAGCATAAAACTGGTGTCATAGAATATTAAATCAGACCCTTTATTTGTGTTTATCTGCAGCCTCAGTTAACACAGTAGTTTTAAATAAATCAACTTTATTAATAGTTATTGTCACTGCCACTTGCTGTTGAAGAAATTAAGTTTCCAAGGCTACAGAAAAGGTAAAAGTGATACTAGCTTGCCTCAGTTAATATATAGGGGATATTTAGACTTATTTTATACTAAAAGCAAAGTCCTGTTAGTCTGAAAAGCAGGAAAACTCTTCTTATAGTGTGTTCTGTTTGCCAGTGCAGTAGTTTCTCAAAGGGACTGATAGTGATCTTCTTGCTTGGCACATTTAAAATTGGGTTGAACAAAACTATGTGAAAGATAAAACTGGAAACAGTCCCTGAATCAGAAAAGATTCATTAGATTTGCCATCTATAGATTTTATATGACTGAAGTCCTTAAAGAAGTTAGCCATAACTTCAAGATTTTAATAAAGTCTCCCTGAAGATGGCTTTCTTCAAGAGCTGTTCTTTTGCCAGTCCCCTTGTAAACACACAACTTTCAAAATAGCCAGCTTAACTTTCCCCACAGAATCATAAAATCATTGACTATTAGGGTTGGAAGGGACTTCAGGAGGCCCCAGCTAGATCATCCCAGCCAAGGCTTTGTCTAGCTGGGTCTTAAAAACCTCCAGGGATGGATATTTCAGAACTGCTCTGCATAGCCTGTCTGAGTGTTTAACTCTCCTCCTAGTGAGAATGTAATATGTAAAGTAAACTTTACTGGCTGCAACTTGTATAGGATGTCATTGGGATGATGCAGTGAATATGTCATGCAGTAGAATTGACTGTACACAATTTTCTCTAGTTTTTGGTAAAATACTATTCAATGTGTAGATATTTACGTAACAGAATTTGGTCATCAACAGTGGGGATCAAACTTGGGAGTTTTAGCTGTTAGGCTTGTGCGAGTAGGCAGCTATTCGATCTGGCTTTGGATCTGGCTGCTTTGGATGAAAGGGATCCAATCCAAAGCTCCAGACTGGGTTCCTGCTTTGACCCGGCCGAAGCCGCTCCAAAGCTTCAGAGCCACCTCGGAGATCCAGCCATAGGGTGTAATGGGGAATCAGTGAAATATCTATAAGTTTGTCGTTTTTGTCTGATTTGGATGAAACTTGCAGGGTGGTAGCCTCTGCTGAAAGCATGAAGCTTGCCAAGGTGCAAGGCCCCAGAAGCCAGACTCCCCCTACACCCATCTCCTTGAAAGCTGGCAGGCTTTGTAGCCTCATCAGGAGCCACCACCCCTGCAGTTTTCACTCCCCTGTGGTGTAACGCATAGACGTGACATGAGTTTTGCTTTCAAGAATTTGGAGTACAGTTCCCCACAAACCCCTGCAGCAATCTTCTTGAAACTTGTCAGGCTTCATGCTCTCCACAGAGGCTACCACTCCTGCAAATTTCATCCAAATCAGACAAAAAAACAACAAAGTTATAGATATTTCATTGATTCCCCATTATACCCTATGGCCGCATCTCTGAAGTGGCTCAAGCTTTTTCCGAAGTGATTCGGAAGCTCTGAGCTGCTTCCAAAAGCCTAACAAAGCCAACGCTTCAATCCGGACATGCTGCTTTGGACACCAACGTGTTCGAAGCTTCTCCGGATCCAAAGCATGGTTTTGCACAGCCCCATTAGGTGTTAAAAAAGAGCAAATGACTACTGTATCAATGCAAAGATACAAGTTTGTTATCTCAAAGTTATATAGACTTATAACACTCTATGTACTCCAGAGAGCAGAAGAACCACACTGAATAAGCAAAGATTGTACTTAATGCTGAACTCTAATATCATACATTTTAATTTGAGCATACTCCATTGGCTGCTTGTGTTTGTAATTAAATGTCTTGCCTCATAATTGCACGTTTTAAATATGAGTATATGTGAATGCAAGCTGACAGTCTCATGCTCTAGCG
This sequence comes from Crocodylus porosus, assembly GCF_001723895.1. NCBI lineage: Eukaryota > Metazoa > Chordata > Crocodylia > Crocodylidae > Crocodylus > Crocodylus porosus. The sequence goes on from NW_017728923.1 coordinate 4,938,891, forward strand.
CGTTCCTGTTTTCTCTTTTCTGTCTCGTCTGCTGTTGTTCCCTTTTCAGGGGGAAATTAATGCCAGCTAATGCAGCCATAGGACTGGAAAAAATGCACAGAGGTGTGGAAATTCAAAGTTATGGATTCTTCTCTCAGCAACCCAAACTGAGCTATAGCATTTAATATTATAAAAGCCTTCATCTGTCTGTCTGTCCATAACGCCTTATTTGCTCTCTGATTGGGTGGCTGAAGTAGCCAATCAGCGTGTGAATACAAAATTGGGACAGGAGGTGGCAGCGGAGCAGAGCGCTGCCATGATGGTGGGGACACAGTGGCCCCCCTTCCCCCCGCCCTGCTCCCTGCAGGTGGCGACAATGGAACGGGGCAGTGGGGGGGCGAGGCCAATGATGGCAGCACAGGGTGGGGAGCAGGGTTGGGATCTCATGCGGGGCACGGCCACTGGTGCTGGCCTTGGGCCCCCCCATCATTGCATCGGCACCGCCTGCAGGGCCGACGCTGCAGCGGTGCAGGGAGCAGTGGGCCCAATGGGAGGGGGAGGAGCGTGCACGCCACGGCGGTGAGGAGGGGAAGAGTGGACCCAAACTGATGTGGCAGTGGCAGTGGCAGTGTGGGGAGAGGAGGAGTGGGCCAGAGCCTGACATCAGGTGGGGGAGGAGGAACTGGCCTGAGCGGGGAGCAGAGCAGGGATGCCAGCCCACCGTGGCAGGGGCGAGGCCCAGCCTCACAGCAGTGAGGGGAGAGGAGGAGTGGGCCTCCTTCCCCACCACTTGGGCCTGGGCCCACTCCTTCCCTACACCCCCTCCCCTGCATTGGCCCTGAGCCCACTCCTCCAGTCCCCCCACCACTGCCACATCAGTCCAGGCCCGCTGTTCCCCTGCACCACTACAGCGAACTGGTTTCTCCCCAACCTCAGGCCCGCTCCTCCCCTGCATTAGGCCTGGGCCCACTCCTCCCCTCCCCTCTCTTCCCCCTGCCGCTGTCTTCCCTCTCCCCCTGGATCCCAGGCAGCAGGAGGGAAGGGGAGTGGGCCGGGGGGGGCGGTGCTCTGTCCCTGCCCACTCACCCCCGTCATTTCTGATGGACAATTGGCTAGTACTAACAGTAAACAAGAAGGATCAGATTCTTTGTCCAGTATCGGAAGAACCGGAGCCTCTCCTGAGGTCTGCACTAGCCTTTCTGGTTGATGTCCTGCTCTCTACAGCCAGTGGATCCAGGTTGTTGCTTTTAACCTTTCTTTGGCTGCATCTATATGAGCCTGTGGCTGCGCAGTAGCTCGTGACTACTACACAGTAGCATCACATGGCAGAAAGCATGATATGCTACTGCACAGTAGTCTCAGGCTACTGCACAGTCAGCGCCATGAAAAACTGTTGGCGTGACTGTGCAGTAACCCCAGTTACTGCATGGTCATTTACTACTTATTTATACAAGTACTACATGACTGTGCAGTAGCAACTGTGCGGTCAGCGTCTCATGTAGACCTGGCCTTTGGATCATTATCATAGCATTATATTTAAGGCAGGGAAAATGTAAGCTAGAATAATCTTTACCTAAGTACATAAAGCTGTGTATTTAAGGCTCAATAGCTTAAACTATGAAGGGATTCTAAATTAGTTGTCTACACCAGTGCTGTCAAAGGAAAGTGAATGTTCATGAATACAACTGGCAAACTTCGGTACCAGTCAGCTGGGACTGTCACACTGTACATATTGTCCTGAAGAAGAAAGATGTATAATAAAGCACAGCAGCAGAGCAGTTTCACCTAGAAGTTCTGCAGTCCAGACAGTTGCAATGACGGGTGGTTCTGAGTGTTAGGATATGCAGGTATCATATTGGAGTAGTGGGGGAACAGCAACTCTTGGTGGGAGTAAAGTGGTGCTAGTATGCTTAATATTTTGGGTATAAATTGGCATTTTTATCGAGATTTCTAAGTAGTTGTGGTTGATATTTTTCCAGTGATGGTGAATAATTACATTATTTAAAGAAATGGCTGTGTGACAACCACAAATGAGAAAAAGCTAACTGTTCCAAGACATGCCATAAATAAAGAAAAGAGGTCAGGGAGACTAATCACAAATCTTCAGAAAAGAGGGAGCAAGGACATGAAATAAAGAAGGATTTGGAATGGCAAACTTCTCAAAGTCAGTAGTGACCCCTGAATTAGCACACCTCATTATATGGCAGATAAAGTGCAGAACTGAAGTGCCATCCTTCTTTTCAGGAATCTTCACATAGCTTGTGTCAAATTGTCTCTGCCATTTAATTTAAATTGCCTTGCATCCTAATGTACAGCTCAGAATAAACACACTGCAGCAGCAGGGAATGGGAGCTTTTGGATTGGATTCTTTTCTTTCTCTTTGTCTGTCTATCTGCCTCTCTCTCTCTTTCTCTCTCTCTTTCTTCAATAGAAGAAAATCCTGAGTATCTAAATACCTTTAAGAGCAGCAGTTCTTGATCACAAACCAGACAGGAACAGGTGACTGCAGAGCAAATCATTCAGAAGTTCTCCAAATTATGCTGAAAAGTGCTTTAGCGGCATAACACAAGAAAAAATATTTATTTCCTAAAAGTGAAAGGAGAGATAAGGAAACAAAAGGTTTCTTACAACTATGAGTCATTATTAAAAATGGCAGCTATATTTATTTCAGATCATTCAACCCAATCCATAGGGCAAAAACAAACAGTTTTTACAAAATCTGGATGTGTCCCCTTGCAGTTTCTGGCTCCTTCTTCTTCAGTTCCTTGCCTTTGGACAATTAAGAGGGAAGCTATCAACTCCTAGATAAGAATTTCATGAACAGACTGCTTATTAGCTGGACAAAATAGCTCCTCTGTTTTAAATCTCACCCATTACTCTACTGCTCAGTTTCAGATTATGAAGTACACTGTTCAGTTGAGACTCAGAATAACCTCTGTTCTGTTAAAAAAAGTAAAAAAAAAAAGGATTTATGGGAATCAAAAGTGCCGAATAATGTTTTTGCTGCTTTAGGGGAAAAGTGTACAGTAGATGCTAGAAAAATTAAACTTGTATGCAAACTACTGACTCTGGCATTTGGGCTATATCTCTTTATTTTCAGATACTACTTTATTATGGCTGTTACCATACAGGTGGGCTTGGTAGTATTGAGAGCTACCATAGACCAAGGAGAACCTTTGCCAAATAAATTGCATCTATCTTCAGATTTGTTTATGTATGTGACAGAGTGCAGACAGGCAGCTGGCAGAGTAGACTCTCTGACCCAGTCCCCATGGATCTTTAATAGCAGATCACCATTATAACAGTTATCTTAAGGATGAAATAGTCTTACAATCCCATCCCACCCTTTGGTTTGTGATGGTTTCAGGATTTCATTTAGATCAGAAAACTTTTTTTTTGCCAGAACTGCGTAAGAATCTGGATCTGGCTTGGATAGATGTGTTGGATATTAAGAATACTAAGTCTTATTACATTGAATGGACAAAGCCTTTTAAGAAATTTGCAGATTTATTGCTGAGTTTTGGTGAAAAGCTACGTGCCAGTGGATTGCAGCAGTGATTTAAACAGATTTAATTCTTTGTGCAGGCAAGCTATGTCTAAAGTTTTGCCCTAAATAATTTAAAGGCTTTTTTCTTGTGAGGTAGAACTTTCTATGGCATCTGTTCACAATCTTTTGATGATCAGTGCTGCTACCAAACCTCTCTTCATATTTCTGTAAAGTTGCTTTTCATACTGAAACTGAATCAGGTGTGATGCTTAGGCTGCATTTGAGCAAGCAGTTCACTGTTTAATAAATGATGCTTATCTGTTTATTATAGCTGGTCATACTGTGTCCATTACCATGAAGTTGGTCGGAATTCCCTCCACTCAAGGGAAATGTCAGCATGTACAAATGAAGAAAGGAAGGGGGGAAGAAGAGGGAATGCATTAGAAAAATGTTTAGCATTATGTGTAAAAAGTGGTAAAACTTGGGGTTTGGCACTGTCAAGGAACAGTGAATAATAGAACCAGGGATATAAACCTTGCAGCAGGTTCCAGTGAAATACATTTTATCCTGTGACTCTTTAATGAAACATATGCAGAGAGTCTTTAAGCAAGGACTAGCATCCAGGGCTCCTTCCCCTGGGTGAGGGCCCTAATAACTGGGCCAGAGAGCCATGCTCCTGCTTGCTCCTTGTCTCTAGCCTTTTGGATTATGAATTCTTTCTGCGAAGTAGAACAGCTTCTACATATGGCATGGAGGGTGTCACTAGCCCAGAAGAACCACAAACCTCGGGATCAGGCCATGTTTCCAATAGGTAGATGTTGGTTTGAATCTTCCCTTAGGCACAGGGAAAATTACAGATTTCCTGTATTCTGGATGAATGCACTAACTACTAAGCTATTTTATCAAGGGGTGGGGGATCTCCACCTTCTCTGGCTGTGTTTTAAAATAAATAAGTGACCTCCAACACTTCAGTTTTTGAAGGAAAGGATACAGGCAGCTACCTTTGATAGAGGGCTCCAAGGTTTGTATCCTGTATGCTTCCCTGCAGCTCTTATATCAAAACTGGAGAACACAGACATTTCAGGGAGTGCTTCAAAAGCAAGTGTTTCAAAAATGTTCGCTTTTTGAGGATCATTTTCAACTGCTTTTTTGGCCATGCACATCTGCACACTCACTGTTTAGAGCACTTCAAAAACTTTGGACCACCTTAGTCTGCACATCTGTCCATGGCCCCACCTGATTTGAGCAAAATTTATGAGGCAAGATGCTTCCCTCCAAATTCCATATCACAAATTCCAGCTAGGAAAGCACTGAACTACAGTAGAAAATTGTAGGTTTCATGCCGAACTAGAAGGGTAAAAATTAAGCTGATAGGTAGCCTTTCATTCAAAGCTTGTATGTAATATATGAAAAAACATGTCCCTGATCTTTAACACAATTTGACTGTAGATTAATACAACTCAGGATGTAGATTAGCATACTAAATGAAAATCAAATGAGAGTTGAAACTAGAATGGGAAAAGTTTTAAGGTGATGGACTTCCCAGAAAGAATGACAGTTAATCAAATTTATCCTTAAACAAAATGAAGTTACATCAGGAATTTATTTTGCCATTTTTTTCTATATCACTAGTGATGGTGCCAATGACATGACAGAAATTAGTAAATTTCTATAAAGCAGCCATTCAGCATGTAATATACCAAAGTGCACTTCAAAGTTATGGAAAAAAATGATTACTTCAAAAAGACTATTAAAAATGAGAATGAGTTGATGCTTCAGGACCTGAAAGTAAGGAGAAGATGAGGACAATAATGGAAAGGAAGCAGATAGTTTTATTAATAGAAGATGATGATTTGTAATCTCCCTTAACACATGCTCATCCACTGCAAAAGCGATTCTTTAACAAAGTAAAAAAAGTGAAAGTTAGTTTTCAGGTACTCCTCAATCTAAAACAGGGGTGGTCAGTAATTTGGGCCAGAGGGCCACTTAGGGAGTTTTGGTGAGCTGTTGCAGGCTGGATCAGCATCCCTGCCCGCAACAGCTCACTGAAACTCCTTAAGTGGCTCTGCCTCATGCTTGGCCAGGCAGATAGGATGGGGCTGCGGGTGGATTGGGAGCAGGATCGTGGGACGGTGACAGCATGGGTCTGGACCCTGGGGCAGAGCTGTGATCCACTCCCCACATGTCCCTGTGTCAGGTGCCAGTTCTGCAGGCAGGGGTATTCAGGAAGAGAATCATGACTCTGCCCTGGGCCCCAGTCCTGTCACCTCCTGGTAAGCCCAGCCCTGCCGACTCATCATGCTGCCAGAGGCCAGTCCCTGCCCACCTGTGGCTCCATCTTATCCGCCCTGCTGTATGCCCTGCCTGCACAGTTCCCGGCCAGTCTCCATGCAGATCCCACCTGCCTGCTTAATCTGGTGCCCCCAGCTGTGGGTATGGGGCAGATGGGCTGAGGTTGGGTGCCTGACCAGCAGCATCTGCAGAGACTTTCAGTGGGAGGGCAGTGGCAGGTCTGGTGATGGTGGCAGAGACTGGAAGTAGCAGCCAGAAGGAGCTACTGCCAGTGGGGCTGCCAGGAAGCAAGTCCAGCTTCAAGGGCAGCTGGACTGGCTGTACATGTCACGGCCTGGGCTGCCTCCCACACCTGGGCCAGGTGGCACTAAGGGACCCCTCACAAACCAGACAAAATCCCTTGGCAGACTGGATCTGACCCATGAGCTGTATTTTGCCCACCCCAATCTAAAATGATGGGGATTTATAAAAGTGCATAGAAGCTAGATGTTTAATAAAATAATTTGTGATAATGAAGGTGGAGATTCTGTTGGAGCAGGTTATATACAGTTTTAGAAGTCTTTTGTAGAACACTACCTCTGTGAAGCAGTTACTCATTTGAAATCTCATTCCCCAAAGCAGAGTTTAATTTAATTTCAAGGATTTTTGCTGCCCTTAAGCGCATCAAGAAGCTGTTATTGTGATAGTAATCTTTTGACTGTTGATGCTGCCTTAATAATCATGAGGTGTAACCAGTACGTTCAAAATACACCTTTATACCAGGCTGTCAAAAATCCTGGCATATTGTTCTAAATTGTGTTAAGATGATTAGGTGATTATTCTTCAATATCTATGCAGTGCAGTGCTGTTTGATACAGATGCTGAGTTTTTTTTTTCCCAGTCTCAAAACATATTTACAAGAAAGTAAAAAAACCTTATTAAGTGATTTGTACAGTAGATAGAAAACCAAAGCACTATTATAGAAACATCCAGGCCTAACCTGTTTCCATCCAGCCTTTCTGTAACTATGACCATCCATGCTGCTGCCAAGACAAGGAAAAAACCTAAGAATATATCTGGCCAATTTTGCACTGGAGAAAAAACCCTTCCTGTAACTGACTGGTTGAAGCCCTTAAGTCTACAATTATGATTATACTCATTGTTTTAATTTAGAGATTTAAGTGGTATCAACACTTAGGGGATGATGTAAAGTTTCCTTTTCTCTCTATGGGAATGAACCAGGAGATTCATAACTACGGATTCACAGCCTTCAAAGCCAGAAGGGCCATTATAGCTGTGCAGCATGATTGTCTCTACCCGGGGTGTGCAAAGCTTCTGTCGCTGATTCGATTCAGAGGAGTTTTGGCCCAATTCAGTGGCTGAATCTCTGAATCTGAATCGAATCAGGACACCTGTTAGTCTCTCCAAATCGAATCGGAAGCCTTCGAATCGATTGGGAAAGATTCAACGATTTGGTGATAGACACAGCTTTATATGTTTTTTCTACGTACCTTAAAGTACCCAGCATGGCTTGTGAATGCTGAGATGGTGGGGTGGATGGAGTGTCCCGGAGGAGTGCAGGGAGGCGGTGTGTCCCCCGCACACATGATGGGGGACCCAGAAGTAGACCAGAAGTACTTCCAGTGCATTTTCAGGTCTGCTGCAGAGTGCGCGGGGGACCCCTCCGGCTTGGTGACTGGTGCCTCCTGGATCTGGGGGGGCACCCTGGGTCCCCCATGCCAATCACTGAGCTGGGGGAGGGGTAAGGGTCAGGGTCCTCCGTGCACTTGGCAGCAGACCTGGAAGTGGACCTGAAGTACTTCCAGTCCACTTCCGGGCTTGCTGCCAAGCACATGGAGGACCCCCTCACGCTCCCGTGGGACTCTCTATCTGCCCCACCATCTCAACGTTCATGAGTCACGCCTGGTACCTCGAGGTATGTAGAAAAAACTTACAAAGCTGTGTCTGTGGCCAAATTGCTGATTCTCCAAATCAGAATTGAATCTTGAGATTCAGCTGAAGCGAATTGGGACAGTGATCCAAATCAGCAAATCAAATCACTTTTCCCCAAATCAGGCCAAATCCGAATTGAATACTGCCCGCTTTGCACACCCCTAGTCTCTACTTCAGGGGTGGGCAAAATGCGGCCTGGGGGCTGGATGTGGCCTGCCAGGCCATTTTATCCAGCCTGTGGGCCCCTAAAAAATTTAGAAAATTAATATTCATCTGCCCTGGGCTGCCTGTCCTGTGGCCCTCGATGGCTTGCCAAAACTCAATAAGCAGCCCTCTGTCCAAAATAATTGCCCGCCTTTGCTCTATCTCCATGGATATCTACACAGAAATGTAGAATTTCTCCCAGAAACTGAATTAAATTATATATGTTTAAAAGATACCTATTGACCATGTCAGCAGAATGAGAAGAGACCATATCTCCAAGAATATTTTGTATAGCAAAATTTGAGACAGCTCTAAGAAGTAGGGTTGCCCTTTGTAGTGGTACCATGATGTGTGAAAAAATGATTTTGTTCAACATCAATGTAGAAAGCTGGGAGGAGCGTACAGAAACTTGTCTGATCTAGAGGTAACATCTGTGTACTGGGTGCAGTTCAACATGAAGTGGCTTTGATGCAGAAGATGGAAACAAAGCAAGAAAGAAGAAAGCAGCACGCTGTAAACTTGGACTCCAGCTCGGACAACATATGGACCTGTGAAACTTGTAACAAGCTGTGTTGCTCTCAAATTGGGTTTGTCAGCCACAAACAAATTCATCGGGTATCTGACCTAGACCTCTTAATATGTACACCATGATTGAAAGGGTTGGTGGTTGCCTGCTAAAGATTCCAAGTGATGGTAAATCCACCATTTCCTTGAGGAAACCATTCTAGTGTTTAATTATCCTCACCACTATGCAACTGTTTTATTTTAACTTTCAAGTCACTAGATTGTCTGATGCCTTTGTCACCCAAGTTGAAAAGCCCCCATTATTGGATATCTTCCTGTGTGTGAGTACCTACATGTAATCATCAAGTCAGCTCTCATCTTACCTACACTTCCATAAACTGAATAGATTGAGGTTCTTAAAGCCTGGTTTTCAACACTAGGTATGTTTGTGGCCCTTCTTTGAACTTTCTGCAGTATTTCCAGGTTCTTCTTCAAGCATGGGCACCCGAACCAGACACAGGATTTTACTGGAAGTCTTACCAATTTTACAACACAGGGCAAGATCATTTTCCCTGCTTCTGGTTTTTCACTTTTATGTACCCCCTCCCCTCCCAAATTGCATTTCCACAGCATTAAAATGAGATCTGTCATGAGCCCTCAATCCTTTTCTTGTCAGGATTTCCAAAACTAACCCCCCCCCCCCCCCCGAAACCTAGAAATCATAATAGAAGAAAATATTATGAAGCCCTCACTAATCTCCAGGGTAGCAGCTACATAATGACCATTAGCTTTAAAAGGAGAATAGTACTTTACAATAGTATATGGGCATGTTGATTTAATTTGAAGCTAGTGTGGTATTATGTTGTGAAAGAGAGTACTCCCTTTGAAAAGCCTTTTGCTGCATCTGACATCTGTTTCTACAGATATAACTATTATGAATGACTGGAATCTCCATGTTGTTTTCTCTGCATTTTCAGAGAACTTCCTTTACAGATTTCTGTGAGCTTGATGAGTGGTGGTTTTACTCTTGTTAAACACAGGTACATAAAGCTACTTCTACAAGTAAAAAAATGACAAAATAATAAGAAAATTAGCAAGCTGTTCGATTAGGACAGAGTTTTTGTGTGTTATCAATATGACACATCAGGCCTGTGATTAACAGTTCATCTTGAAACTTAATCCATTTATTCGCCTGATTTTTATTTCTGTTGTTAGTTGTAATTTAAATGTACTCTAATGGATCACAGTCTGAGTCAGAGTGCAGGGAAGGTTGGCTACTTAGAGCTGCATTCTATTCTTTTCTGGATGTGTAGGCATTCAGATTGGTTGCCTACATTACATGTTTTGTGTAAATCCCCCCAAAATGACTTGAGCACAACTTAGCATTCTGTTTCTGCACCCATAGGTTTATGTGTAACAACATCCACAGTAGTATCTAGGGCTTCTGGGGGCTCGTGGCAAATCAATTTGGAGAGCTTTGAATTGGTTTGGACCTTTTTATTGGTTTCCCAATTCAGTTCGGAGATTTGGCTGCCAAATCAGGCCAACTCTCCTCCAAATCAAATCAGCACCCGAAGCTTCACACAGCCCTATTGTATAGTTCCCTTTAACACACAATACAGGGGGTATTGTACGTTGATCCAGCAGGTAGAGTACTGCTGTTGTAATATGAAGTATTTAGGAATATGTTTTTGCAGAGCCATTATTTTATAAGGATTATATATCAGTTACCTATACCATATGCAAAGATCTGCCCTGGGATTTGATTAACTTTGTATGAACCCCTAGTGTTCAGAACCGAGTAAATCAGTACAGTCAGTTTGGTTAGGAGTAAAAATCCTTTTCCTATTAAAAAGATCAGCAAAAAGTACAAAATGACCACATTATTTGGTTAGGCATAGCTATAGCAAAAGTGTTGGTAGTTTGGGACAGGACATAAAACAGAACATGGGCATACAGTCAGTTTTAGAAAGGCAGAAAAACGCCCAGTCAAATTTTTTTTTTCATTTCCAGGCATCTATCCCTTTCCCAAGCACTTCTGAAGATCTCACTAGGCCCCTGTGTGCATCTTTAGATGCCAAAATGTCTTTTAAAATCTGGTCCACGCTCGTCACCAATCTTCTGTAGTTTCTTGGGGGAAAAAGCTGGTTTTGATGAAGCAAAGTTATTAGTGCTGAAAAAAATCAGAGAGCAACTTTCTAATAGAGTAGGTGCATGTCATAAAGGCATTGATCTTAGACAATAAAACCCAAAGGCTGTGAATGTTCACTTAGGCCCTCATTATAAGTATTGACCTTCTCCTTAACTTCAGTGGATTATGAGGGTGCCTGGTACCTCTCATATCTTTGAGGACAGTGAGTACAGCTTGGTAAATGTGTACCTTTTAAAGTTTGCCAGCTTCCTTTGTTTACTTCTTTAGAATTAGTGAACTGACGTTCCTCAGTGACTTTCTTTTACATCTCTTTGGAGAAAACAGGGGTGGTATGAAATAATTACAATCAAGACACCCTGGGAACAACCTTAACTCATATCCACTTAAGTCAGGGGTGTCAGACTTCAATTGGTCCATAAGCCACACTCCACCAGCTGCAATGGGCTCCTCCCATGGTGCCACCTGGGCTGCAGCAAAAAGCCCTATCATTGCAGCTAGAGCCACTGCTGTGGTGGAGTGTGCTGCCATGGCCAGCAGCCAGGGGCTTAATGTGGGTTCACATCTCCTCATCAGCCTCAGACTCGTGTGGGGAAAGTATCAGTGCAGCCTCTACTGCAGACATTGCCACTCACTGCCATCACCAGATACCAGATATCACTGATTCCCAGGGCCACTGGCAGTGGGAGCAGTACATTTGGCAGTTACATTTGGCATTTGGACAGGTCTTCCAGCATCCAGGGTAAACTGCAACTCCACCCCACCCCCAATTCCCTCTGCGCACACGCACACACACGGCTTCTTGCAAGGGGGATCTGTAACTTATGATGAACTCTACTCTGTAAATTACTCTGTAATTTATGCCCCAGGGTGTCTCAGCACAAAATGTTATGACCCCCCCCAACCTCCCTGTCCTCAATTAACCTTGAAAGCTGCTTCTTTAAGGCTCCATTAGCACCTCTTTCCTGTGAGAAGCAAAGTGTAAACAGACACTCAAAATGGCATGCTTTACTTACACACAACAATGATCTGAGAGAGGGACAGGGAATTTATTTGTAAAGCTGCCAGCAGGAACAAGATTGAGAGAGGAAAAGCGCATATATAAATGTTCCTCATAAGGTGTTCTGGGAGAGTTTGAGACTTGCTACTCCTACCACCCCTTTACCCCCACCTCCCCACTTGCTTGTTGGAAATAATGTACGTTAGGCACCTAACTCTCACCACAAATGAAACAGGGTTAACATTGTAACAGTTATATCTAGGAGCTGACATTCATATAATTTGATATTGATCTAATTATCCATACGCTAATTATACATTTCCATACTGATTTATTTAAGTCAGGGGTGTCAAACATCTCACCCGTACACTGGATATGCCCCATGGAGATGACTGTCTAGCCAGGAACCTCCAGGTTTGTTCCCAGTAGGAGCATTGGCACACTCCAGTCAGAGTTCCCAGGCCTGACTGTAGCCAACACCCAGTGCCTCTGGAAAGGCATAAAAGTACTCTGACACATGTAGCAGAATGTGGGGGAGTGGGTAAAGCAGCAACCAGCGAAGTCCAGAAGCATGGGAAATACTCATAGTAGAACATAGGCATAGCTGTGTCTATCCCAACCAGTGGCTGTCCAGCCTCTTCTTGAACACCTCCAGTGATGGAGTGCCCACAACTTCCCTAGGCAGTCTGCTCCACTATTGCACTGTTCTAACAGTGAAGAAGTTTTTCTGGATATCCAGTCTAAACTTGGTGCTGAAACTTCAAGCCATTGGTCTGCATCCTCCCCTCTGCAGCCAGAGAGAAAAGGTATTTTCCCTCTTATTTATGACAACCCTTCAAGTATTTATGACCCTGCTGTCATGTCCCCTCTTAAGCATACATTCCACAAGTTGAACACTTCAGCCTCTCCTCATATGTCTTGCTTTCCAAGCTCTTGATCATCTTAGTTGCCTATCTCTGGACCCTATCTGACTTCTCCACATCCTTTTCAAAACACAGTACTCCAGATGAGGTCTAACCAGCGCCAAGTAGAGAGGCAGCATCACCTCCTATGTCTAGCATCTAAGGCTTCAATTGATGCAGCCCAAAAACATTCAGCTTTTGTGCAGCTGCATCACAGTGCAGACCCATATCAAGTCTGTGGTCTACTAAGACTCCTAAGACCTTTTCCATAGGACTGTCATCTTAATGAGGCGTTACCCATTTTATATCTGTGTTTTTTATTATTCCTCCCAAGGAATCCGTGCATTTGTCTGCATTGCACTTCGCCCTGTTAGTTCTCACACAGCTTTCTAATCTGTTGAGATACTTCTGAATTGCACTTGCATCCTCCAGTGTGTTTGCATCCTTTCCAGTTTTGTGTCATCCACAGACTTGCTCCAGAAGCTTTCTGTCCCAGCATCCAAATCATTAATAAGCACAATAAACAGCATTGAGTCCAGGACAGACACCAGTGGAATGGCACTTGAAACCTCCTGCCATTTTGACATAGACACATTAATAATTACCCTTTGCTTGCAGCTATTGAGCCACTTATCTGTCCACCTTATAGTAGTTTTACCTAGCCCACATTTCTCCAATCTGTGTATGAGAAGGTCATGTGAGACCTTGTGAAAAACCTTGCTGAAGTCCAGCTATGTTATATCCACAGTATTCCCTTCATCCACCCAAGTAGTTACTTTGTCAAAGGAGATTAACTTTGTTTGGTATGATTTGTTTTTCATAAATCCATGCTGGCTGCTTGTGATCAGCCTTTCCACCTCCAGATTTTTTTTATTGAAGTGAGGCTAACCAGTCTGTAGTTCCCTGGGTCCTCCTTTTTGCCTTTTTTTATAGAGGGGCACTACACTGGCCCTTTTCCAATCCTCTGGTACCTAGCCTGTCTCTTATGACTTCATGAAAATAATTGCAAAGGGCTTTGAGATCTCCTCTACCAGTTTCTTCAGTACCCTAGGATGAAGTTCTTCTGGTCCTGCTGACTTGAATTCATTCAGCCTTCCCTCAGTTTGCCCCCTTTGTAATCCAGATAATCTTTATTAGATGTCTAGCTGCAGCTTAATTTTTTTGTGAAGACTGAGCCACCAAGTCTCCTTTACAGATGTTAAATGAGGCAATCAGCATCTTGCCTATTAGGTTCTATCTAATATTAGTATAGGATTAATAGGTAAACACTCACAAGACAGAAAAGGCTGTTAAAAGGCCAAATACATTGCCGTTGTATTCTCTGTTAGTTTGGATTTGTAATACAATGATCATTGATGTATTATTATGTATTAATGTATATTTTAATAATATTTGATCAAGTAATCCAGGGCTGTCCAACATCTGGGTGGTGGGGGACCATACCCTCTGTGGGTACAGGCTTATCAGCCACCCTTCTGGGTTTCTCCCTTTCCTCTTCCCCCATCCCCCAGCACTGCGTAGGCAGCCCAGTCCCAGTCCCAAGCATGAATGCAACCCAGCTCCTTTCCCAGCCATGCACAGAGCATGAAGAGACCCCTCTCTGCACACGTGTGGAATGTGAACAGCATGGTCCCCTCCACTGTATCACCTTGCCTTGCCCCCAGAACAGGAGCAGGAGCAGGAGGGCAGGAAGCAGAAGCTGGAGGAGAAAGGCAGAATCTGGAGACCTAGCCACTGTAGTGGCAGCCACAATGGGAACAGTGGTGTATGGGCAGGAGCCTTCAGGCCATATACGAGTCCCTTGTGTCCCACCAGTTGGACAGCCCTTGTGTAATCAAACACTGTATCATCTTGAATGAGCACAAAAGGGCTGAGTAAAGGTTGAGCATCTATCCTTGACTGACATATTTCTTGCCTTGTGAGTGTTTAACTACACAATTTTAACATTGTATTCCCTTAAGGTTTTTTTTTAATTGTTCTTAAACCAATTTCCTGTCATGAAAAGTATTGTCATATTTTCCATTCAGGCGTCACACAGTTTATCATAAATTTTCCTCACATCAGTCTTTTTTTTTGCTTTACCCACACTGATTGAGTGGCAACCCTTTATTATGAAAATAATTTTCATTGTGTGTGCATATTAAGGGATGATTTCTGTTGCTTTGTTCTACACAAAGCAATAAACAGCTGTTGAAATTGATTAATAGGCAAAGAGAAGCTGAAGCATTTAATTCCATTTTCAAAGCTGTTTATTTTGAGTATACCACACAGAGAAATAAGGATTATTACTATTATCCAAGAAACACAAGAAACAAAAGGAAGATTTGCTTTCTTTTGTAAGGATGAGAAAGTAAGTACAAAGGTAGAGAAACATCTAGAGACAGCTCTAAGGGCATGGGTGATGTCTGGGGTGAGAAGGAAAGAGCTGGGTTTAACTGAGAAGGAAGAGCTAGGTCCTAGGTACACTGATGCTGTAGGCAAAATAATACTGGCATCCCATCCACCCACCCAAATAGCTGAGTTAAAAAAGTAGGCCTTCTTCTGTTCTCCTATTTTGTCTCTCCAGCTGTTACCAAGTGAACCTCTCCCCTTTGCTCTGTGTCTAGTCTACCTGTTTCTCATCTGTTTACTCTCAATGTAATGGATAACTTGTTATCAGACCAGCTGGCTTTCACCTGCAGGACAAACTCTTAATTGCTCTTAATACATGTAAAATCAGGGCATTGATAAACAAACTCATATCTCAGTATCATTTCTGTTACATTGACTAGAAAAGGGTAAGTATAATCCCCATCTTTAAAAAAGATAAGGAAGAGCTGGGGTATTCAAGTCATCCTGACCTGAATACTTGGGAAGTTCATGGAGCAGGTCCTCAAATAATCTACTGTGAAACATCTAGAGGAGAACAAGGTGATCAAGACCAACTAGAATGGATTCACCAAGAGCAAGTCATGCCTGACCAACCTGATTTCCATCTATGATGAGGTGACAGGCTCTGTGGATGTGGGGAGAACAGTGAATGCAGTGAAACAGTGAACCTTGACTTTAGCAAAGCTTTTGACACTCATGATATTCTCTTTAACAAGCAAAGAAAATAGAAGGTGGTCCTGGCTCCTACCCTGGGGGTTTTTAAGAGGAGGTTGGATGAACATCTTGCTGGGGTTGTTTGACCCCAGTATTGTTTCCTGCCTTGGCGGGGGGTCGGACTAGATGATCTACTTAGGTCCCTTCCGACCCTAGAAACTATGAAACTATGAAAATAGACTTGATGAAACTACTGCGAGGTGGATATATAAGTGGTTGGATCATCATACTCAATGAGTTGTCATCAATTACTCAGTTTCTCTTTGGGAGGAGATATCAAATGAGGTTCCCCAGGGGATCTCTTCTTTGTCTAGTACTTTTTAATATGCTCATTAATTATTTAGATGATGGGATCAAGTACACACTTAACAGATTTGTGGATGACACCTAGTTGAGTGGAATTGCAGATACTCCAAAGGATTTGGTAGAACTCAGAATGACCTGGGTAGACTAGACTAGAGAAATGGTCCACAGTCAATAAGATGAGATTCAGCAAGGGCAAGTGCAGAATCTTGCACTGGGAACAGACTAATTGCATACACAAATACAGACTGGGGAATGAGTGGGTAGACTGCAGAGAAGGATGTAGGAGTTAGAGTAGACCAGAGGCAGACAAAGGCCAACCCATGGGCCAGATCGGGCCTGTGGTGGAATCCATTTCCCAGCAACCCCTGCCTGTCTCGCTGCAGCCAGTTTTCAGAGAGACCACAGGAGTGGTGGGGCGGTGACAGCGCCGTGTCAGGGTTTCCATGGACACCAGCCTGAGTGGTGCTGGGCAGGGTGCTGCTCCAGGGCTGGGGCTGGGACCAGGATTTTGTGGTGGTGACAGCATGGTTCAGAGCCATGATCCTCTGCCTGCAGTCTGTGGACAGCAGATTGCAGCTTTGCCCTAGCTCTGGCCCACGCTGTCACCATCACAAGATCCCGACCCCAGAGCAGGTCCCCGCCCAGCCATGTGTCCTGCCAGTGTTGCTTGGGCTGGTGTCCGTGGAAACCCTGGCCCCACACTGTCATGGCCCCACCACTCCTGGGGTCTCTATGGAAACCAGCTGCAGTGAGGCGGGCAGGGGTTGCTGGGAAATGGAGTCTGCCGCAGGTCCAGCTGTGCACCCTTGTGTTAGTAGGAGTAGAAGGCAGGGTAGATTTGCCCTTATAAACTAACCAAAGTAGATAAATATATATAGCATAAGCTTTTATGAGCTGAAGCTTGCTTCCTCAGATGCTGTGGAAGGACACCATTAATAGCAGTGTCATTTGCAAATCAAGGGAAGTAATTCTTCTCCTTTATTCAGCACTGGTGAAGGCTCACCAAGAGTACTATATCCAGTTTTGGGCCCCATACTTCAAGGAGGATTTGGACATGTTGAAAAGAGACCAGCACAGAGGGGAGGCAAGACTTACAAGGAAAGACTGAAAGAACTAGGGTTATTTAGTCTGGAGAAGAGAAGACTTACATGGGATTTGATAAGTCTCCCAACACCTGAAGGGCAAATATAGAGAGGATGGAGATGGGCTTCTCTGTAGCTGTAGGAAACAGGACTAGAAACAGTGGCTTCAAGGTGTATGTGGGGAAATTTAGGATGGAGATTAGGAGGAACTTTCTGACTATGAGGGTGGGCAAGTATTGGAACAAGCTTCCTTGAGAAACTGTGGAATCTCCATTATTGGAAGTTCTTAAAAGCAGGTTGAACTGACACTTGATATGATGGTTTAGTCAGGGAAGATCCTGCTTTGAGCAGGGGGCTAAACTAGATGAGTTTGCAAAGTCTCTTGCAGCTCTTAACTACGATCATACATCAGTTTTGTATGTCAGTCAAAACTACACTGGGATCAAGAATGGATGGACCATCAGGTAGTCGGGCACATGCAGTAGGCAGTTATCACTATCTTTAATCACTAGGGAGCAAGGAAGCTGATAATTGCTACTCTGAGATTAATGCAGACAAACAACACCTAAGCCAGTGTAATTACAACAGTGGAGTTTTACTTTAATTCTTTCAAGGGAAGTTCTCTACCGTTGTTATTCTGATTAAGGGTTTGCCATTTTTTGGCACTTGCACGCAGTCTGTGATCTTACTCCAGCTTACTGTACGTGAACGCCTCGTACCTCCCAAGGCTGCGGGGCACGGCAACTGCCTGCAGGCGGTGGGGCATGGTGGCGGCGAGCGGGGACAGACTGAGTGGGGACTGCCCGCGGGTGGCCACAGCAGTGTTTGTAGCAGAGGGAAGGATGTGGCGAGCAGCGACCACCCACAGGCCCAGCGGTGGCCAGTCTCAGGGGGTGCACATGCACTCGCGTGCACCCCCTACATGTTGCCATTGCTACTGTACATGTTCAGTAGTCATGTGGATTAAGTCCACTTTTACATATACATGGAATAGAACCATAAACTGTGTGTAAGTGCCAAAAATAGTATTTCTACGGGTGGGAAACTGCTGCTAAGACATGCAAAGTGAAATAGGATTATGTCCCTGTTTTCAGTATGGCTGACCCTCAACCATTCAAAAATCATGTCAAACTATGAGGTTAGTTTAAAAGTATGACAGTTTTTAAAAGCCCTATGTTGGGATTTTTTTCTTTGTTTTCTCAATTCTGAGCCTTTAGATTGCTTTTGGTTAAGTTTTTTTTGCAATCTGGAAGGCTAGAAACTTGCTTTCTTTAAATGAAAGCTGCAAGTTTTCTTTGCTCTCTTATTTTTAGCCGCTG
The DNA here is from genome assembly GCF_001723895.1 of Crocodylus porosus. Taxonomy (NCBI): domain Eukaryota; kingdom Metazoa; phylum Chordata; order Crocodylia; family Crocodylidae; genus Crocodylus; species Crocodylus porosus. The sequence continues at coordinate 4,957,131 of NW_017728923.1, forward strand.
GGGCCTTAAAAAAACACTAAATGCCTTAAAATTTGTGATAAACTCACAGGAACTGGCTACACTAAAATCTTTTGTCTGGACAGACATTTTTTGTGTCTCCTTCACGTGTGAACTTCTACAATGCAGCTCTGTTAGATGGCTTCAGATTTATCCCTGGGTTATGGTACCTCCTGAAATGAAACACTCTAAAGAATTTCACTCTGGCCTGTGTTGAAAGTAGGGTGGCCATCATAGAGGACAGTCTGGTTGTCCTCTGTCCTCTATTGATATGAAACCGAACGCCTTTATGTCCTCTATTTTTCTCTTCAAGAGAAAAGTTTTTGTCTCTTGAAGAGAAAAATAGAGGACATAAAGATGTCGGGTTTTGTATCAATAGAGGACAGAGTAGCAGAAAACCAGAATGTCCTCTATGATTGCTGCCCTAGTTGAAAGCCACCTCTCTGAGATCAGCATAGTTAACATGCAAACCACTGCTGTTTAGACAGCTGTTCTTTTCCTTTTTGTTCATTCAGTTCCTTTTTGAGCTGAGAGAGATGAGCTGAGGTGGAGAAGAAGCAGAGCCATGTGGGACTAATACAGGAGTGGGCAAAATATGGCCCACGGGCCAGATCCAACCCACCAGGCCATTCTATCCAGCCCATGGAGCCCTAAAAAATTTAGTAAATTAATATTTATTTGCCCTAGCTCCCTCTCAAAGCTGGCTGGAGACAGGGGCAGTAGGACCTAGAGGGAGCCCTCAGCAGGCTTGCAGGCTTGAGCAGCCCAGCTCTGCCCACCCCCAGCCAGTTCCCTGCTTTCCTGCCCCCACCCTGCTCCAGCACCATGTAGCTGTGGCTCCTGGTCGCATCCCCTGACTGCGGAGCATGGGATCCCATTGGCAGGGGTGTGCATGTGCATGTCAGCAGGCACAGGGGCAGCATAGGGTGAGTCCCACATGCACACCCCTCGATACACATGCACCTAGACCTCCCCTCACACTGCCCTACACAAACCCCAGCCACCCAGTTAGTAGGTGGGACTTCTGGTCACAAGGTGGCAACCAGGGGGCGGGGCACCTGTCAAGGGGAGGGACTACCCATGTGGCCCTTGACAGCTTGCCAAAACTCAGTAAACGGCGCTCCGCCTGAAATAATTGCCCACCCCTGGACTAATAAAGGACCTAATGTAGTAAGCCACTGTTTGTAAGCTGACCAAGTAGTAAAGTAGCAGTTGCTCATTTCTATTTGTGGGAAACATGACCTGCTTGATAATTGCAAAGTATTAGACTGAGCACCAGGCATTAGTATCCAGTATTGTGTAAAATTCCTATTTGAATAGAATAGCAGCACCTCCTTTCAAATGAAAATGAGCAATACAGGTGGAGCCAGACTGCCAAGTAATTAGAAATGTGTCATGGAGCAGTTTAATAAAATTGAAATATCCTATTTTGGAATTCAGAAGGCACATCTGCAAGAGACGTTTTACTCTAGATTAGAGCTAATTACTGTGCATTAAGCATCACTGTCTACATGTGTAGACACTTACTGCACAGTAATTTGCTCTAATCACAAGAAAAATTGCTACCTGTAAATAAATACAAGTAGCAGATTTACTCTCAATTACTTACGGTGTAGCATGGCACGTGTAGACAGCCAACTGGGAGCAAACATTTTGTTGGGCAGCAAGGGGCAGGAAATTGCACCCTGCCCCGGGAGCTGCCTGCTGCCAGGGTGGGCTCCACCACTGGAGCCCAGGGGGGGACAATGTCTCCCTGCCCCAGCACCAAGGAACTCCCAGTTCCCGCTTTCTGATTACAATTGGGGAGTGTGAGCTAGGAGATTCTCATCTCCTAGGCTGAGCTCTGCAATTACAGGACCTGGGTTTCACAGACTCATAGATGCTTGGATCAGAAGGGACCTTAGCAGATCAACGAGTCCAACCCTCTGCCCTGGGCAGGAAAGAGCGCTGGAGTCAGACAAGCCCAGCCAGGTGCATGTCTAGCCTCCTCTTAAAGATCCCCAAGGTAGGGGAGTCTTTTTGTAGTTGAGAGATATTTATCTCTTAGCCCAGGCCCTGTGACCATGGAGCTTGGGCTGGGAGATGAGAATCTCCCAGCCTGGGCCCTGCAATAGCTGAGTGGGTGCTGGGAGCTCCCTGCTGCCAGAGCAGAGGGATATTGTCCACCCAGGCTCTGGTGGCAGAGCCCATCCTGGCAGCAGGCAGCTCCTAGGGGCAGGGAGCAATGTCCCAGCCCTCTCCAGGAGACAGCTGTCTCCTGGCCCTATGCTTCCTGCCAGCCCCTGGGCTAGTACCCAAGGGAAACCTAGAGCTCCCCTTAGCTGCTGTAGAAGCCTGGTGCAGGGCCACAGGCGGTGGGAGCAGTAAGCTGCTAGGAACAGCAAATCTGCTCCCATGTCCCTGCACACATAGAAACATGCCCAGGACAGTATACTCTAGAATAAACTGATCCCACAGTATTTGCACATGTAGAAGCGCCCAGTACAAGAAAAGAACTATCTTAAATGTGTCAGCAGCTAGGGATGCATTTTGGAGAAGGAAGCTAGGCCAACCCCTCCATTCTCCTGCAGAAATCAACAACAAAAACAATTTCTTTAAAGCAAGTGTCAAACCAAATGCCTCAGTATTGTCATTTTGTTTGAGCACTGCAGACATCTCATTTACATCTACCACCAACACATCAGATGAGTAAATTAAGTCCTTCCTTTAAACATAAGTAACAAATCAAACATCATGAAAGCTGCAGAGGAATCACACATAAGTAGCTCAACAATGTGCTCATTAGAATTTTCTCACTGAAGATGAGATTTAATATAGGGAGAGATGGAAACAATAAATGCCAAGACCCAAGTGAGAGAATGTGGAACCCAGTTATATTGCTGAGAGACTCTGCCAGAAATTATAGTAAAACCAATTTCTAGTGAACTTAGAAATTGAAAACATCCAGGGTGAGAAACAGACCATTTGTTTACTATGCTAGAAAAATGGGTCCTCAGGATGCTAAATGTAAATGTCTCGGAGGAGTCTGATTGTATTGATTGAGAAATACAGAGGCGCTTACGCATATATTTCAGATTACAAACATGAAAAGAAAGCAGTGCATGAAGAGTAAGCTGCCAGAAAGTCCTCAGAGCCTGTTCTATAAAAATATCTGAAGCTTTTCTTGTCTCCAGACTTGAGTCCATGCCTAACACTTGGCAAATCCAAGGTCATTCCCTTGCTCTGCCACAGACTTCCCTTGTGTCATAGGCTAGTTATTTAACCTCTCTTGGCATATCTATATGACTTCCTTAGCACTTCTGAGAGCACCACAGAGAAGCAAGTCCTGCTCTCCCACTCTTCTTTCACACTTACCAACCCTAGTAACAAGGCATTTTAACTGGCCCAGGGTCATTCCCCCCTTCCCACTGGTCTTCTCTTAGGCATGTCAAAAACAGCCATGTCAGGTGTGTAAAGAAATCCTCCTCTCTCTGCTGCTCAGTTGGGTCATTCCAGGTGGACCTCTCTCTCCCTCTCTTGCTTTTATTTTGCAAGATTGTTTACAGGAGATGGAGACATGGATAGATAGGAAACAATGTATCTTATTAAATAATTGTAAGGAATTTTTACTTTTCCATCTTTAATTTTCCTTCTTCAGATTTTGTTGCCAAAGTTAAAAATGTGGATCAGATCACTTATTCCTAAGTGTTGTATTGCTGTAAATCATTCCACCTTCTCCCAAAGCTCTTGCATCTCTGTGATTTTTACATTTCAAATAAGGCTTTACAGTTGCTAATATGATAGTATTAGTTACTTACCTTCATTTAACCAAATGAAATACATCTCTTTGTACTAGCTGTAGCATGACTTTATCTAATGGATTATCATCCTCAAATAAATTGCCCTGAGAGAGTGCTTTAACATTTGGTCTTCTCTGGTAGCCCCCACACTGTAGCGGGAGTTGTCCTGAGCATAAGGGGGTGTGGGAAACAGTTACGTTTTTTAACTGGCTAGAAATGGCTTCTGTACAGAGCTGCAATTCACAGATATGCCAAGAGTGGCTTTGTTTTAAGCTACTCAATGTACCCCAGAAATGACAGATTTAATCATATTCATTTCTGTTTTCTTCTTAATTTATTAAAAAAAATGATAAATTAAAATGTGAAAGCTAGAATGAAGAAAGAGACAAAGTAGTAATGACTCACATCAGGAAAGAGTGATGTGACTAGACTCATTTAGGAACAAATTCTCTCCAACATTTTTTTCTTATTTTTGGTCACATTTTTTAAACAGGACCCCATGCACAGGTATGTAAGGATCCCAAAAGTGGCAAAACACAGTTCGGATTGGTCATATTTTAATGTTGGAGGATTATATCATCAACTGATGTAAACCGGCAAAGCTTTATTAAAGTCAGTGGAACAGTGCTGATTTACAAATGTCAGCTCATGAGCAGATCAGGACTGTCCATTTAAAGATTTACTATATTTACCCAAATCCAAAATGACCCTGAATTTAAGACAATCCCCCAGTAATTATATTGTATACATGAAACATTTATAAATGTATTATTAAATACATCCCTCCCAACTACTTATGCAGTAATGGGCAGGCGGGGGGGGATAGTAATGGGTTAGGCAGTGCAGGGGTGGTGGGGGAGGCAGTAAGTGGATAGGTGGTAGAGGGAGCAGTGTGAGGGGGAAGGGGGAAGTGGTAGGGGCAGGCAATGTGAAGTGGGGAGCAGGTAGTGGGGGTTGCATGCAACTTGCCCTCAGCCACCTGGCTCTCCGCATTTGCCCTCCCTTTGTGCCTGTCCCCCAAAGCCTCAGGCCCCTGCCCCCTCTTCCCCTGCCTCTTCCCATCTCCCCGTCTGTGCCACTTCTGCCCCCTGCAGCCTTGGATTCTCCACTGCTTCTCCCCCACCCCAAAGTCTCAACTCCCTCCCTGCCCCTTCACCTCTCCCTTACATTTGCTCCAGCACTGGCAGGCTCCATCCAAGCTGCAGCTTGGGGCATGAAGCATGGCCCCTGCTCAGCCCCACAGCAGCAGTGCAGAAATGGCACCACTGCTACAGGGCTGGGTTGAGGCCATGCTCCGTGATACAGCGAGGATGGCACCTTCCAGCAACAAAAGAAAGTTAAAGGGTAGGGGGTGGGGAAGGGAAGAAGCAGTGCAGCGGGGAGACTAGTTGTGGCAGCAGGGGCTTGAGGCTGGGGGGAAGAGAGGTGAGAGGTGCAGAGGTGGCAGGAGGCAGGCAGCAGCTGCGGCTCTGACCCCAACCTGGGGCTGGGGCCGGGGCAGGGCCAGAGTAGCTGCCTTCCCCACACTGACTCTTACTCAGTTCTGAGATGAGCAGCTTTCCCATGTTAAATGGGAGGAAAAAACTCATCTTTTAATTCGGCAAATGCAATATTGTTATTAGACTTGTCACACCTTGAAAATTTGTTGTTAAAAAGTATATTAACATTGCTGAGCATTATTCATAAAAACTGTCAATGAAAGTAAATGTGGATTTTCAATATGAACACAAAACAAAAGAAAAATTTAAGTCAGAAATGAACCTTGAAACATGTTGTGCCATTCCTACATTCCTGGACATTTAAGTATTTAAATCTCTTCTTAGTGTAAGATGAGTCTCATTGGACATGGCATGTTTAAAGTACAGTCAAATACTAGAATGTATAGGCTGTCATTTTGGAAATGTCTGAAGTAGAAGAATGATCCAAAAATAGACAAGTTCCATATATCTTTCTTATATAACATCTCAGAGTCCGTCTCAAACTCTTGGAGTCACTCCAGCTGCATCTGATTTGTGAGCATGTATGTTCAGAACTGAAAAAGAAAGAAAGAAAGAACTGAGCTGGGTCCCTGAATTGTTCCCCAAAGACATATTATTTCTTTTGCTGCATAATTCTGTGTCTAGAATCATAACCCTTTGCTTTAAACATAACCTTCACTGTGAATTAATAAATGAATTGTAATGTCCTTCTCATGCCTACTGGCAAGTCCAAGCTAAAAGTCGTATCATTGTCCCATTGAAGACATACTCATATAACTACTTTTCAGGACAAAAGAGTGGAAGCACAGCTTGTTGGACTTAGAGCATCAGAAACAAGGAGGTATTCCCAGAGTCATAACAAATAGACACCATCATTATTAGGAGCTTGACCATTTATACTGAAGCAACAGTAAAGACCTATAGAAGACTGTAAAATGGAGTGTAGTTTTATTTATTTTATGAGATGTGAATTAGTCTTACATAAACCAACATTCTCACCTGTATATCCACTCCTTTTCCTTTTAGCCTGTGTTGTAGGGACCTGTGGTGAGATTTGAAGTAGTTCCACCCTCTGCAGGGGTCTCTTATTGGCGGTCAGGTCTTTGCAGTCACTGTAGAGTGTTGGTGACAGTAGGCCATTTGCCCCACTTAGTCCTAATGACTAGATGCCTCTGCACAACTAGTTTATTCTCACAATGTCCCTGAGAAGGAGGGAGGCATTATCCTTACATAAGAGATGAGTAAGGATATCCATTTTAGCGATGGGAAATCTGAGGCACAGAAAGATTAGGGGCCTAATTTTCAGAGGTACTGAGCTCCTCCAGCTTATTTAAGTAAATAATAACTATATGTTCTCAATAGCATTGAAATTTAGATCACAAATTAGTTGCCTGGGGTTATAGAATGAGTCTGTTTTTTCAAATTGCTAGATGATATAGTGTATACCACTGCCTCCCAAAGGGGGTGGGCTCCCTTATGCCTTGCTTGCAGCCACAGAAAATTTTACTTTGTTCAGTGATATGCTTCTTCAGGCTGACAAGGCAAAGTACAACAAAACCTGAAGTGCATTATTCCTTTGGTATAGTTGCCCATGAACCAGTGAAGATTGGAGCCCATCATTGCACTGGCCTTTATGAAAAGAACCACTGTTGTTTGAGAACTGGGAAATTATCATTCAAATTAAAGAACAATATAGCTGGTGAATGAAAGAATATTGCTCAGGCTCTGTACATAGGTAGCTTTCTGTAACATGGTTTTAGATCTGCCACCCATTTGCCCTGCCTTGGCATTGGGTAGATGACATTTAGGGCTTGTGTAAAGTAACAAGTTCATTTGCAGTATGATATACACCTAAATTCAGTGTCTTATTTATCATTTCTGAAGATGCAGGGAGTATGTGGCTAATGATGCACATGGCCCTTGGATTCTGTGGATGATTTACTTTTGCGGGGAAGATCAGTGCAGTATACAGATGCACCTGTAGCAGCACCCCCCTCATGACTGCCATGCACTCCCTCCATTGACAGGTGGCGCAAGTTCCATAATCCCTGGAGCTTGATGTTCTTGTCACAAGTCCTGGGATCCCCATGCAGATGAGGCATAGGGCAACCTGGTCCAGCTCCCCCTTGTGGAAGGCAAGGCCATGCTAATCATATGCGATAGAGTGAGTCTGGGTGAACTGTTTGGGGCCCCATTTGGTGCTGTTTGCCAGACATTTAAGACTCATATAAAAACAAGAATCATTAGAAATAGGAAAAAAGGTACAGTTCAGCTCTGGGAGTAAAGAGGAATTTGAAATGTTTTCAGTGTAGTGAACCTTCATGACTTTAAAAAGAGTCAGTGCTGAGGGGGATTGCACTCAATGGGCACTAGGATGTAACTTATTCAGATGGGCTGCACTAACTGTCTTTGTGGTAGGTTTGTCAGTGTGTCACTTCTTGGCCTTGTGTGGGCTCAGATTAAGTGTGGCAGGCAGGCATAAGCCCAGCTGCTGCCCTGCAGCATTGGTCAATAACTGGAAAGGCAGGAGCAGAGAGCAGTGAGATGGTAGTGGCAGTGAATTCTGGTGAGCTGAAAGCAGAGAAGCAAAGATTGCAAAGGTGAGAAGAGACCAGATGGAGCAGAGTCACAAATATGGAGATTCAGACTGAGAGCTGGAATCTGATTGGCAGCTGGTGCAGCGATGCATGAAGATGAAGGTGGAAGTGAAAGCAGCTGAAACTGTGCAGAGAAGAGCAAGCCAAAAGAAGAGTGACAGGAAAAAGATGGAGAGTAGCCAGACCAGGGAAAACAGCAGCAAGAACCAGAGAGGTGGAGAAGAACAGAGAGGAGGAGCCAGATGATGCAATCTGGAAGCGGGAGGTGAGCAGAGCTGGGACAATAGGGACAAGGACCCCAGAGAGACTTTGAGGCTCAGAGTTTGCATGACAATGACTTGGGTAACGGCACAGAAGAGATGGACCATGGACAGGTATGATTTCCTTGATCAGATTTTGGTCCATCTTTTGAAATGACAGCAAGACAAATGGACCTGGAGACAGCTACAGTGACAGCAGCAGTGTCAGCAGCAGCAGCAGAAGCAACATTGACAGTGACAATGACAGTGAATGAACTAAGAATGTAAACCCTAAAATCAGGGCTAGGACTATGAGTTTGCGATTGGGTTAAGGAAAGTACTGTGGGTGGGAGTGCGGGTCCATGGGTGCATTTATTGTAACGGGCGCACAGGCTTTAAATGTGGTTTAAAGTGTGTGAAGAAAAGGTTTTGCTAGATGATGTGTGTGTGTG
>NW_017728923.1:4966637-4968392 GCF_001723895.1 Crocodylus porosus
CCCCAGTGCCTGCTGGTCCCCCCTGACTAGTTTGTAACGGGCCACGAGATCCCCCCTCAGCCTTCTCTTGTGGGGGCTGAACAGGTTCAGGTCCCATAGCCTCTCCTCATAAGGCCTGCCCTGCTGCCTCCTGATCATGCGAGTGGCCCTCCTCTGGACCCTCTCCATGTTGTCCGCATCCCTCTTGAAGTGTGGCACCCAGAACTGGATGCAGTACTCCAGCTGCATCCTGACCAGTGCCACACAGAGTGGGAGGATCACCTTGGACCTGGTCGAGATGCATCTGTGGATGCATGACAAGTTGTGGTTGGCTTTCCTGACTGCGTCCCCACACTGCCAGCCCATGTTCATCTTGGAGTCAATGATGACTCCAAGATCCTTTTCTGCCTCTGTACTGGCAAGAATGGAGTTCCCCAACCTATAGGTATGGTGCCGGTTTTTCTTCCCCAGGTGCATCACTTTGCACTTGTCGCTGTTGAATCCCATCCTATTCTCATCCGCCCACCCTTGTAATCGGGGAAGCTAGTCTCAGTTCCATCTCTGCCTTGGCCTTCCTGACTGCCCCCCTACATCCCCGAGCAACTGCAGTATAGTCATCCCTGGTGATAGCCCCTCCTTTCCATTGGGTGTACACCTCCCTTTTTACTAGGAGACATTCCCAGATGCTTTTGGTGAGCCACAGGGGCTTTTGTGCCCTCCTGCCCCCTTTGATCCGTATTGGGATTACTTCCCTTTGGTCTTGGAGGATTGTCTCCTTAAGGAGCGACCACTCTCCTTGGACACCTGGCTCCCCTCCTCTCTGGGACCTCAGTGCTTCCCCGACTTTTCTCCTTAGCTCATTGAAGTCCGTCCTTCTGAAATCTAGGGCTGCTACCTTGCTGCAGGCCTTTGCCACCTTGTGCTGGATGGTGAATTCCAGCAGGCGATGATCACTGTCGCCCAGGTGGTCGAGCATCCGCAGCCCCCTCACCAGGTCATCTCCCGTGGCCAGCACCAGGTCCGACAAGGTGTCTCCCCTGGTGGGGCTGTGCACCTCCTGGGTTAGATGGAGGTCCTGCATTCTGGCTAATAACCCTCGTGAGCAATCAGATCTGGCTGACTGCTCTTCCCAGTAGATGACCGGGAAGTTCAGGTCCCCCCATGACTACCACATCTTTTGACTTCACTACCTCCGTGAGCTAGCCTAAGAATTCCTGGTCGAGCTCTTCCCCTTGGTTGGGAGGTCTGTAGTAGACCCCACTGTTAAGTCTCTTTCCCCTCGACTGCCTTGTATTCTAACCCAAAGCACTTCAGAGTGCCCTTCCTCTGATTCTTTGTTAACTGATGAGGATGGGTATTCCTCCTTAATGTAGAGTGCCACAACCCCGCTGCCTTCCTATCTTGTCCCTCCTGTACAGCCTATAGCCCTTGACACTCACCGCCCAGTCATGTGTTGAGTCCCACCATGTTTCAGTGATCCCCACTGTGTCCAGGTTGGTGTCAGGTAGCAGGAGGGTGAGTTCCTCCTGCTTGTTTCCCATACTATGAGCGTTTGTTTAGAGGCATTTGAGGCCTCCTGTGGATGTGTGTACTGGCCCCCTACTTTTAGCATTACTCTGGCCCCTGTCGCTTACCTGTGTATATGTTTCACTCGTCGGTCTAGGCTGGGCTGTACTTGTGGGTGTTGCTTGGTCTGGCAGTCCGATGATTCCTCCACCCTTGTCTTCCCCTTCACCCAATGAGCCTATTTTAAAGCCTGCCGGAGGAGGTCTGCCA
>NW_017728923.1:4968722-4997712 GCF_001723895.1 Crocodylus porosus
TCACTGGTAGGATAGAAGAGAAAACCACCTGTGTGCCTATCTCCTTTAGGACGCACCCCAGAGCATGGTAGTCCTTCATCAGGCGATCAGGGCTTCTCCTGGCCGCATCATTAGTACCCACATGTACTGGAATCACGGTTTGGATCATCCCCTTCATGTCCTGAGTCTTTGCTCCAGGTAGGCAGTAGACCTCGCGTGCTGAGGGGTCCCGGCAACAGATGGGGCCCTCTGTACCTCTCAGGATGGAGTCGCCTATGATGATCACGTGATGCTTTCTCCTCCTGGCCTGCTTATCTCCTTCGGCCTGCTCGGGATGTGGGGAGCGTGGAGTTGCCTCTTCCCCGGTTTCCTCCTCTCCTTCCTTCTTCTTCAGAGTTGCCAGGGCTTCGTACCTGTGCTCCAGGCGGACTGGAGGAACTGGTAGTGCTGTGTTACGAGCAGCCCTGGTTCGGGAGGTGACTGTCTGCCACTCAGCAGTGGAGGGCACTTCCTAAGGTGCTTCTTCCCTGGGTGCATAACCCTGCAGGGAAAGAAAATGGTTGTCAATTTCTTCCTCCGCCTCCCTGATTCCCCTCAGCCTGCTAACCTCCTCCTGGAGCTCCCTCACCCGTGCCTCCAGGGCCCTAAGGTGGGCGCCTGTAGGACAGGTGTGGGGTCCCCAATCCCTGCCCCCCTGCTGGAGAAAACTGCAAGACAGCCATGAGGAGCTGGGAAGCTGTGGGGTGGAGTGGGGATAACTACAGAAGGTGTGGGGGAAGCCTGAAAACAGAGAGACAGACAGCAGAAAATCACAGGAAAAGTAGCAGGAGAGACTGAAAGGTAGCAGGAAAGCAGAGAAAGGCTGCAGAAAGTCACAGGGAAAAGGCAATAGGAGCGTGGGAAGCAGGGGGACAGTAGAAAAATCGTAGGAAAAGTTGCAGGAGAGACTGAAAGGCAGCAGGGACAACAGGAAAGCAAGGAGAGGCTGAGAGGTGACAGAAAAGGGGAGATGGAAACTAGTTGGGGGGGTGGGGCTGGAGCTGAGAGAGAGAGAACGAGGCTGGAATTTAAGATAGAGAAGGGATTGGAATTCAGTAAAACATGACCCAACTCGGGGTTGCAAATGACAGTGGTTTTATTGAACAGGAGAGATGGTGGCACAATGTTTTATTGGTTCCCTTGCACGCACGCGTACACACACACACACACTGGCAGCAGGGGTTAGAGAGGCTTGGTACAGGGGCTGAAATGCACTGAAGTTCAGGAGGAGAGAGAGACAGAGACAGAGAGAGAGAGAGAGTCCAAATTGTAGGAGGTATGCAGGTAATATCTACTATCCCAGGCTGGAAAGTGGTCTTTGTCCAGTAGGTGTTGTCCAGAGGGGGGTTGCAGGCAGGGCCTCTAGGTTAATAGGTGGTGTGGTATGGTGTTGGTCCAGATGGAGAGGGCGTCCCACTGGGTCTGTCTTCACTGCCGCTTTTTAAAGGGGCAGACCTCGTGTGACCCAAGTGACAGGAGGCATGCCCAGGCAAGGGTCAGCCCCTGGCGTACTGAGCATGTGTGCTCCATGCAGGGATGTGCAGTTTCAGATGTCTGTAATGGTGAGAGTTCTGCAGGGTCTTTTGTCTTTCAAATGCTGGATTTGTCTCTGTTCCTGGGGAGGTCCATGGTTCCTGGATGAATCAGTGCGAGGTGATGGCTCAGTCATTACAGGCCATTTAGTACAGGCCTGCTACCATTGTATTTCAATCATTCCCAATCATTCTCATTCATTGGGGAACCAATTTACATGGGAGAGGTACAATGAATCATATTGTTGCAACATGGGATGCCCAGGCAGAGGACACAAGATGGAGGCTTGACATATAAAATGGAAACTTGACATGATTTGGTTCACTTACAAACACAGGCCTAAACCATACAATATCCATATGAAACAATAAAAATCAATATGAAAATTATAATAATACAATATATAACAGTAAGAATCAATACAAACCTAATAATAATACAATATAAAACAGCGGATATCCAAAACCAAAAACTTGCTACCAATATAAAAATGTTGAAAGCTTATCCTAAGTCTGAGCTCACTTATACTTATCTATAGGGAACAGAGAGGGAGAGAAAAAGTCAGAAATAGTTGGGGAAGGGGAGCGAATGCATTTTAAAATTTAAAAAAAAAAAAGAAAGAAAAACTGGGGGTTTTGCTACAGGATACTTTGTCATTCTCTCCCTTCAAGGCATAGACCAGATTGTGGAACGTACTTGTCTTCTAATTCATGTGAAACAGCTAAGAATTGGGGAAACCACAGTTTCCCAGACTAGTATAAAATTATACTAGTACAGTAAGAAGTGTCTTTCTCTTACAGTTTTGAGAAGTACTGAGATAGCCTGCTTCATTCTTGGTTAAAAAACCACCCTCTGTGTTCATTCTCTAGACTGCACAGATTTGATCAGCTGAAGGTCTCAGGGACATCCAGAGATATCAGATACCAGGTAATAATTCAGAGTGCCATTTCTGCATGATTCCAAAACCTGCAAGGAGTGTTTCCCAGCCTTGAGTGCAGTTTTTCAGGCGGCTGGCAGCACCCCCAACTAAGGACAGCAGCTGCCTTCCCAATACATAGCCAACTGACTCAGCAGGACTCAGGCTGCACTCTGGCTGGCTGTTGCCCTTCATCCAGAGGTAATTTTGTGCTGAAGAAATGTAAAATTATTATTCAAACAGGAGAGAAAAATAGAGTTAGGTATGCAGTGAAATAAACTTAAGGGCATGTAAATGACATACAAAAATGCTGACACTGGCAGGCAGCTTTGACTGCCGTGCAGATGAAAACAGAGGGAGAAGCTGTGTGTCTTTAAAAAGTGTTTCAGGAATGTTGGAGCGTAACAGAGGGTTTGGTTGTCACAGGAGGGACAAAAGTGTACTGAAATGACAGTCAAGCCCTACATATCAATAGAGTGAGCAACCTGAAGAGCAGCTGATAGGCTTCTTTACGTTCAAAACTGTTCATGTTCTAATCTTCATTACCTCACTGACACTGGGGCCACAGTTGAGATGTCTTATGATGGCATAAGCTCCTGTGGTGTTTTACACTTTTCCTATCAAAAATTGCTTGTGAATAAACATCTAACTTTAATATCAGAGACACAGTTTACTAAGGAGGATGAAGAGGAACCACTCTCCTAGACTTGGCCTTGGCCAAAGGAGATGATCTGGTGTATGGCTTGAACATTGAGGGTAGCCTGGGCAACAGCAATCATGAGCTCATCAGGTTCACTGTCCACCACAAGGTTGACAAATCAACTAGCAGGATTTAAGCCCTGGATTTAAAAAATGCTGACTTCAACAGGCTCAGGATATTAGCCCCAACCCCCTGCTCACCGTCAGGAAAAAAGCTGGTACTAAGCGTGGGGAAAAGTGGCCCCTCACCTGCCCCATGGCCAGCACCCCACATTGCAAGCACTTGCAGCCCGGACGGGGCTGTCCGGAGCAGGCACAGGCAGCCCCAGGCAGGCTGCAAGTGGCTGCAAGTGGGGCACTGTCCATGGGGCAGGTGAGGGGCCACTTTTCCCCGTGCTCAGCACCAGCTTATAACCTGCCCCATTGCCAGCCTGGCAGTGGAGCTGGGTTACAAGGTGGTGCTGAGTGCAGGGCAGGGGGGAGAAAGCAGCCCCTCCCTGCCCTGTGCCTGGCACCCTGCACTGCAGCTGCTCACAGCCTGCTCTGGACAGCCCCATGCAGGCAGCAGGCGCCTGCAGTGTGGGGCACCGACCATGGGTTGGGCAAGAGGCCGCTTTTCTCCGTGCAGGGAAGGAGCCCAGGGAAAAGGTGAGCACGGGGGGAAGCGGCCCCTTCCCCGCTCCACGCTACAGGTGCTCACGGCCCGCATGGGGCTGTCCATAGCGGGCACAGGCAGCCCCACATGGGCTGCAAGCAGCTGCAGCACGGGGCACTGGGCAGGAAAAAACTCATTAAAGAATCTGTGTGATACAGTCATCAAGGGTAAGATTCTGAACTACAGTCAGCATGGCTTCGTCACAGGTAGGTCTTGTCTTTCCAATCTCATCTCCTTCTGTGAGCAGGTCTCTCACCACCTGGACACAGGAGAGAAGGTGGACATTATATTCCCAGATTTCCAAAAGGGTTTTGATCTAGTATTCCATGATATCCTTGTGGAAAAATTGGAAGATTGTGGGCTTAACTCCTCAACAGCTTAGTAGGTGGAAAATTGGCTGCATGGTAGGACCCAGAGAGTTCTCATGAATGGATCTGTGTTGCCCTGAAGAGAAGTGGCCAGTGGTGTCCCTCAGGGGGCCATGCTTGATCCAGTGCTTTTCAACAACTTTTTTTTTATCAATGATTTGGATGTGGGGGTGAAAAACTCGCTGGCCAAGTTTGTGGACAACACCAAGTTATGGGGGAGTGTAGTCATGCCAGAAGATAGGTTGCAGACAGGCGAACCTGGACAAGCTGGAGAATTGGGTGGACCAGAACAAGATGAAGTTCAACACTCAGAAGCGTAAGGTGGTCTGTCTAGGGGCAAACAATCCCCAACATACGTACAGGCTCAGTGGTGACAATTTGATTTGCACCACAGCAGAAAGGGACCTAGGGGTAGTGATCGATCATTGCATGAACATGAGCCATCGGTGCGATGCTGTGGCTAGCAGGGCAAACAACATGCATTAACAACAGCTGGCATGCATTAATAGTTGCATCTCATGCAAAACTAAGGAAGTGATACTCCCACTGTACTCTGCACTGGTCAGACTGCAGCTGCAGTACTGCGTCCAGTTCTGGGCACCGCACTTCATCAAGGACAGGAAAAAACTTGAGAGGGTCCAGAGAAGAGCCACCCATATGATCAGGGACTTACAAGACAAGCCATATGAGGAGAGGTTGAGGGACTTGGGCCTCTTCAGCTTACAGAAGAGAAGGCTGAGAGGGGACTTGGTAGCAGCTTACTGGTACATCAGGGGAGTACATCAAGAACTCAGTGAACCAGGACATCCCTGGGGAAGACCAGGAGGTATGGATATGAACTCCTGGAAGGCTGCTTCAGGCTAAATTCCAGAAAAACTCTTTCACAGTCAGGGTGTCCAGACTGTGGAATAAACTCCCTCCAGTGGTGGTGCAATCACCTACCCTGGAAATCTTCGGGAGACTGGACAGTCTCCTCACTGGGGTCACTTGACCCCAGTTGTCTTTTCCTGCATAGTGCAGAGGGACTGGACCCGATGATCTACAAGATCCCTTCCAGCCCCTAACAATCTATGAATCTAAGTGAAAGGGATGGTTCTCTCCAGCTGTCAAACAGTTGCAATTATTGTTTACAACAATAGAACAAATTTGATAAGTTCTGCATGAGACTAACAGTCAGAAGCTTCTGGGAAGTAGAGTGAGCTGTGCTTATTTTTGCCATATGCTGCAAAATAAATTTAAGGAGATGAGTTTAGTGGTCATGAAAGCAGGTGTCTTCTAACTGACTCATGTTATAACTAAGCTGCAACCTATTTGAAAAGATGGCTTTGGAAGTTTTCTGTACTGAAATTTCAGTAAGATCCATAGACTCTTTGGGCACAGTTTCCAAGAGTAGTTTCTATAACTTCAGGCTTGTTTGTGCAGTATTTCGGATTTCTTTGCCCCATCCACGTACAGTAGTTAGCCATTTTTCTCATTAGGATGTGCAAGCCAGGCAGCCAAATCATTAATTGCTGGATATGTATGTTTCTAAGTGATGGTTTTTAGAAGCCAAAGTGTAGACAATGAAACAGTTGCTCACAAAAATGAACTCCCTGTTGATATTGACTCAGAGACTTCCTCAGCTTATACTGTTGAGAGGGTTGGCCCCTTGCTGCTTTTTTCCCTATTGCCTAGAGAACATATTGTGTTCAGTGCAGACTTTGTTCCATGACCTTTTCTTCTGTGGTAGCCCTGGAGCTCATAATCCCTACCAAAGCTTTGTAGTATTATTTCCACAGTTCTGAATTATCATTAGTAGTCTTTCTTGGCAAGTACAGCTAATAGGGAGAGGTTATGTCCATGGGGCCATAGCCTCTCACTGTTAGCTATACTTGCTTTTGTTGCTGGCAGCACTTCCTCAATATGAGGATGACAGTCATCCAGTAGATAGGGAAATCATCTGTATGTCTGGAGATGACTGAGGAGGCCAATCTGAGATCTGCGTCTTCCACTACAGACATGGCTAACAGTTCTAGGAGGAAGGAGTGGATCCTGGCAGTGTTGGATCACAGCTCTTTCCCTTTGTTTTTCTTGTCTATCCATGTACAGAGGCAAGTATGCTCAAAATTCTCGATGCCTTGCTGTACATCATGGCACCACTGGAGACAATTCAGTGCTTGAGTCTCACAGGTTTTTATGTTAATATCGCATTTCTTTAGATTTCTTTATGGTGTCCTTGAATCTCTTCTTTTGTCCACCTCTAAAATGGTGATCATTAGGAAATTGGGAGTATAGGACCTGTTTTGGGAGCTGGTTGTCAGGCATTCTTATGACATGTCTTGTCCAATAAAGCTGGTGCTATACAAATATGGCTTTTTGCTGGTGGTATTTGCTTAAGCCAGAACACTGACATTCTTTCTTCTGTTCTTCCAATTGATATGGATGATTTTCCAAAGACATTGCTGATGGTAACATCCCAGGGCTTTCAGGTGTTTCTGACATGTCATCCAGGTGTCATACCCATACAGTAGGCTAGGGATGACAACAGCTTGGCACATGAGAAGTTTGATTTGGGTTCTGGCACTGTTATCATCAAAGACAGTTTCAGAGATGTTTTATTCAGTGTTAAACATACATGACAATATTCATGTTTTGGGAAAGGTGACCACCCAGGTAGGGTACATGTCTGGTGTTTTCCAAGGTCTGCTCTCTAATTATAATACGTGGGGGAGTAGCTGGTTGTTTTTGGAGTATGTTGGTAGAATATCTTGGTTTTTGTGAAGTTGACAGTGAGCCCAAACATTCCATATGCTTCACAGAAGCAGTTGAGTCCCCTGGAGCTCTTCACCTGAGTCGGCACAGTAGTAGGGGCCACCTATCCCCCTACTAGAACTCCAGTGCCATGGGCAGATTAGCTACAAAGCAATAAACCTGTTGGTCGGAGAGAGAGCGGCAGCAGGCATAGGTGGTAAAGAGGCAGGCCAAAGCAATGAGCTTGATAATTAGAGAAAAAGAGAAACACTTCAGCCTGCCCCTGCAGATTGGAGATCAGGTGACTGCACAGAGGAGGAGAAAGGGCTATGTAAGCCCAGCCCAGGGCTGGAGGCTCACGGTCTTGACCCTGTAGGAGGAAGGAGCTGCTGAGTATTTCCTAGAGATAAGTGTTCTTGTGTTTATAAGTGTTTATGTTCTGACTGGAGGTTTGGGGCAGTTTGGAAGCCACAGATGAATTCTCTGGGGCCCCTGACAGACAGGCACTTTAAGACATAATGGGAGCTAATCCTCAGTCACATGTGCATGGCAGGATACATGATTTTGGGATCAGAAATTAGATCCCAATTATGCCTTACTTGTTGGTGCAGGGGAGCCTGGGTTCCCCCCTGCACTAGCAAAATGAAACCAAACAGCTGATTTTCAACCAGGACCAGGAACTAAGCCTGTCCCCAGCCCCAGGTGATAACCAGCACAACACAGGGGGAACCCAGCAGTGGGTTGTGACAGCCCGATGCCATGCTTCCCATGCCCCAGAAACTAGAAAACCATGTGTACTACCCAGCTAAGTGGCACACATGGTTTTATAGCTCCCGGTGCATGAGGAGCCCAGCAGTGGGCTGTTGCAGCCTGATGCCTGGTTCCCCATGTAGGGGGAGCTATAAGATCATATGTTCCACCTTGCACAGGGAGCCCAGTGTCAGGCTGCATTGAGCCTGATGGCAGGCTCCCCATTCACTGGGACTTGTCCAAACCTCATGTCCCACCCAGCTATAACTCAGGTGAGTGATACACAGGGTTTTGACAGGTCCCAGCCACACATTCAATTTAAGGCAAGGTACACAAGAACCACAAAGTTATTCTATGTATAATGTGGCTCGTTTATGCATTATCATGCATTAAATTGAGCTGCACTTGTGGCCAGTTACTATTTAAGGTGCAATTAGCCTGTTAATGTAACATGCATCAGGGGCCTGGGAAACACTCCACCTTGTGAACCAGAGTCAAATGGTTTAGAGGCTGAAGCCAAGAGAGAGCCTAGCAAGGGCCTGGGGTCCAGTGGGCTGCGTGGGCAGAAGCTGAGACAGCCAGGAGCTGTGTGAGTGAGCAGAAAAGGAGCCTCAGACCAGATAGAACCTTGCAAGGGTCCAGAACCCGCTGAAGGGCATGAGGGGTGCCTGTTGGGTGGGGAAGATTAGCTAGAGGGTATAGGATCCACCACACTGAGACAGGCTGACAGGCCCAGAGACAAGAAGGAGAGTGAGGCAGGGTTGGCCCTGGCAGCTCTCTGACAGGTCACAGAGCTGAGAGAAAGGACAAAAGAGTAACACCTTGCTCAGGCAAAGATTGAGGCCAGAACACAGCCACCCAAGGATTAATAAGGCAGAGTAAATTACCCAAAGTTTACTCTGGTTCCTGAGGGCAGCCTCCCATATTTCTTATTTAGACATCAAAGCATGGCGGGCGAGCACAGGCCAGTGGCTGAAGAGACCAGTGGGGCAGGACAAAGTTGGAGTGGCCTTTACAGGGTGCCACAAGTATCCTCTGGTGGTGGATCCAGTCACTGCATACATAACACAATTGTCAGCATACTGAAGATCAATAATGGAGGTGTTGGTGATCTTGGATTTTGAATTTAACCATTTGATATTAAAGAGATTCCCATACATGTAATACTGGATGCTGTCCCCAGATGGAAGTCTGACAGTAATGAGATGTGGAATAGCTGCAATATAGATGCAAAAACTGTTGGTGCAGTTGTGCAATTTTGCTTGACTCTAGTTCTAATGTGAAGAAGTCTGCTTCTAAGCTGTTCCTTAGAATGGTTGCTCTCATGTCATCGTGAAGAAGTCTGATGCAGGCAAGGATCTTCCCAGCTATGGAGAGGGATGCAATGCCATGCTAATTCCTGCAATGCAGTCTGTTTCCTTTCTTGAATATGGTTACAATTCTGGCGTCTCAAGTCACTGGGAATTTGTTAATGTTTCCAGATTTTTCAGAATAGTGGTCTGTAGTTGTTAAGTGAGTTTTTTCCACAATGCTTAACTATATCAGCTGATATTCCATTAGAACCACATGCTTTGTTGCTTTTCATCTGCTCAGTGGCTTTCAAGGCCCCTTGATAGGTTGGTAGAGCTGCAAGGTAGTCTTTAATGGGGTGTTGTGGAATGGCTTTGATAGTATTATCCTCAACAATGGAATATTTCACAAAGGCTACAAAGGCAGATGAATGCAAAACAGAAACCTCTGGTCATCTGTGTTTTCCTTGCCATTGAATTAAAGTTTTCTTCCTGTGAAGTATTGTGTAGTTGCTGATGCACAATGGCACTCACATTAAACAGATATGCGCCATCATCTTCCATCAATAGCAAATCCAATGGCAAGGGCAAGTGGTGACAGGGGCAGGTACTAGTGATTGCTGGAAGCCCCTAGTCACAGATATAGGTGGAGGCAATGATTATATGATGGGTTTGTTGTACGTAGAACTGAGACAGACTTGCAATTTGGCAGCTGCAATCATGACTGAACAGGCCTATTTAGGATCTACTCCGCTGATCCCATATGGGGAGGGGGCTAGAAAAGGTGCCCTAAACATACTCTGTTTCATTTCACCTGACTGGAAAAATCACTGCAGTGAGATCACTTTATCTATGTCCAAATCAAGAAATCAAGAAATGAAGTTTGCAACGTGGAACATCCATACCCTGATTGACAACTCTAACATTTCCTGACACAGAACAACAGTAGTCACCAAAGAACTTACACATTTTGTTCTTGTCTTAAGGCTTCTTTAAAAAAGGTTAGTCCTGAACGATTCATGTAGCAGTCACTTTCTGTGGGCATCCAAAACATATCAGGGAATAGTAGACTTTATCTGTTTCTCTGTAGGGACAAAAGGGAGATGGGTTCAAGGAACTGACTTTATGCTTCCTGGCCAGAAAAATAGTTGAAGTTTTGTGTTTTCTTGATCTTAGTGTTGCATCCTTCCACCACCAACACACCTATCTTAGTAAGGAGAGCATACTGCACCCTATTTCCAATGTAGGGCTTGGTATAATGAATGAATTGAGCCTAAGCTTGTTACAAAATGATTTTTTCTTGCTGCAGTGTACTGATCTGCTCTTAGGGAAACCTAACTACTTTGAAGAAATCTTCCTGAATTACAGGACTACTGAAATGCTCAGGGAAGGCACTAGCTGATAGGCTTGGTAGTTTTGTCAAACAAAATAATTCCATCACTTAAGGGAAATCCTACCTTTGCTGGTAAGAATGTCAGTTATACACATTATTCAGGGATTCTCTGTGCAGCAAAATTTGCATCAGTATACCTGCAGAAGCCCTGGTATGGATAACGTAGTTAAGGTGGCAAAACGTCCTTTCACTGGTATATAACTTACTCCATTTAGAAACCTAGTTTAAGCTATATTAACAAAAGGTTGTCAGTGCAAGTTGCATCTCCACTAGTAGGCTTGTTCCCAACATTTTTTATATTGTGGACTGGCAAACTCACTCAAAGAATTTTGGCGAACTGGGTATAGAAACAACATAATTTACATATTTTAATTTGTAAATGTTTATGGGTGGTGAATATCAAGGGCTATAGGCTGTACAGGAGGGACAGGACAGGGAGGAAAGGCGGAGGTGTGGCACTCTACATTAAGGAGGAATACACATCCTCATCAAGTAGCACAGAGTCAGAGGAGGGGCACATTGAAGTGCTCTGGGTTAGAATGCAAGGCAGTCTAAGGGAAAGAGACTTAATGGTGGGGGTCTACTACAGACCACCTAACCAAGGGGAAGAGCTAGACCAGGAATTCTTAAGTCAGCTTTTGGAGGTAGTTAGGTCAAAGGACGTGGTCATCATGGGTGACCTGAACTTTCCAGACATCTGCTGGGAAGAGCAGTCAGCCAGGTCTGACTGCTTATGTAGGTTCCTAGCCAAAATGCAGACCTTCATCTAACCCAAGAGGTGCACAGCCCCACCAGGAGAGATGCCTTGTTGGACCTGGTGCTGGCCATGGGTGATGACCTGGTGAGGGGGCTGCGGGTACTCGACCACCTGGGCAACAGTGATCATCGCCTGCTGGAATTCACCATCCAGCGCAAGGTGGCAACGGCCTGCAGTGAGGCAGCAGCCCTAGATTTCAGACTTCAGTGAGCTAAGGAGAATAGTCGGGAAGGCACTGAGGTCCCAGAGGGGAGGGGAGTCAGGTGTCCAAGAAGAGTGGTCGCTCCTTAAGGAGACGATTCTCCAAACCCAAAGGCAGGTAATCCCAACACGGATCAAAGGGGGCAGGAGGGCACAAAAGTCCCCGTGGCTCACCAAAAGCATCCAAGAATGTCTCCTAGCTAAAAGGGAGGCATACACCCAATGGAAGGGAGGGACCATCACCAGGGAGGACTGTACTGCGGTTGTTCAGGGATGCAGGGGGGCAGTCAGGAAGGCCAACGCAGAGATGGAACTGGGACTAGCTTCCCGGATCAAGGACACCGGAAGTCCTTTTTTAAATACATAGGGGGCAAAAAGAAGGTACCCGGTAATGTGGGGCCCCTGCAAGACACACTAGGAAATCTGGTTGTCACACCAGACAACAAAGCTAACCTATTTAATGACTTCTTTGCCTCCAATTTCCGGAGCAGGGACTGGATCAGCTCCCCCACTGGGCCTCCCTCAGGCCCCAGGGGAGGCATACCTAGGCCAAGGGTCAGTAAGGATCTAGTCAGGGAACTTCTGGAGGGACTGGATGTATTTAAATCAGCTGGTCCTGACAATCTCCATCCCAGAGTGCTGAGGGAATTAGCTGAGGTCATTGCAGGATCCCTGGAATGGTTTTACGAGCACTCATGGTGCTCTGGTGTGGTGCCAGAGGACTGGAAGAGGGCCAGAATGGTTCCCATCTTCAAAAAAGGGTGGAAGGAGGACCCGGAAAACTATAGGCCAGTTAGTTTTACCTCGATCCTGGGTAAGCTTTTTGAGAGAATTGTCCTGGCATATGATCAAGGGGAAGCAGGGCAGGCCCTATGAGGAGAGGCTATGGGACCTGAACCTGTTCAGGTTCCACAAGAGAAGACTGAGGGGGGATCTAGTGGCCTGTTACAAACTAGTCAGAGGGAAACAGCAGGCATTGGGGGAGTTACTGTTCCCCCGAGCACTACTCAGAGTTACTAGAAATAACAGTCACAAGCTGGCAGAGGGTAAATTCAAATTAGACATCAGGGGGTGCTACTTCACAGTCAGGGCAGCTAGGATCTGGAACCAACTTCCAAGCGAAGTGGTGCTGGCTTCTACCTTGAGGGTCTTTAAGACAAGGCTAGACAAACACCTTGCAGGGGTTGTTTGACCCAGTACTCTTTCCTGCCATGGCAGGGGGTCAGACTTGATGATCTGCTCAGGTCCCTTCCAACCCTAGTAACTATGAAACTATGAAATATGTAAATATATGAATTTCTACCCGGGTGCAGGTTGGGGCACTGCAGTCACAGACACCAGGAGACCCTGCAGGGGAGGGGGCTGTGCAGGTGACCCAGGGGGACCCAGCTGAGGCTGTCTGGGATGAAGGGGTTCTGCTACCTCCCCGAGGAGCAAGCAGTGGAGCTGCCTCCCTGCTCTCCACTCCAGGCATTTCCCCACCCTGATCCCCCTGCTTCCAGCTGTGGTGGGGGCTGTGGGGTCCTGCCCAGCCCCATCCAGGTCCCAGTACCTGCTGCGTGGGCAGCACCTCACTGGGTATGGCCATGGCAGCAGGAGTGGGGTGAGGTGAATGGAGCCAGCTGGCTTCCTCCCGGGGCTGCCCCACTGCCCAGCTTTAACCCCACACGTGACTGCTGGTGGCAGAAGCTGCTCACCTGAGAAGACAGATGGGGGTGGGGGGCATGATGCAGGTGTGGCTCACTCCGGGCGGCAGCAGGGCATAGCCCTTGCTCCCAGTGCTACCGTTTCCACATCAGAGCTGGGAGTGGGGCTCTGCCCTGCTGCTCCTCCCATTGCAGGGCTGCTGCACCCTCATCCCGTGACCCTCCACCCCCTTCCTCAAGTAACGTACCCCCCCACCCCAGCTGAGCAGCTTGTCTCAACTCCAGTCCCAATCCTTCCCTCCCCCATGCCCCTTCCCTCCCCTATCCCCCAACCCCAACAGACTTGCCAGCTGGAGACAACTGTGTCAGCTGCCTGTTTAGTCTGGCTGAATCTCCAGAGCAGTTGGGGGTCCAAACAGGGGGCTCGTGCCAAGACTCGGCAGCCAACCCTTCACAGCCCAGTACCGGGCTGCAGCCCAGTGGTTGGGAACCTCTACCTGACACTTTCTACTTGGAACCATTTGCCTGAGCTAATTTACAGCAGTAAGGCATAGCCCCCATGGTTCCCCCTGCTGGGGCAGAGGCAGGCACAGCTGGAGGAGCCACAGGAGAAGATGCCATGGCTGCTGTGCCTGGCCCCATTCCTCACCCAGCCCAGCCTCCTGGCACTTTAAAAAAAAAAAAATTCCCCACACCCACCGGCTGCAGCAGTGGTGATTAGGGTTTCTAAGGGCTTATGGCAGAGCCCCCCACACACAGCACGGGCAGTGGGGGGCAGTTGGAATCATCCCTCCACTCCTCCTGCCTGGCACCTGCATGGCAACTGCCCCATGGCATGGGTACAGCATGGCTCAGCAGGGCACCACACACTGTCTGGTTGCTGGGGCCACAGGGGCTGAGCAGTGCTGGGCTCCAGCTGACACATGGAGCTGCCCCAGCTCCCCAACAGTGTGCGGCACCCTTCCAAGCCGCACCGCACCCGCACAGTGTGGCAGCTACCATGTAGGTGGCAATCCCTGCTGCCCTGTGCTGTGTGGGGGGGCTCTGCCATGAGCCCCCCAGAGGGCCCAATCCCCACTGCCAGAGCCAATGAGTGCAGGGACTGGGCTGGACTGGGGCTGGGTGGGGGATGGGGCTGGGCAGGGCAGCCTTGGGGGCTTCTCCTGTGGCTCCCCCTGCCCGGGCAGAGGCCAGCACAGCCAGAGGAGCCGTGAGAGAAGCCCCCATGGCTGCCCTGCCTGGCCCCATCCTCTGCCCAGTTCAGCCTGCCAGCACTTTAAAAAAAAAAAAAAGCCCTGCACTCACCAGATGTGGCAGGAGCGATCGGGGCCTCTGGGAGCTCGTGGCAGAGCCCCCCGCAGCACAGCTCGGGGCAGCAGGGGTTGCCCCCCCCCCAGCACTTGGCACCTGCATGGCAGCAGTCGCATGGTGTGGGTGCAGCATGGCTCAGCAGGGCACTGCGCACTGTCTGGGAGCTGGGGTGGCTCCATCAGTCAACTGGAGCCTGGCACCACTCAGCCTCAGTGGCCCCAGCTCCCAGTGCTCTGCTGAGTTACCTTGCACCTGCACCACGTGACAACTGCTGTGCGAGTGCCGGGGCGGGGGTGATCTCCGCTGCCCCCACTGCCCTATGCTGTACAGGGGGCTCTGCCATGAGCCCTCAGAAACCCCAATCGCTGCTGCTGCAGCCAATGAGTGCAGGGCTTTTTTTTTTGCTTTTTTTAAAGTGCCAAGAGGCTGGGGTCGGGTTGGGGATGGGGCCGGGTTGGGGATGGGGCCGGGCAGGGCAGCCATGGGGTCTTCTCCTGTGACTCCCCCCGGCTGATCCGAATCTCTGAATAAGCACCGAATCTCTGATTCTGATTTGGCCAAATCAAATGGGGACATTGATTCAAATCACCGAATTGAATCACTGTCCTCTAAATCAGCCAAATCCAAATCCGAATCAAATACTTCCCTATTCATACAGGCCTATAAATAACATATAGCAATTTTGTACTGCTCCCATTTAATAAACCCATTTCTTACTCATTTGCCAGTGCCAAACCAGGGATTTGCAAGTGTCTAGAGCAGTGCTTCCCAAATTAGTACGACCCCATTTTAATACTCAACCCCACTTAACATACCAGTATGACCCGATTTTAACACTTGAAAATGCACAGGACCCCAGATGCCAATGAAAACAAAACAGCAATAAAACAGCATAACAACATTCTCTAGATGATTATTAAAGTCTGAGTATTATAGAACAACATATAATACAGCATGTAATATGAAAATCTATATTTTTAAGTACTTTTGTAAAGTACTTTTGTGACGGGGTGTGGCTGTGTGTGTAGGGGGAAATAGGGTATATTGGGGAGTCTATATGTGAGGTGGTTGTAGGGGCAGGGTGTGGGTGTGAGAGAGGGTGTGGGGGTGGGAACCACCCCCCTCCCTCTCAATGTGCTGTGCCCCTGCCACCAGCAGGCAGCAAGTGCTTGGGGTGCTTGTGGATTTAGCAGGTGCTGCTGCCTGGCAGTACATGTCTCCAGTCAATGCTGTATGTGGTGGCAAGGAGCACAGCCAGGCCGGCTTGCCTCTATTGCACAAGGCTCCACACCACTGGGGGAAGCCCCACAGCATGGAGTAAGTTGCCTTCCCCACCCCTTGCCATGCAGGTCCCAGGACTGCTGGGAAGTAGGGGGTGAGGCTCCCCTCCACTCTGTGGCAGAGTCCCAGGACCTGCAGAGCAGGGGGTGAAGAAGGCAACCGGCTCCATCATGCAGGGCTTCCCCCAGTGGCATGGAGCTGCACATGCGCCTCATGGAGCCCCATATGATAGAGGTGGGCCAGCATCGCTGCACTCCTTGCCACCAGGGGCTGTGCAGCTAGAGCCATGCACCACCAGGTAGCAGCACCTGCATGGGCCACAAATGCCCTGAGTGCCTGCTGCTGCTGGTGGCAGGGGCTTCATGCCATGGAGGGGAGTATGTGTGGGGCATCCCCACACACCCCCACCCTGCCCACCCAAGGTCACAAGGTCCCACTTCCCCCCTGGGTGCAGGCTCTATGCTGCCTCCAACCCCAGCCCCATGGTTCGTGCTTCTGTCCAGCTGTAGCACCCCCTCTCCCCATCCCTGCCACTTCCCTACTTGATGCCCAGAGTGAGCGGGATGCTGGAGAAGCTGAGTGGGTCCCCCAGCAACTGCAGCGGTGGCAGCAGCAACCCTGCCTGGAAGTTGTGTGCTGGCTGGGCCAAGCCCTTCCGCACACCAGGGTGGGAGCAAAGCACATGGGCTGGGTGGGGTACAATTAGTTGCTGGGCACCTGTGAGCCAGATGAAAGTGCCTGGCCAGCCATGTTTTGCCTGCTCTGGATTAAAGTGATTTTATTTCTCACAACCCTGTCTAATTCTGTGGTGCCATTGAGGTCACAACCCACAGTTTGGGAACCACTGGTTTAGAGGCCACTTTAGAAATTATTCTGTATCATTGTCATTCATTAGAATCAAGCCTTTTCATGAGTTGTGAATCACCAGTAACTAATAGAAGTCCTGCTTTCAAAACACTGATCACTATTCATTAGTAGAGCAGCCCCCACCTATATTATAAGCAGGGGAAACAGCTCAAGTGGTGGAATCTTCCCCTTGCCTGGTAGAGGTTGCAAGTTCAAGAACAGTCCTCTTTCTCCATCTGAATGTGCCATAAAGTAGCCACTGTTTTAAATACCTGTAACTGACAGTTGCTCCTGGTTCTCCATACATAGTCACCTGGGACCATTTGTTTCCATTCCACAGGAAGTACCTTTCATATAGTAAAAGCAGTAATTATGTGTGGAGCTGAGAAGGTAGGTTTACTGGAGGAAAAATGGTGAGCGTGGAATTAACCACATGGTGCTGATTAGGAGTTGTATGACTGACATCTTTTGCACTCCTGTACTTTTATAGACCTCAGACTTTACCCGTCCATCAGTGGGGACTGTATTTAAATTAACCCCCTTTAAATTAAGAAGCTTTCTTTCTGAGCCACTTTCTGTGCTGAAATTTTCTTCAGTCTGCCAACGAACCGCTTTCACTTTTTATTTCAGTAGCATCCATAGTCAATCAACTCCCTGACCTAGGAATGTGGCAGTTATGCTGACCAATATATTTGTTCCTGGCAGGAAGCAGAGAACACACTACGCCTGATGCAGAACAGACTGAAGGAGGAAGAAAAACGCTTGCTTAAGCCTGGAAGTAAGTTATATTTCTTAAATGCGTGTGCTAGAACAGTGGTGCCCCAAATTTTTTCCCTCTGGGCCCAGTGCTCAGTCCATCCACAGACGGGATCTGGCATGCAGGGTAGTGAGGCAGGTCCCAATTCTGCCATGTGGAGGGTCAGGGAGCAGTCCAGCCCCAATTGGCATTATGGGGAGAAAAGGACATGACCCAGCCCCAATCTGGCCCTGCAAAACTTGAGAATTTGGCATCTAGGGTGGGGTGACAATATTAATTATCATTGCTCGCCTGTCACCAAATTTCCCAACACATGGGGAGCCCTGTGGGCCAGATGCCATGGCTGTATAGGCCACATTTGGCCTACAGGCTGGAGGTTGAGCACCCCTGTGCTAGAAGAACAAATTACAAAGTGGCAGATGTTTCATGCATAAAACACTCTTTGCAGCCTTGAAGCTGGTAGGAATAGACACTAGGTCCTTTTTTGGGTGCACACATTATGTGGGGAAAAAGTGACAACTCTTATTAGCTTAAAAAGACGGTACTGAAACCAGTGGCCTAATTTATATGACTTGTTACTTATAAAGCCTACGTACAGTACGGAGGTAAAGAGTAGTCATTAAGCAACAACAGCTTGAGATCTGGGTTTCATTCCCAATTTCAGTTCATTATTATCCAAGCTTCTAGGGAGAGGGCATGCTACAGAGGCACACCCTTTAGCTGTCTAAAGGAAAGTAAATTCAGTGACCTAACAGACAGGTTTGCATTCCAGTTCAACAGAGAACATTTATATGTGTAACTTTAAGTATGTGAGTAATCTCACCAATTTTCAGGACTCCTCGATTAAAGTTACATACCTCCTTATGTACCTTGAAGGATTGGAGTATTACTTCTGATCTCATTAGTTTGCATGTCACTGTTGCATCTACACATGTGCTTTAATGCACATTAGCCTATTTTAATGCACATTAAGCATAACTGAAAAACTGTGCTCTTTAGCTAATGTGCATTAAGACAGGCTAATGCACATTTTCCTAGTACATCACAATGGAGGGTGCCTATACATGAGCAGCAAGGCTGCTCTGACACTTTGGAATTCTGGAGTCGAAGAAGACTTGATTAATTGAGTCTGCTGGACCATGGTAATTGCTGTGTCTTATATATCAGATTCCTGTGTCTCGCGTATCAGTGTCCCCATGCTTAAAATTGGCAGCAGAGGCACTTGAAGTAAAGCTCATCAAATGAGCTTTAGTTCAAGCACCCCGCCACCATTTTTAAGTGCAGGGATGCTGATACATGAGACGCTGCAATGCTTTAATTAGAGTGGTTGTTGAAGCTGCTCTAATTAAAGCATGCCCCCTAGAGCATGTGTAAAAGTGCTTAGATTTAATGCACATTAACCAAAGCACATTAATGCTCACATAGGCATGCCCACTGTTATGCTGTGCAGTTTGTTTATGGCGTTGTGTTATATTTAATGGTACTTGCATAAGAAAACAGTCTTTCATTTAATATCTCAGGAATTCAAGTCTTTGTTTATAAAAAGGGGAAACTGAACTTTCAAACTATTATTAAACTGTGGAACGCGCTTTGCTTCCACAACATCTTCCTTAATGTTCACATGGCCACAGGGTACAATTGCATTTTCCAATTGGGGCCTGTTTGGTTAACTTTTACTTCGCATTAAATAGAGAACTCAGACTCAGAAGGGAGATGCATCTTTCTAGGATTTTGTCAACACTGCTAACAGATTGGATTTCACTAGTGGATTTTCACTACTTCTCTTGAGACATCAGCCAAACTTCCTTGTGTTAATTATCACTGCAAGTTCAATATTGCAATATGTGCTTTTTTATATGGCAGGAAAATAGAAATGAGGATTAATCCTCTGGGTCAGATAGACACAAACTTCATGAAAGATGACATTGACAGAGAATGTCACAGTTACATTTGACAGCTTCAGTTTGTCTCCAAGTGTTCTACAAGTAGGTAAGAGGGAAAGAGAATCCACCTTGCCCTCCCCATTTCCTACTCCATTTCCCTTGGAGCACCAGATGGAGGATGTGTAGTACATATTAGAATAATTTATTATTTTTCAGAAATTCTCTTTTAACTATATTATATAAGTTTCTGCAAAAAAATTAATTCCAGTCTTCTGTCAGTTCAACTAATACCTTTCAAATTCTTAACTTAATGTGCAAACACAGCTCCTCATGGTATAGTGAAATATTCTTCATTCTCAGTGGGCTTTTTCTTGAAAAAGCCCTCATAAGTGATTCTTGTATATTTACAAAGTTTCCATCTCTGCTTTTAGTAAATTATGTTGTTGGCGCCTTTGGTATAAATAAAGACATACAGTTGTATTGTTATAATGTATCACACTTCAGAAGTTAAAATGTTGCTGTTCTCTAATGGAACTTTTAATAAGTTTGATCTAGTGATGAGAACACAAGTCTGGGAACCAGGAATCTACAAAATAGAAAATAGGGCTAGAAAGGAACTTCAGGAGATAATCTAGTCCAGTCCTTTGAGCAAGTCAGGGTCATCTGTATAGAAACCATTCCAGACAAATAATTGTCTAATACAGTTATTCTCAGGGGTGGTCTTGCAACATTGTCACTGTTAGATATGGAAAAACCTACACATGAACTCCAAGACTTCAAATAAGAATCCATAATGTCAAAAAAATTCTGACCCATTGCAGACTTTGAGTTCTTTGCAACAGAAGAATTGCCATTTTCCATAGTCAAAAAATGTATTAAAAGATAAGAGCTGGCAAGGTTCTTTGGGTAAATAGGTGGAAATTAGGAAAACAAAAGTTAGAGTGTGGGGAAGCAGGGGGAGGAACCAAAGGTGAGTAAAGGAGACTCAACAGTAGTCTGTCATAATTCAAGGTAAAAAAGAGGCCGACTGAGAAGGTAGATATCTTGAAATTAGGAAGACAAAGGGCAGAAAGTGAGGGGAGTAAGAAGGTGGGGAATGAAAAGTAACAGGTCAGGCCTGGCAGGTATCTGGTGAATCAGATTAAAGCTAAGAGCTGGCATTTTCCAAGGGGCAACTTGAGGCTGATGAGGTTGAGAACCACAGATCTAATACGTCATTGAAAATATTCAGTGATGAACATCGTGCTGCCTCTCCAGGTAAGTGCTAGGTGTTCCAGTGCTGAATCCCCCTCACAATTATAAAAATCTTCCTGATGTCCAACATAAATCTCCCCTGCTGCAGCTAAAACCCACTCCACTGCTTTTCAACCTGTCTGCTGTTAAGACAGAAGAATTGATAATGATTCGTTTTATAGCTGCCCGTTTATAGTTGAAGATGAGGGGAAGGGGTGATTGTTTTAAAATATTCTCTTCTGTAGATTACATGATTTCAATTTTTCTGATCTTTCATGGTAAATCATATTTTTTAGACTTCTAATGATTTTTGTTGCTTTTTGCTCTCTTTCTCCAATTTGTCCATGTTTTGGGGGGGGGGGGGGGCAGTCCCCATGGTATCCCAGGTGAGGCCTCATTAGTACTGAATAGAATAGAGGAATTCTTTCCCAGAACTTGCATATGACATGGCTGTTAATACTTTCCAGTATGTTGTTAGCCTTTTTTGCAAAAATGGTACATTATTCATTCAAAATTCAGTTTGTGCTCCACTGTGATCCTTAGGTCCTTTTCTGGATTACTATAGCCTGGCCAGTTGTTCCCCATTTCGTCTGTATTTATGCATTTGAGTTTTCCTTCCTATGTGTAGTACTTCACACTTATCCTTACCTGAATTTCATTCAATTTATCAAGGTCATTTTGAATACTAATCCTGTCCTCCAAAATATATGCTACCCCATCCAGCCTGATGACATCCACAAATTTACCAGGCGTACACTCAAGTCTACCCTCCAAGTCATTAATGAACATATTGACTAGTAGCGAAGCCAAGACAGACTCTGGGGAATGCTGCTAAATAACTTCCTCCCAGTTTGTCCTTGACCTATTTTTTTAAGCTATGGTCATCTTAAAAGAAAAGACGAAAGCCTTTGAGTGTGTTAACCATGGGGCTCTATGGCAGATCTTATCAAAGTTTGGCTACCCAGGGAAATTTATCATCATCCTAAAATGCCTGCATGACTAGATGACTGTGGAGAAATCCCGCTCCTTCTATCCCTGCATTGGGTCATTCCAGCTGCACCCTTCTCTCTTTCACTTGCTTGCTGGTCCTGGCTGGTTAGCCAGATGACTTGGCCAGATAAATTCCTGAGGGGAGGCAGAAGAACTTTTCTCCTGGATTCTTCTTGGATGAATCACTGTAAATCAGACCTGGAAACTAGCTAGTAGTTTAGAATTAAGTAGTGTAGCTGCATCTTAAAAGGGTCTCTGAACCCAGTATCTATGAAGGCTCAACTTATTTTGGTTTGCTCAAAATGTCTCTCCCCCCCCCCAAAAAAAAAAAGTAAATAAAGGTATCATGTTACAACGTGCCTGGCTGTTTCACTGTGTAAGGGGCGGAGAAGGGGCCTTTTTGATCCCAGCCCAGCCAGCAAAGCTTGGCTGGTTATGTTCCCTCAGTCATACCCAAGGTGACCCTGGAAGACTTCAGGCTGAAAGAGGCACCCAGAAATATTGCCAGTGGCAAAGCACCCCCAAAGTTTTCAGGCTCCATGTACCCCAGGCTGCATGAAGCCCTAACAGAGACCAGTGGTGGCAGCATTACCCCAGGCTTGCAGGAGTTCTCCAGGAAGGGGGCCAGCCAGCCGTAGGCTCCCTAGGGGAGACTCCCAAAGCGCAGTTTTGGGCCTGGCACAGTGAGGTGGATGGCTCTGCATAGTAGCGCTCCCTACTGTACTGCCACAGTGACTACTTCCGTTTTATGTAATGTCTCCTCTATGGCAGCATTTCCCAAAGGATGTGCTACAGCACACTGGTGTGCCATCAGCCATGTCCAGGTGTACCGCAGAATCTGGGGGGACGTGGCTCCCAGGGGGGCATGGCTTCCTTTTTTTTCCCCCCCTGATAAACCCCCCCCACACACACACAAATTCTCTAATAAAACCCAAAATCTGTTATTAAAATTGAAGACCCCCCACAGCCCTGCTGGTGCCCCTCATTCCCCACCCACAGCCCGCTGGCCCTGATTGTGCCTCACCCCCCCACCACAGCCCCTGCTCCCCCGGCCCTGCTGGAGGGGGACCCCGACTGCCAGGGCTATGGACCAGGGTCCACAGCCTCCTGCCCCCACTTCCCCCTGCTGTGGACTCAGGCAGGGCAGCTCCCTGCTTCTGCACATGCTTCCAGGGAGCACAACCCCCAGATCTGTGCACAGAGGAGGCGCAGGCTGCAGACTCGGACTCCTGCCCTACTTCCCTGCCCTGGGCCTCCACAGCCTAGCAGGCATAACCCAGTGTGGCGGGGAACAGCCAGGCTGCATGGGGATCTCCTTTCTGCTGTGAGCTCTGAGCTGCCCTGGCAACGTGCCTCCTGTGCATGCCTTTGCTTTAAGGGGCACAGCCCCACACTCAGAGCATATAGCCAGGGCAGCGCAGAGCTCACAGCAGCAAGCAGCTTCTCTGTGTGGCCTGGCTGTTCCCTGCTGTGCAGAGTCATATTTGCTGGGCTGCAGAAGCCCTGGGGGAGGGAAGCAGGGGGCAGTGGGCTTACGTGGAGAAGTGGCTCGCCAGTGCAAGCTCCATTCTGCTTCCCTCCCCGTGAACTCCCTAGCGCCCCCTACCGTCACTCAAGGTGGACTCAGCACCCTCAGATTCTCGCCTGCCACAACTTTGATCTTAAATGAGTTTTAAATGGGAGGCTGCCTTTATTTCCCTGGTGAACAGTACGTAATGGTCCTGCCCCTACTCCATATGGGGTGCCTGTGTGCACCCCTCCCTTAAGGGGTATGCGTGGGACGTTGTGCGGTCCTTTACCCTCTGGTGCTCTCTCTAGCACCCCGGGCTCATCACCCACCTGGTGTCCCTGGGCCTGGCTCGACACCGCCGCCCTGTCACCGGCACCCCTTGGGCCTGGCTCTCCACCCACTGCCCCGCTCTGGGGCCTAAATCACCCACCTCTGGGCTTTTGCACCCTTCTCAGGGCCTCTACCGCGCCTCCAGCGCCTCTCACCCCTCTGCCGCCCTATCCATGGCCGTTGCCCCCCCCTTCTGGGCCCACGCCTGCGCTCCTCGCACGCGCTCTCTGCCCCTTCTGGAGCCTTGCCCTCTCCGTGGCTGTTGCCCTGCCTCTGGGCATGCGCCGCCCTCTCTGCACACACCCTCTGCCCCTCTGGAGCCGTGCCCTCTCTAGGGCCCACACTGTGCTCTCCGCGGCCGTTGCCCTGCCTCTGGGCCTGCGCCGCACTCTCTGCATGCGCTCTCTGCCCCCCTCTGGGGCCTTGCCCTTTCTAGGGCCCATGCCACGCTCCCCGCAGCGGTTGCCCTCCTACTGGGCCTAGACCGCGCTCCTCGCACTCTCTGGCCCCCCTCTGGGGCCTTGCCCTTTCTAGGGCCCACACCATGCTCCCTGCAGCAGTTGCCCTCCTACTGGGCCTATACCACGCTCCTCACACTTGGGGCTCAGGTGGCCACAGCCATGCCTGGCCCCCTTGACTTTTCTCTGGGTCCTTTGCCCCACCAGGCAAACACTGCGCCTCTCTCTGGCACAAACACTGTGCATCTCTGGCGCAAACTGTAGTGCCCCACTGGCACCATGCCCCTATTGGGCACTGGGAACCCCCCTGAGGCCTCCTCACTCCCCTACAGCCTCACCCAGTCCTCCAGTGTAACTGTAACCGAAACGCAAGCCACCTGGCTTCAACATAAACACAGAGCCTCCTGCTCATAACATAAACACTGAGCCCTCCCCACCAGGGCCTCCAACCATACCTCTCATCAAGGTGCTCTCCTCCCCAGCATCATCACAGCCAATCAGCACCACAAGGCTGCCGCTGCCACTACCAATTCAGGCCACTCAGCTTAGCCACAGAACTCCTACTCCTGAGGCTGCTAAAGGGAACTACTACTGGGCCCAGGCCTGAGCTGTTATAAAGGGCCCGGCCCTGCCCCCTTCCAGTCACCTGACCGGCTGGTTGCCCTAGCAACCCGCAGCTGCACTGCCCTGTTGATTGGCAGCTCTGTCAAACAGCACTTCAGCTGCCCTGGTGACTGACAGCTCACCTGCTTTCCTTCTCAGGCACGGAGCACCCCAGTGCCTCCGTGACACTCCCCTACGGCCTCCTCAGCCCAGCGGGTGCGACCCAGCGCTGCAAAGAGCAGAGGAGCTTTGCAAAGAAGCTGCTTGCCACTGTGAGCTCTGCGCTGCCCTGGTGACATGCCCCCGTGCGTGGGGCTACGCCCCTCAAAGCAGTGGCACGTGCAGGAGGTGCGTCACCAGGGCAGTGGAGAGCTTGCAATGGCACGGAAATCCCTGTGTGGCCCAGCTGTTCCCTGCTGCACTGAGCCATGCTTGCTGGGCTGCAGAGGCCTTGAGGGAAGGAAGCAGGGCAAGAGCCCTCAGCCTGAGCTTGCCCTGCATACAGATCTGGGGGGCACAGGTCCCCCTGACCCCCGAGATATTTCTGAACGTTTTTGATACAGGGGAAATTTCAAAATGTTTTTTATTCTGTTTGGGAAGAACTTTTTTACCTCGTTTAATTTTGGAATTTCCGGCAGAATGGGAAGTCTCATTTCCAGCCAGCTGCAATAGAGACCATAGTTGGGGTTGCCCTTGGGATCCATTGTAAAAGCCTTCCTAAACAGTTGCAGGGGAACAGAAAATCCAGTGTAACCATATTTTTGGTATATCCACCAGCTGTTGGTTCCTTATTTTATGTTTAAGTATAGAAGTTAAGTGAGAATTTAGGATTGTTAAAGTGCAGAGTACCTCCAGTGCATTTATATGCAATGTTTCACCAAGTCTAGCAGAGATTCAGTAACTAGTTTCTCACCACAGATTATTGAGAGATTTGCTAGACTTGATAACCTTATCAACTATATAGTATCAACGTGGAATCATCTGAATTTTGGGAGCCATGAAGCCCTGTTTATTTGGCCCCTGGAAGACTGAAATCTTCCTGGTTTCCTTTCCTTTAGAGACAAGTATCAGGAGTTCATGGGCTCCAGTAGAAGAAAAAGAATGCCTCATAGATCCCATCCTACTAGTATTTTGGAATGCAGTCCATTTACAGAATACACGTCCTAGAACACTTTTGACAGCTTGAACTAGACAGTTATGATTAGTATCTCACTGCTAACTGATAGAGCTCAGCACTTGCCCCCTCTGCATAAGCACTAGGCATTTTTGTGCATTAATAAAGGAGGTAGATCTCTTATGTGAATCCCTTGGACATTCATACTGATATTTCGGTTAGAAGGCATTGAAAATCAACAATTCATTGCTCTGCTGCAGAGGAGTTTTGGACAGCTCACATTTAGTTTCAAGCTGAACCCTGAAGAAATCAAATCCACTGAATTTACATGTTGTGAATCTCACCTGTGGAGGTCTGTTAGACTGAGAAAATCTGCAAGAGCCTATTTTTGGAATAGAGAAAACTAGCTAACCTCTACGGAAATGTCTGTAATCTTTAAAAAACTCTTTGATATAACTCAGTGCAAACCTAGTTTTATAATTGGGCATTACTTAAAAAAACTTGTTTCTCCCAGAGTTCTGATCTGTACCTCCATAAAAGTGTCATAGTTTAAAAAAACCAGACCACTGGTAAGCAATAGCAAGAGTGTTATACATTATCTTAATAACTATTCAGAGTTTAGATAGTGGGATTTTATTACTGTTTTTGCAATTGGAAGTCAAATGTGAGCAAAAGCACAAAAATGATTGTTATAAAAAAGTATTGAAATATAAATTGATCAGTGGCTTTTGTAAAATTTTTATTTCTCATATGGGTACTGACTGAAGGAATGTTATTTAATAGGAGTATTTCAGAAAAAGGGTATAGACCAGGGGCGGGCAGTTATTTCAGGTGGAGAGCCACTTACCCAGTTTTGGCAAGCTGTCGAGGGCCGCATGGGTAGCCCCACCCCTTAACAGGAGCCCTGCTCCCTGGTCACCATTTTGGGACCAGTGTCTCAGGACCAGCACCAGTGCGGCCCAGAGCGCGGCGCAGGCTGGCAGGGGTCTGGAGCCAGGCTGGGCTGCACCAGCAGGGAGAGGGGAGAGCTGGGCTGGCTCCATAGAGCCCCTGCTGGCCAGGACCCTGTACCCCTGCCACCCTGCTCTGGGCCCCACCGGCACTGGCCCTGGGACACCGGTGTAGGCCCCACATTCCTGCTCACACCCTGTGTCCCCTAGCCCTGCAGTGCAGGCAGGGGGCAGCATGCAGCCCTGACCTCGTGCTTCCCGGCAGGGAAGGAGCTGGTGCCGAGTGCATGGAAAATGTGGCTCCTCACCTGAGCAGGCACAGGCAGCCCCAGGTGGGCTGTAAGCGGCTGCAGTGCAGGGCAGTGGACAAGGAGCCACTTCCCCCTCCCCCCCACGCTCAGCAGCAGCTTGAAACCCGCCCCTGCTGCCAGCCTGGGCGCCACACTGGCTATGGGCTCGCCAATTCGGGCTGCACCACAGTGGCAGCAGCTGCGGCTCCCACACTTGCCATCCTGGACAGCATTTGCCACGCTGCCTCTGGGCTGCCCAGTGTATGAGCTCTGGGTGGGCAGAGCAAACACTGCACTTCGTGCAGCCCCGACAGGCAAGCCCAGAACCGGCACAGGGCCCAGGCTAGCAGTGGGGGTGGGTTACAAGCTGGTGCTAAGCGCAGGGAAAAGCAGTCCCTTGCCTGCCCCGTGGCTGTCACCCCACACTGCAGCCACCCACAGCCCACGTGGGGCTGTCTGTGACTGCTCAGGACAGGCCCATGTGGGCTGCAAGTGGCCTGCAGCAGGGAGCGCGGGCCACGGGGTGGGCAAGGGGCCACTTTTCCCCGCACTCAGCTTTTTCCCGGGCTGCTTTTTCCTGGGCTCCTTCCCTGCCCGAGGTCTCCCCACCCCTTACCTGAGGTTCTGGTGCCAGTGTAGCCACATGGTCCCAAGCCTAGAAGCCCCTGCTGGTACTTCTGGCTGGGGCAGTGGGGCCGGGTGGGCCCTGCTGTTGCGGGAGCCCACCAGGCTTCCCCTGGGTCCTGCTGACCCTAGTTCCTGTCATTTTTTACCAGAACCAAGGACAGATCAATATTAATTTTCTAAATTTTTGAGGGGCCCAACAAGCCGGATAGAATGGCCTCGTGGGCTGGATCTGGCCCGCAGGCCGTATTTTGCCCACCCCTGGTATAGACAGACATAACAGCTTCTATTAGTAAGCCTTGATAATGCTCCAGTTGTTATAATGTAGCTGTTAAATTTGTAAGATTCTGTACTGTTAGTGATGATGTAGCCACAATGGCCCACAAATTATGTGAAAAGCAAGGATTTCTTAGGGTGACATCTTTTATTGGACCAACTGCATAGTTGCAATAGAGTGAGGAAGAGTGACCTGGTAAATAATGTTTTGCATTTGAAAGCTTGTCTGACTTTCCCAACTATGCAGTTTTTCCAGTAAAAGATATCACCCTAAGAAGTCTATGCATTGAATGATTCTGCAGTGACACAAGGGTAGTAACCCCATTCTACCTTTAACCTCACTTCATTCAGGGTCACAGTTAGGGCAATTTAACTAACTTGCATTCCTACAGGCTCATACTGGTGAAGTGTTTAGACCAGGAGTGGGCAAAATACGGCCCACAG
This sequence comes from Crocodylus porosus, assembly GCF_001723895.1. Taxonomy (NCBI): domain Eukaryota; kingdom Metazoa; phylum Chordata; order Crocodylia; family Crocodylidae; genus Crocodylus; species Crocodylus porosus. The sequence goes on from NW_017728923.1 coordinate 4,996,578, forward strand.
GCTGGATTCTGCCCCCTCCAGGCCATTCTATCTGGCCCACAGGGCCCCTAAACAATTTAGAAAATTAATATTTATTTGTCCCTGGCTGCCTGTCAAAGATGACAGGAGCCAGGGGCAGTAGGACCCAGGGGGAGCCTCTGGCAGGATCAAGTGGCTTGAGAAGTAAGTCCACCCCCAACTCTGAGGCCCAGCCGAAAGCCTCTGGCTATCTGGGGCTTCTGGAGGCTTTTGGCCTGGGGCTGTTCCTTCCTCCCCACACTAAGGGAAATACAGGTAAGAAGAGCGGGGATGGGAAGCAGGGAAGGATTTGGCCAATTGCCTCAAGGCTGGCAGGGCTGGCTCCTGCAGTTCCAGCATGGCAGCTGGGAACCAGCAGGTGTCAGTGGGTGGGCGGGGAGAGTGGAGAGCAGGGAAATGGCTATGGTGGGCAGGGAAATGGCTATGGTGGGCAGGGGAAGGGGCAAGAAGTGGGCACACAGAATGCAGTGACAGCTGGGTGGGTGGGTACATGGGCCTGGGCCAGTGTACCCCAGGGCCAGTGCTGGTGACGCCTAGGGCAGGGCAGCAGGTGTACAGGGCAGAGGCTGCAAGGGGCTTTATGAAGCCAGGTTGTGCTGTTCAAGCAGGAAAAGGAGGGAGCAAGCCCAGCTCCATAGAGCCCCAGGCAGCCCCTGCCCTGCATTCCTGCCATCCCGCTCTGGGTCCCACTGGTGCTGGCCCTGGTGCACTGATGTGGGCCTCATGCTCCCACCCGGCTGTCACTGTGCCCCATGCGCCTGCTTCCTGCCCTTTCCCCCCCATCTGCTACTGCTATTTCCCTGCTCCCCCCCACCGGCCACTCGGCACCACATGATTCCCAGCTGCAGTGCCGGGAACACAGGAGCAGCTGGGATGAAGGAGAAGGGCAGCAATGGTAGACGGGGGGCAACTGGCAGCAAGCAGCAGTTTGGGGCCCACACCAGTGCCCTAGGGCCAGGAGCAACAGGAGCACAGAGCCTGGGCTTGCAGGAGCTCCACCTGCCAGGGGATGGGAATGGGGGAGAAACCTGTGTGCAAAGCCTCAACCTCCAGAAGCCACAACCCTCCCCACCCACCCTCCTGCACACACTCCCAGCCCTGCACAAAACCCATACCC
>NW_017728923.1:4998100-5006109 GCF_001723895.1 Crocodylus porosus
CACATGATGGTGACCAGGGGGTGGGGCACCTGTCAAGGGGCGGGGCTACCCATGCAGCCCTCGATGGCTTGCCAAAACTAAGTAGCAGCCCTCCGCCCAAAATAATTGCCTGCCCCTGGTTTAGACTGACATTCTATTTCCCTGTGGTCATTTAGGTGGCAGTTTTTTACTCATTTACATGGCATTTTTGACAGAAATATTGATAGTTTCCCAGCAGCATGGAGGCATACATACACACAGACTGAGCATGTGCATTCAATACTCACCAGCTACATATATGTGCATATATATGTGTCCAGCATCTGGAAACATAGGTGACCTAACGCCAATGACCTGGGGGAGTGAAAGAGAATCCTTCCATGTTTCTGCCTCAGTAGCTGAATGGCTAGGAAACATGCCTCAGAAGCTGGAGACTTGCCTTGCCCAGAGGGGATTTGATCTTGTGGCTCCGTGCTTTCCTAAGCACAGCACTATAGCTAGTATGTCTCAGATCTCTAGTGCTCTTTTTGAAGCTGGCCCCTGACCCCCACAAAAGAGAAATTCATGAGGCCAGCAGGAAAAGAGTAATAGTGAGTGTTGGTGACCCAGTAAGATGCTGGCATGCACGAGAATGGGCCCTGAGTTCTAGTCTTGCCCCCAGTAGGTGCATCTACACATGCCATTAATGCGCAGCAATACATTCTGGAGTTTATTGCTCTCAGGAAGCATAGGCAGATTAATATATGGGCCAGCTGAGCATGCAGACAAAACCAGTGGCCAGGCCAGGTGTGTGCCATGGACATGGACAGATGTCACGCGCCTGGTGGGCAGCAGCTCCACACCCCGGGCACCACTTCCCCCGTGATGCACAGCTCTGACCATCGGCAGCAGCAGCAGGCACTCAGGGCGCTTGTAGCTTATAGGCAGCAGGCACACACACTGCTGCCCAGTGATGCACAGCTCCAGCCAGCACTGCACATGGTGGCAAGGAGCGCAGCCAGGCCAGCCTATCTCTATTGTGTGGGGCTCCACACCACTGGGGGAAGCCCCACATGATGGAACTGGCTGCCTTCTACCCCCTGCCGTGCAGGTCCCAGGACTCTGCTTCAAGTGGTTGGGAGCCCCACTCCCTGCTTCCCAGAGAAGTCCCAGGACATGCGCAGCAAGAAGCAAGGAAGGCAGCTAGCTCCATCACACGGTGCTTCCCCCAGTAGTGTGGAGCTGTGCAGAGCCCTGTGCAATAGAGGTGGGCTCCTTGCCACCATGTGAAGCACTGGCTAGAGCCATATGCCACTGGGCAGCAACGCCTGTGAAGGCCACAAGCACCCTGAGTGCCCGCAGCCTGCTGCTACCACCAGCAGTGGGGAGTGTGCGCCATGGGAGGGAGTAGAGTGTGGGGATTCCACCCCACCCCACCTAACCCTCCCTCACACCTCACAAACCCCACACAGCCACACCCCCTCACAAAAGTACTTTGCCAAATGTACTGTAAAAACATATTTTCATATTTATATGCTGCATTATATGTTGTATATAGTACACAAACTTTAATAATTACATCCTGAATGTTGTTGTTATACTGCTTTATAGCTGTTTTGTTTTCACTCGTGTGTTTGGGGCCCTGTGAATTTTCAAGTGTTAAACTGGGGTCATACTGGAAAATAGTTTGGAAAGGACTGCTCTAATATAATAGCCACACGATACTGCCCTGATGGGCACTACAGAAACCCATTAATAGAACTGAGGCTAGACTATATACTTTGTTATTTTTAGCATTTAGAGGTTAATTGGAGTAATATAGTCATATTTTGATATATTCATAGATTTTTACCAGATACCACAAGGTACCTTTATGATCACTGACTCTGACCTGTATAACACAATCCATGGAACTTCACAAAGTAGTTCTTGCATCAGACTGTAACTTCTTGCCAAACTGGAGCACATCCATTAGAGTAATTTAAAAAGACTTCATGTAACAAAGACTTCCACTTCCTTTAGTTCATTGTCCCAATGATTCATTACTTTCCTTGTTAAGAATTTCCACTTTATTTTTCATTTGTGTGTGCTACTCACTTCTGTACTCAAGCAGTATTGAACACTTACGATAGACAGACTGATGCGTATGATCCTACTTCACAGTACATTGGCCATTGTTTGTACTATGTTTAGAAAAAGCTCAGGCCATACAATGAGGTTATAAATTACATACAGGCAACGTTCTTTGGGTAGATGTGATATATTTTATTAGACCAACTGAATAGTTAGAAAAACTGTTCTTTGCCAACTTTTGGGCACAAACGCCCTTCTTCAGGCATAGGGAGACTGAAGAAGGGTGTTTGTGCCCAAAAGCTTGCAAAAATGTTTTTTCCAACTATTCAGTTGGTCTAATAAAAGATATCACATCTACCCAAAGAAACTTGCCTGCCTTTGTCCTTCGATTTGCATGGCTACAACCAACAACAAAATACATACACAATGGTATGTGTATGTGTATGTGTATTATAAATTTTTTCAATGATTTGTGTGTGTGTGTGCATATATATATAAATATTTTTTCAATGATGTGTGTGTGTATGTGTGTGTGTGTATATATATGTGTGTGTGTATATATGTTTTTTTTTTTGTTTTTTGTTTTTTTTTTTTACAAAAGAACCTAGATCTCAATTCCTATTGAAATTCCCAGGAGCAGGAGGGGCTCAACACATCTGGAATATCATCTGATATTCAGAAATAGGTTAGAAACAGTAATACTTGCAGTATCAGTAATCGAGGCAAAATCTTCCTAAGATATGGGAAGAGAGACTGAAATGTTTTACGTGAATTATAAGGTGTGTAGCTCAATTAAATTCATCTGTACTTATTCAGTGCTCTCATCTCCCTGTCCTGTCAACATCTGAATATATAAATTGCCATGTATGAATAGCTCCACTGAGTTCAGTGAAACTAAACCGTTGTTCAAATTTCTGCAGGACTGAGAGTCTGAAATTTTCAAATGAGAACTGAACTCTGGACTTCCTTAGATCACTTCAAAAATGCTAATTTAAATGGTTTGAGGGAATATTTTAGTCCTTTAGTTTATTTTTAAAGTATTTCTAAATTGAAAAAGATCAAGTAGCTGTCAGCTTTTAATTGAATATTACCATAAATCAATGGGGAAAACAACATCTTAGTGAATCTAGTAATTACTGTGGAAAACCACAGCAACTTGTTTTATCATGTAAATAAATATGTACATGCTAAATAACATATTTATACTAAATCATGAAGCTTCGTACCAAAACTAGTACCTTTCATTTGGATATGTTTAGGTAAATATTTATACAGGCTAACAAATCTGAGATGAAATCACTGTCAGCTTCTAACTGTGCCATTTTTCTTTACTACAGATTAACTGAAATCAAATTATTTGTATATGACTGTACAGATCAAACTGCTGGTCCATCTTTTCTTGGAAGCTAATATGCATGTGTCGAAAGCAGTTATGTATCTGCTAAAAGCTGTATTTTGCAGATACAATCAATATATGTTTCTTGGAGCTGAGCTAGTTTAATTGAGAACAGTGTGGTTTCCCTGAAACCTGTGTTTATCAGCTGGAAAGGTGGAAGGGTAAAGAAAGAGGGCTGAAAATCAAAAATAACCCAGCTGGTTCTCCCTTAGGATAAACTTGTGAGTATTCTCACTTGCACTGCAGCAAATGTTACAAAGGCCAAATACAATCCAGAATCTCTTCGTGTTGTCCAGTGCTATCACCCTGTTTAACATGGAAGGATTAAGAGGGGCAGGGGTACTGTGTCCTTTGATTTCTTTAACTACAGATGCCAACATCCAGCATAATAATCTTTTCTTGATCTGACCTTCATGGGATGCATAATGTCTACGGAACATGTGTCTATATTAAAGATGTAAGGAGCTATAGACTGCCCTCCCTTGGGTTCTGGCAAGCTGCCAGCTTTGACCTAAGTTGGATATCCCTGTATTACTTGATTCTAGTTAAATAATGTTATTAAAAGCCAATTTACCTTTTTTTAATCCTGCTGCATTAGTGTGTGTTTTATACTTTCCGTACCAGTAAATGTCAATCTGAACTAGTGTGATTTAATTCACAGTGGATTACCGAATCATTTCCACATGAATGGACATCCCTTGATCCTTTTAACCAGTACATTGTATCTTGCATTACAAACCATTATATAGTAAAATAGGGATTTAAAATCTATTGATAGTTTTTCTTCCTGAAATGCATTTATAAATATTCTTCCTGAAATGCTTTTATAAATAATTGTTACTGAATTTCATCCTCTTCTTGAATATTAACAATATTATTCTGAAGCCCAGACACATTGAACATATTTGACAAAAGGAAGCAATTGATTAAAAAGTGCCAAAGTTCACATGGCCAGCAAAAGTCAGCTGCTTTAATCCCATTAAGTAGTGTATATGTATCTTGCCTTCATCCCATATATTTTAAACTAAATTCCAGTAATATGGCATGTCTCTATGTTTGCTTCCCATATATCATGATCTAGCACAAGTTCTGATTTGCTGGTTCTAACTCAGGGAATTGTGTACAAGTCAGAGGCAAGGCATGAGTGATCGCAATTCATTTTCATTCGGCTCGAAGGAGCCATCCAGCGTGGAACACTGGATGATAACAGAGCGTTTAACTTTAAAAGAAAAATGTTGGATTTTATTTTTACATGGTAGGAAAGATATTTGAAGTCACAGATAGCACAGTTTGTTATTAGGTTGGTGTTTGTAATTCCAGTTTTGCTAGTCATTACCCAAATGTTTATTTGCGGAGGGGACTCCTTTGTTATGGTTCTTTTTGCTTTCCTGTCAGGCTTGTTTTTATTATTATTGCACAAACCTCAGACTTCCAATTAAAGAATTTAAAGAAACTGAAAAGTGCTATATATTCAGAACAAAAATTGTTTACAAGTTGATAGGGACATGGTATATTAATAGGATCCGTTCATCAATGAGTGATGGTGGATATTGCAGCTATTCTGTGAACCGGTGGTACATTTTGTCTTGTGTCTGTAGAGACCGATGTTAGACTGGCAGGTCCTGCCACAGTGGTCACAGGTGTACGTAGTATTAGGGGCTATTGTACTGATAAGCTGTTTCCTTTGGTCACATTTCTGTTGTAATTTGAGTAACCATTTCTTGCCATGATGGGAGCGCCACTTTGTCCTGTCTCCTGCTAAGACCTCCCAAATGTTTGGGTTGATTCCAAAAGCCTTCATGTCCTGCTTGCAGATCTCTTTGAAGCACATGGTATATTAATCTAGGGTAATTCATCTGATGGCTGCATCTTTCATTACCATTGGAAATTTGGGGTGAGATTTTTAAAGGCACAAATGAAAAATAGGAGCTAAGTCCTATTTTGCTATTACATCCCTACATCCCTAAGTGGCACTTCTACAGCCACATAAATACAGTTTTCATTTAGGCAAATTTTGGTGTCTGCTTCCCTCTGTAACAGAATAGGTTTGTCCAGAAATGTATGTATGTACTGGAAGGAAGGGGGTGGAGAAGGAGAAAGACCCTGTTACCTCTTAAACCAGGGGTGAACAATTATTTCAGCTGGAGGGCTACTTAATGAGTTTTGGTGAGCTGTCAAGGACTGCAAGGGTAGCCCTGCCCCTTGGTCACTCTCTTGGGACCTTAAGTCCCGCCTCTAACCCCTGACCTTTGCCACCAAACATCTCTCCCCTTGCTCCCAGAAATACTCCATTTGGGGTGGGGGGGTTGCCACCTTGGAACCAGAAATGAACCAAGTCATATACTAAAAGTCAAACTTCTACTATAATATATTTTAATTTTATTTAAAAAAATAGTTTTGTCCTGATTTATTTGTGCTTGCATAGTGTATATGGAGGGGACTGTGTAATAGCTCCAAAAAAAATTCTTACTCCGATGGAAACCTATGAGTTGCACATGGTGGCAGGGAGCGGGGAAGGCAGCCGGCTTCATCGTGCAGGACTTCTCCCTGGTAGGATGCAAATGCTAGGAGCTGCACATGTGCCACAGGGAGCCCCCGGCAAGCTGGCCTGGATCCACTCCTTGCCATCACGTGCAGCTCCTGGAACTGGCTGGAGCCATGTGTCACCTGGCGGCAGCACCTACATTAGCCACAAGCACTGCAAGGGCCCACTGCCACCTGCTGCTGCTGCTGGCGGCAGGGGGCTGTGCGCCATCGTGGGCAGTGTGTGAGGGAGTCTCCGTGCCCCCCATCCCACCACTTCACATACACTCACATCCACACCCTGCCCACCTGAGCTCTGCACTCATGCTGCCCCCCTGGGTTTGGACCCTAGGCTCTAAGCTCCCACCAGCCCCCCACTCCACACTCCCACCCAGCTGCAGTTCCCTCCTCTGCTGGCCTGGCCCCACCACTTTCCTACATGCTACCCAGAGCTAGCGCTGCATCAGGGAAAGGAGGAGCCACTGGAGTCCAGGGAAACTGAACAGGTCACCTGGAGCCTTCAGCAAGGTGTGCATGCTGGTCAGGGCAAGGCCATCCTGTGCATGTGGGTGGGAGTGAGGCATGTGGGCTGAGCAGGGTACAAATAATTGGTGGGCACCAGAGGACCAAATGAAATTACCTGACAGATTGAATCTGACTCATGGGCTGTATTTTGCCTACCCTGTCTTAGACCAGAAATCCAGTAGGTAAGGCACTTGTCCAGGCAGACCCATGTGTGGGGCACCTATGTTGTAGAGTTCTCTCACCCAGACAAGATTTAATACTTTGCATGCACAAATACAGTTTGTAGAATGATTGGCTAGGATTACAGTAAACCATATGCTGAATATGAGCCAGTAATGTGCTCTTGGTACAAAAAAAGCAGACAGTCTACTGGGTTGTATTTAATAGGAGTGTCACTTGCAAATCAAGGGAAGTGATTCTTCCACTCTATTCTGCACTGAGGCCTCAACTAGAGCACCGTGTCCAGTTTTGGGCCCTGCACTTCAAGAAAGATGCAGACAGATTGTAAAGAGACTGGTGCAGAAGAACAAAAATGATTAGGAGCCTTGGAGACAAGGCTGAAAGAATTAGGCTGAAAGAATTAGGATTATTACTCATGAGAAGAGAGCACTGACTGGCTATTTGACAACCGTCTTAAATACCTGAAGGGCAATTATAGAGAGGATAGCTTTTCTCCAAGGCTATAGGAGATAGGACTAGGAGCGGGTTCAAGCTGCAGCACAGGAATTTTATACTAGAGATCAGAAGAAACTTTCTGCCTATGAAGGTAGTTAAGTATTGGAACAGGCTATCAAGACAAATTGTGGAATCTCCATCCATGGAAATTTTCAAGAGCAAGTTGGATACACACTTGCCTGGAATGGTTTAGTTAGGGAAGATTCTGCCTTGAGCAGGTGCCTGGATTAGATGACCATGTGATGTGCCTTCCAGCCCTATTTGCCTATGATAATATAATCTCACACTTCCTGGCAAAGTGCTCTAGTCACCAACCCTGAAGTTAAGTATCACTCAGAGCACTCCCCAGTGCTTCTTGTGAAGTAGGTCCACTGGGCAGCCAAGACAGAAATATATGTGAGGCGAGAAAGAAGCAAGTAAAACAAAGGGTGGGTGGCTTATTAAAATGGACTCCACCCTCACGTCCCCCATCCCCCAACACCCCGAAAGGAGGCATTGGATTCTGGCCCTGGCACCTAGCATTTAATATTTTTTTGAATAAACTACAGTGGAACAGTTTCTGTAGGATAGCAGACCTCAGGGCCAAAACCCTGGAATATAGTTGAGGCATGGACTGAACTGTAAATGGCCATATCTACGTGAGGTGTTTACTGTGCCACACACTAATTAGCTGCACAGTGGCCGCGTCTACACAAGAAGCTTGACTGCACAGTAAGCATGCGCATCTACACATGCACATGCTTAGTGTGCAGTAAACTTCGCTAATAGTGAATAAATTCGTTACCTGCATATGCAAGTAGCAAATTTACTTTTTACTAGTAATGGCATAGTAGTTTCATAGTTTCTAGGGTCGGAAGGG
>NW_017728923.1:5006209-5060457 GCF_001723895.1 Crocodylus porosus
GTGTATATGTTTCGCTCGTCGGTCTAGGCTGGGCTGCACTTGTGGGTGTTGCTTGGTCTGGCAGTCCGATGATTCCTCCACCCTCGTCTTCCCCTTCCCCCAACGAGCCTAGTTTAAAGCCTGCTGGAGGAGGTCCGCCAACCTAGAAGAAAACACACGCTTACCTTTAGGGGAAAGGTGGAGCCCATCCCATCCAAGCACATCTCTTGTCGTGATGTGCCGGTCATGGTTGAGGAAGCAAAGCCCACCTCCAGACACCATTCCCAAAGCCGCCAGTTGGTCTCCGCAATGCATGTTGCATGCCATCTTCCACGTCCACTCACTGGTAGGATAGAAGAAAAAACCACCTGTGTGCCTATCTCCTTTAGGATGCACCCCAGAGCATGGTAGTCCTCCATCAGGCAATCAGGGCTTCTCCTGGCCGCATCATTAGTACCCACATGGACTAGGGCTATGGGGTAGTAATCGGTGGGCTGGATCACGGTTTGGATCATCCCCTTCACGTCCTGAATCTTTGCTCCAGGTAGGCAGTAGACCTCGCATACTGAGGGGTCCCAGCAACAGATGGGGACCTCCATACCGCTCAGGATGGAGTCGCCTATGACGATCACGTGATGCTTTCTCCTCCTGGCCTGCTTATTTCCTTCGGCCTGCTCAGGACATGGGGAGCGCGGAGTTGCCTCTTCCCCGGTTTCCTCCTCTCCTTCCTTCTCCTTCAGAGTTGCCAGGGCCTCGTACCTGTACTCCAGGCGGACTGGAGGAACTGGTAGTGCTGTGTTATGAGCAGCCCTGGTTCGGGAGTTGACCGTCTGCCACTCAGCAGTGGAGGGCACTTCCTGAGGTGCTTCTTCCCTGGGTGCATAACCCTGCAGGGGAAGAAAATACCTGTCAATTTCTTCCTCTGCCTCCTTGATTCCCCTCAGCCTGCTAACCTCCTCCTGGAGCTCCCTCACCTGCACCTCCAGGGCCCTGAGGTGTGCACCTGCAGGACAGGTGTGGGGGTCCCCAGTCCCTGCCCCCCCAGGCCTTGCTGGGCAATGCCCACAGGCCAGGGGGTGGGGGGCCCTTCCGTGGGCTCTGTCTGAGTGGAGGCCTCAGACAAGACCCGGGAAGGCTGTGCCCCCCGGGCAGGGGCCCTGGCAGCACTCCATGTCGACACCATCGTAGGATTTGCGGCCTGTTTCTGGCTGAGTGTGGTGCCTTCGCCCCATACTAGCAGGAGTCTGCCTCCTGGACCTTCCTGCTCACCTGCCGGCGCAAACGCCGACACAAACGCCGGCGCACTCTTACAGAACGTGCCTGTTTGCACGCTCTGTTCGCACAGCTCGGGAGCACGGCTCCCTACCAGCTCAGTTAAGAGGGATCCGGGGGGCTTCCCCTCCGGATCTGGCTCAGCTGCATCAGTCCCTCTGCCCCGCTTACCTTAGGGGGATCAGCTGCTGCTGCCCCTGCTGCTGCTGCATTCACCTCTGCTGCTGCTGCTGCGTTCGCTTCTGCTCTGGGTCCGGTAAGGGGGCACACATGTGCGGGACACATGTGTGCCTGGATCCCTCCTCTCCCCACTGCTCCTGGCTCCTGAGTGCTGGGAGCTACGTCAAACCACGGCTTTTAAGGGCTTTTAAGTAGCGCTTATGTAGATGCATGACGGAAGAAAATCTGTGAGAGGTTGTTCCCTGCCCCTGCCCCTGCCTGCTGCCAGGGTGGGCTCTTCCACTGGTGCCCAGGCAGAGACTATGCCCCTCTGCCCTTGCAGCAAGGAACTCCCAGCCCTCCACTCCAAGATCATGAGTGGAGGCTGGGATACCCTTATCTCCCAGCACCAGCTCTGCGGTCGCGGGGCTCAGGCTGGAAGACCCTTATCTCCCAGTGCCAGGTCTATGGTTGCAGGACTCAGGCTGGGAGACCCTTATCTCCCAGCCAGAGCTCCGCAGTCATGGGGCCCAGGTTGGGAGGTTCTTCTTGATGGTCAAAGAGCTGGTGCTGGGAGCTCCCTGCTTGCAGGAGCTGGGGAGCCCGTTCCCTGCCCAGCTCCATGCTCACAAAGTTGAGTGGGGAACAAGCTCCCCAGCCTGTTTCCCATCCAGCTCCACACTCATGGAGCTGAGTGAAGAATATGCTCCCCAGCCTTCAGCCCTCAATTGCAGAGCAGGGGCTGGAAACTGTCTTGATCAGGGGCAGGTTCCAGCCCCATGCCCCAATTGTGTGATCAAGGCACTCGGCTTGGAAAGAGCTGCAGGCCTGCGGTAGGTCCTGGCCCCCTGTCCTAATCTGCCACTGGAGCAGCTAGCAACGATCAAGTTTTGTTTTGAGAACTGTTATCACCTTTTTGTTTTTAGGAAAGGACAAACATTTGTTCCAAAAGAATTGTGCATGGAGTCATAATAAGCAGAAGAAGGGTTTTTTTTATTTTAAAACATCTTAAAATACGAAGCAAGACCATTTTTTTTCCTTCACTCTCTTTTTTTAGTCATATTAGAGGCCTGGATTAATCTATTTCAACACCCTTATTAGTCTGGAGTAAATTTATTTACTCCACACCGTGATAATGCCTGTAAATACAAATACTATTTGCTGTGGAGTAAAAAGCTCTGCAGCAGCACACATGTAGATGCTATCCCAGCTGGCTGAAACACAAGGGTGCTTCAGTGCAGGGGCTTCCTGCCAACTAACCCCACACTGAAGAACCCCCGTGTCCCAGCCAGCCTTTCCACAGTATGTTGAGCTTGGGGGGAGTAGCCCCTGGCTGGCATTGTAACCCCCTCACCAGATCCCCTGCTAGCTAAGGTTGCTCCAACCCAGCTCAACATGTTCTGCTCTTGGGCGCATATTCAAATGGCAATATATATTGGCAGTATATTACTCCCAGGTGCACTTTCATACGGCATGCCTGGGAGCAATAAACTATGGAGTTTATTGCTTCATATTAATTGCACATGTAAATATGCCCACTATCTAGTATGGTTGAGGCACAAAAATTGCATCCTTGATTTGCAGGTTTAGACTTTTATATCCCGTCATACATGTGTGGAAACTCTTGATTACAGAAGTCTGCGACTTCATTACTGACTGTGGCGATTCTCTAAAAGATTTTAAGTGAGTGGAGGAGAAAAAGTTAGTATGGGCAGGGATGACAGAGATACTCCATGCAGGGATTGTGAGGGTGACTAAGGCAGGCAATTGCTGGTGGAGAAAGGAAGATACTAGAGGAGAAAATGCAAGACTTAGACCATCATCTCCCCCCATAAAGTGCTTGCCCTTTCTGAAGCAGCTTAGAGACATCTAACCTCTTATTAACTCTGCAGCAAGTGTCTTGCCTGTTCCTAAAGCACTTTTCTCCTTAGGATCCCAGTAGCAATCCCACTTTGTAGAAGAAAAGCTTGGTGGAGAGCTGTTTCATATTCATCATTTCACTTTTTAAAAAGAGGGTGGTCAGAAGCAGGTATTGGATCACAGGCTGCTAATGGAGGCTCAGAGGGGACACTGGATGCTGGAGTATTGAGTTCAAATAATTCAAAAAACCGGAAGGAGGTGAAAAGAGGGATGTCTAGAAAATAGCTTTACTGCATCTATTGGAAGGTAGATATAGTAAAGATGTTGATCACCCTTCCCCTTGCTTTGCTAACCCTTCCACTAGGACCTGTTTTCCTTGGGGAAGGATGCATTGCATACCTTGGTACAAATTTTCATAAATGCGGTAGGGGAAAATGGAATGTAAAATTGAGAGGCATCACCCAGTAGGAGTCAGTGTTGCTTGGATGGGGACTAATAGGATATTACTTCACAACATGTATGGTTTCATGCCAAGAGGCACTTGAGTTAATGCTGTAGGTGGCATAACACAAAGCTGTTAATGCTGCAGGTGGCACTACACACAGCAGTGGTGCCTACTAGGGTTAGTATTGTGAATTCTTACTGTGAAAGCAATTCTGCTAACGGTTTCAGTAGTTGATATTACTGGACTGTCACATATTGTATACAGGTGACTGTCTCTGCTCTCAAGACCCTTGGACTAGGAGAGGGATGTTGAAGAGCAGGCAGATGTTAGACAGAGTATATACAGTGAGTGTGTCTACATGTACAAATAATCTGGGAGCAGTTTACTCTAGAGTAATGTACTCTAGAGTAAACTCTCCAGGATACAGTGCAGGGACATGGGACAGATTTCCTGCTCCTAGCAGCAGGCTGCTGCTCCTGCTCCCTGAGGCCCTGCACTGGGACCCTGCAGCAGCCAGGGGGAGCTCTGGCTTCCCTTGAATGCCAATCCAGGAACTAGCAGGGATCAGAGCCAGGAGACAGCTGTCTCCTGGTGGGGCTGGGACATTTTTCTCTGCCCCTGGGAGCTGCCTGCTGCCAGGGCCGGCTCCACCACTGGAACCCAAACAGGGTCGATGTCCCCCTGCCCCAGCAGCAGGGAGCTCCCAGCCCCCGCTCTGCGATTGTGGAATCGGGGCTGGGAGATCCTTATCTCCCAGCCAAATCTCTGCCATTGTGGGGCCGGCACTGGGAGAAAAGAATCTTCCAGCTCTGGCCTTATAACCATGGAGCTGGTGCCGGGAGAGAAAAATCTCCCAGCCTAAGCCCAGTGACTGCGGAACTCATACCGGGAGATGAGGATTTTCCAGTGCCAGCCCTACGACTTTGGAGCTAGCACTGGAAGGTAAGGATCTCCCAGCCCAGCCCCCGTGATGGTGGAGCTAGTGCTGGGAAAGAAGAGTCTCCCAGCCCAAGCCCCACAACTGAGCTATTCCAGCAGCAGGGAGCTCCCAGAGGCAGGAAGCAATCTCCTTCCCCCTGCTGCCCAACTGACCCAGAGTACATTTGCTCCTGGTCAGGCACCAACACATACGCTACTGCGCAGTAAGTAATCGAGAGTGAATTTTCTACTTGCATTTGCAGATAGAAAATTGTCTCGCAATTAGAGCAAATTGCTGCACAGTAACCATCTGCACATGTAGACAGTGATGCTTACCGGACAGGGATTAGTTCTAATCTCAAGTAAAGCATATTGTGTGGATGCACCCAGTGACTCTGCTGTAGCCTTGATTTTGGCCAGTGCTGCTAACCCTCAGGAGCATCCAGTGACCACATGGCATTTTAAAAAATTGAAAGAGAAATTGCTGCTCAACTGAGCAGACTAGAAAGCAGGCAAGTTGGAGGTTAACAGCAGCTGCATGAACCATTCCAGCTCTGCAATATAGAGAGCAGTACATCCTGAGACCCTGACTTAGTTTACATTAAGTTCTTACTGAGGAATTTCCCTGAGCCAATTTGGACTCTAATGAATACTGAATAACTGCAAATAGTTTTTGGCTCTAGCTAAGTATTAGGCAGAGGAATACATACTTCATTTACATGTATTAAGTTTGGCTGTTACAGCAAATATACTTAACATCTATTTAATTAATGCTGTTGTCCAGTCCCATCATCTTACTGAACAATGGATTAAATGTTTTGCTTCCTATTATATTGTTATCAATAACTTGGTATTATAATCACAAGGCAATGAAAAAGCTGCCCAGCATGTATGCATTGCCATCTTTGCCATTTGCCTTAATCAGCTTCTCACAGGGTGATTAAAAAGTCATAAGGTACTGTCAGCTTACCTCTAATCATAATTAAAGGGGATTAGTTCCATTTTCTACAATGGTACTTTGGTAATTAAATGTACCCTGAAAATAATTACTTATTGCCACTAAAATGATTTGCATTTGTTTCTAAAATGCATACTTGCAAAGGCTAAAACCCTTATGCTGAGTGCTTTTGTGTTTATGATAGTTTTGTTGACTGAGAGGGTTAGCATAAGTATTCACATCTACCTTCTGACACTGTTGCCAGAAGCACAATTTTTTAAACTATCAGGACTACATTGATTTATCTCAATTTAAATGAAGAGATTGACATCAGTTTGCATCACCTGAGTACCTGCCCCATAAATTGTATTTTTAAGGAAAGAAAAAAAAACCACCTAGTGACTTAGACAGCATACTTCACACTTGCAATGAAGTCAGTCCTGAATGAGAAGAGGGTAGGCACAAAAGGAGTTTAGTCCATCTCCAGACAAGTGCACAGGAGGATGTGACATGAACTGGCAAAAAGAAAGAGGTTCTATCATGGGAAAGGGACCTGAGGAGAATAGAGCCTAACTCTCACCCTTCTCTTAACTCTTGCTGGACCATCATCAGAGCAGGTTATGAGAAAATGAAGGGAAGTGACTGAGTCATCTGTGGCAAGGTACCAAAAGGTGGGATCAGTGCCCCTTTATCGTCATCCAGCTTCCAATAGATATTTGAATACAGCAACCTAAATAGAGTCTCAGGACAATGTCAAAATCCATCCAGACTCCAGTTTCAGTTCAGCTTTGGACTGAAAAAATCACTGGTGCAGGAAATATGTGGCTGGAGCGCAGTAAACCTGTGGAATATTTTAAAAGGTCTGGGAGAGATCTTTTAGGTGGAAGCCTGTTGGCAGTTGGGATTCTGAGTCAGAGAACATATTGGGATTGGGCAGAAGGAGCTAGAGGCTGCAGATCCATCTGAAGTTCAAGAGAGCATGTTTTGGTTCAACTGTCTGGCTGGGGGCCAGGTCAACTAAGTAGCACGGGAAGAGAAAAGTGGGGAGATGGATAATGGAAATTTGCAAGTATTTAGAGCAGTACCTGGACTTTGGGAACTCTTGTGTCTCACCAAACATGTTAAAGTTCAGCCACCACTCTTTCAGTCACATGAGGATATCACAGCATACTCTTAATCATCAAGTAAATGTAAGATAGTTTCCCAGGGTGCATTTTGGTATTGCTCTTATCAGACTGAAAGCCTAGAAAACACATTAAGAATATGTTTTTAATATGTTAATAAGGTCCACACTTTTCAAAACCTTTTATGAGATTTTGATTCTATAATCCATTGGCAAAATAGCACCATCTGACTGAAGGCTAATATGATTCATACCTGGAGAATATATATATAGAACATTGCCTTTATAATACAGTCTGAGCATTGTCTCAGGGCTTTTGTCTTGCAATTCCTATTCATCTCATTTTCTTTGATGCTGCTGTTTATAATGTACCCTCTTTTAGGGCTTTTGGCTGTTCCCCAGCACTGCAGCAGGGAGAGCTCTGGTTCCACATATCCCACTCCCTGTTTCATCAGTGTCCTGCTTTTGTTCTGGGTGACTGCAGAAAAGCTTATAATTGTGGCTGACCCTGCCACATTCATGAATTGCTATGAGGGTGTTTTTTCCTTGTTTTCCCTGCTTTTTACCTTTGACAAATTGTGGGTTTCATTCTGTACACATGTGTAACAAGTGCTCTGTGGCTGTGATGTGCAAGGGACTGGAGTAGACTGGTTTTTTAGGACTCTCTGTTGCCTGCAAATGCAGGGGTCTGGACTCACTGGCCTGAGATGCCTATTCCAGTCCTACTTGCTGATATTAATGAAGTGTTTTGCGTTACTTTGTTTTTAACCAGGTAATGATGACTCCGACATAGAAATTCAAGAAGATGAGGGATCTGATAGTGAAGTGGAAGACAGGCAGCTCATGAAGCATCACACAGCCATGGAGATCCCAATGCAAGGTATCACCACCTCTCCTTTATTACTCCTATCTGACAGGACACATTGGCAGTGCTCTTCTGGCTGCTCAGAGCAAGTTTAGGGCATTTCAGTTTATGGGATACTTCGGGAGGTAAATTCCTCCAAGGGTTCAAAAACTTCCACACAGCTCAGTTTGCTTGAACAGTGTGAGGACACCGTTGTGCTTTTGAGAACAGGGGTCAGTTAAAGGGAGCCTTTACAAGGAAGTCGTTATTGGAAAGGTCACTGCAAAGAGAAAAATCTTGCCTTATTTTAGCTTTGCCTAGATTTAGAAATAAAGTTGGATCAAGCCTTTGGCAGGTGTTCCAATGCCATTTCTTGTTCTTCTTTTTCCTTAGCTGTAGATGTAGAATTCCAATTGCTGTACGCTATACCAGTTTTTGAAGGTGCTGCCTGAAAGCCAAGCCTTTCCCTATGCTTATAAAGCTTCCTGAACTGCCCTAGTTATGGGTCAAAGAAGTGTGAATGCTCTCTTATGGGAGGGCCCCTGGCACCCATCATTGCTAATGCAAGGTGAAGTGGAGGCTTTAACCTTCAGGTTACCTAACCCAATGCAGTCTTGGTCAGGAGTGACTCAAGGTAGTTACTATATGAGGAGTTTGTTTATTGGTTTGTGGGAAATGGATTGATGCAGTTCCTAGTGGGCAGATGACTGCAGTCAAAAATGGAAAAGACTCCTAAGAGTTGGCACTCGTGTCACCTTCAAGCTAAGAATTACTGTCACCTGCAGCTAAAGCTGCACCTGGGTGTGGGTAAAGTGGCAGCATGAAGAAGCTCAAACTGATGCTATTTCTGCTGGAATCTGTTCTTAAGAAAGACAGACAAGTCTGAGTCTGCTCTCACTTTCCTAGAGTGCCTTGCATACATGGAAACTGAACCTGGCTCTGGAATGCCTGGGCTGACATGCTTCAAACACTTTTCTCTCAAGTTATTTTCCATAATTTTCAGTCTGAGTAAAATGTTAGGAGCCAAAAATACCTTTTGACTCCTGCAGACCATCACAGACACAAATATTAATAAACAATTTGTGCATCATAGTTTCTCAAATAGAATATAAGGATCTCTGTGTCATCACAGGCTTAGGACTGTCACAATGATTAGACCTAAACTGTACATATGATCCTGCTCTTCATTGCTGCCCTGGGAAATAGCTACATACTACACTTACTTCCATCTTTGCCATTTGCCTTAATCAGCTTCTCACAGGGTGAGAGCATTAACACTGGAGTTGAATAGAGCACAAACTGACCTTTCTAATTGTCTGGCCTTAACAGCAGTTTTGGAGGGAAGAAAGCCTGGTTGGAACAGCAATGGATTGTGGTGCCAGTGATTTTTCTAAGAAAAGCTTTGTTGTTGCAAATTACTGGCTACAAATCCAGAGTTAGCTCAAGTATGTTTTTTTATGCTTCAGGTAGGCAGATCTTAATCCTCTGGTATATCTCCACTGCCAGATTGCTTCAGTAGCTTGTCATAGTGTTATAACTGCTGCTCATAGTGCTTCAGGCTAGGGACAGGCATTACACATAAACCAGTTTGAGAATGGCTGAAACCGGTTTGAGATAAACCTGGTTGAATGTAGTATATCAGACTTAACTGAGTTAGCTCAAACCAATTTATGCAATGTCTGTCCCAGACCCCTTGCTGGCATGCTCTCTGGGCAGGGCAGGACTCTCTGCCCCACAGCAGGGCTGGCCTCTCCTCTCTGCTCCCTGGCTGGAGCTTCAGAGACTGCACTCTGCTTCCCCACCCGCCTCACCACTCCCTGCTAAGCAGAAATTCCCCCCTCCCCTCTGCCTTGCTGAGGAGATGTCTGTGTATTAGCTAGCAGACCACATGCTGGCTTTGGTCCTGAATCAACAGGTAGAATCAACAAGTAGCTGGTAATGTTTTCCTAATTGGGTGATTAAATACTGTTATCAATTCCCTGCTGAGCTAATCAGAGCCTGGCCACACCTCAGCTCCATGCTGTGGAAGGAATGGAGGACTGCTCTAGCGCCCCCCAGCTTCTAGCCTGAGTCACTGCAAGCATGTGCCTGCATTTCTGGGATGTCTGTCCGGTTACAAGACTGATTTAGTCTAACCAGATTAGACTAACCTGCAAAGGTTGAATCAGTTCAGGCTCAGGCTTTTTGAATGTCTGTCCCTAGCCTCAGTGACTTTTAATTCATCCAAACAACACCATATGCTTCCCCTGCACAGAATATTTTTCTGATGGAATTCCTCTCAGGCTCATAATGCTCTGGCAGTTGCTGCATTGGCAGAGGTGGGAAGAAAGTTTGTATAGTGTCGGTTACCTGGTATTAATCTCACCTTCATGAGCATTAGCACGAGTTTCCAGCAGAGCCAAAAGGAATTAAGAGCCCAATTCATATTGAAATGTAAGGCAAATTGTTCAGACCATAACCTGGCACCTGGGTTTCATTTCCTATCCTGTTATAAGCTGCCAGTATGATCTTGGGTAAGTCAGTTAGGACCAGATCCTGTTTAACCTTTCGTGTCCTCTTGTAGCATGTATGTAGCTATGGGCCTGCAACTGTTGACACATATTCCTAGTTTGACTTTAGCATTTCCTATGCTGCCTTACTGGGTATGCTCAGTAGGACTGTCCTCTACCCAGGTAGCTGCCCAAGGGAAATAAAATTGACCAGACACGCAAGGCCGTGACTAGCAGAAGGGAGCATGCTCCACCTTTAGCCCAGGTGTGGCCAACTCACACCACATGTGCCACAAGTGGCATGGTAGTGTTGGAGAAATAATGTTGTAGCCTGATGGTCCAGGAATTATGCAAAAGGCAAGGATTTTTTTATGGTATTTTTTATTGGACCAATTGTATGGCTGGGCACAGGCAGCAAGTGGCATGGGCAGGCAGCATCTGTGTAGCATGCAGCAGACTGGTGAGAGAGCAGGGAACACAATGGCAAATAAGACAAAGAGCAGAAAACAGAGCAACAGATTGCAGGGTGCGGGGAGCAGAATAGCACTTAGGGAAGGTACAGAACTTATCTTGTAGCATGCCTGCCAAAAAAGTTGGCCCCCACAGTTTTAGCCCAATAGACTCATACAGTGATTCTCAGCCAGGATGCAGAGACACCCCCACATGCCTTGAGATTGTTTTAGGGGTTCCATGGGATGCCACTCAATGTTAGCACTGTTAGATGTATAAATATGATTCACAAGATAGATCCAGAGATTTCACATCAGGTTGAAAACCTTCCGATGTGTTGTGGTCTTTCTGAATTCTTTACAACAAAAGAATTGCTCTGTTATTTTTCAGTAGTCAAAAAATGAAAACTGTGAGCTGGCTTTTTCAAAGGGGTGCCTTGAGTCTAAAAAAGGTTGAGAACCACAGGCCTAGTAGTTAGGATACATATCCAGCTTGCATGAGACCACCCCTCATACAGGAAGGGTTCAAAACTACTTCTCTGCTAAAAGCTCTAACAACGAGAACAAACAAGCACAAGCCTTTCCAGCTTCCCTCTTAGCACTGGGCAGCCAAGGGATTGTGATATGTGGAGCCAGAAGGCAGCAAACCAAGTAGAGAGAGGGTGGTCCAGTGAAATAAATGCTGATCTTGACAGGAAGTGGCTTAGCCTCTACATTCTATCCTTGCCCCCTGTTCCCAGTAGGATAGGAGTTTTCCTAGTGTTTTTTATCCAATGAATATTAAAGGAAAAGGGCAGTGAGATAGCTGCAAGAGGGCTACAGGCTCAGACCCCTCTGGGTGAGGAAGGCCTTAAAATCCTGGTGTTCTCCACTCTGGGCAAATGCCCTCACTGCTAGGCTTCATTTTATTTTTAGCAGGTATATATGTGGGACAAACTTATTTTCCCACAGGGGGAATAGAGTCCAACCCTTGTGCAAGTGCAAAATGTGCAGTCACATGGCTACATACCCACAGTCTACATATGTAAAATGTAAAGAGGATCTGGTCCTTTGTCTATCTGTGTCCCGGTTCCCTATCTTCCAGAAGTAGTGGAAGGCTGACCACATGAATGATTGTGGGGCTGCCGTGTAAGTACTTGTGATAACATAGCAATAAGCTCTTTTGAAAATCCAAGCCTAAAAATTGATTGACAATTTGCAATTTAAAAATACCTATATAGGCATGGATGTATACATGCACTAACATGGGTTCTGTTTGCTTAAAAACAGCTTAGTCACTAAAACTGCATATGTAGTAATCTGTGTAAATAACACTTGTTTCCTGTTACCTTAATTCAAAAAACTGGAAAGTCTCATCCTTAAAAGAAGCTGATAGAAATAAAATGGTGCCTTTGCCTTTAATAAGGAAACTCAGTCAGTTGTAGTTAATTTGTTTAGCTACTGCTCCTATTCACTTGTTCATCTCTTAATTTCTTATGAAGTTGGTAATAGACTTTTCCTTCCTGATCAGAATAGACAGACAAGTGCCACAAGGGTCGAATTGAACATAGCCCTATTAGCTGTGTAAGTGGACCCAGGAGCTTAAATGCAATTCTCTTCCACCCTGCTTGAGTCTCTTCCCCACTCCTTCTTTGTGACTTATTCCTAAGAGTCAAATGATGGCATGTTGTAAAAATAGATGCGTAAAGGGATTTTTAGGTACTTGAACACGGTGAAATGGAACTGCATGTAGGCACGTAAGTCCACTTGTATGCCTAAGAGTGGCCCAATGTGTTTTGCCATGGTGAGTGGGCAAAGAACATGCCTACTCTTGATGTGGCTGTCTAGGAAAGTAGGTCACTTGTTGTGTGATTTAATTGATACATTTTACAGTTATTTTTATTAGTAAAATAACACATTGCTTTGTCACAAAGTAGGTTTCATTTGAGATTTGTAAAGCCCATTTTAAGTATGAATTACAACTTAGCAATCCACCTTTATTCTGGTGTCTGATAGGTAGGTAAAGCTATGATAGGCAGAAAAGCTAAAGCCCTGAGAAGCTAAGTGACCTTTCCCAGAATTATTCAGTGGGACAGGGGCAGAGCTTGGATTAAGTCCTTATTGTTTAACAGTAGAATGCAGATCATTCATATCCGGGTGGTTCGCAGCCTCAGTCAGTTGCCAAATTAAGGAAGAGCCATTCAGCGGTTTACTATAGCTCTTGCTTCAAAATGTGCTGCATTGGTGATCCCACCCATCTAATTGGAGAAGTCCCACCCTTTGAAACAAAAACTTACTGAGCAACTAGAACACTTCAGCTGTTTGTTACTTGTCTCTTTACACTAGGTTAATTTGTAAACCCTTGTCTTCATAGGCAGACTTGGGAAGTTAAGAGTTTATACAGAAGTTCTCCATGCACATTTTGCAACAGTGTAATTAAAACATTTTTTATAGCACTATAAAGTTACAGTGGTCTTAAACATGACAGTGCAGTGTTTGATGAGGGGGGTGGGAGGGGCTCTGAGCCTCCCTGCACTTTCCAGGCTAGGAGGCAGGGGGTACTTCGCAGCCTCCTGGGGCTTCTCCACTGGCCACGAATTTAACTAGCATACAGAAGTTATTTAAAGTGCTATAGGCTGCTACAGTGCTGTAAAATATAGTATTTCAAATTTAATACCTCATTTAACAAGTGTTAATTTAAAGCACTGTACCCATGTAAGTGCTGTAAAGCTGCACACTCCTGTTAAGTCACGGCAATACAGTGCTTTAAATGGCAAAAAAAGCAACTTCAGTACTTACCATAACTCCGCGAAGTTGCTAAGTCTACTGTATCATTCTATCAAAGTGCCAATATAGATAAAGATAGTCTTGTGTTCATACAAGGCCCAATCCATCTGCACAAAGAAAGGCTCCTATGGACTTAAAATAGGAGTTGTTGAATTAGGCCCCAGGTGTGTCATTCACCTAGCAGCATGATGGATTGCAGAGTGGAAAATGTAAAGCCTGTTAACAGATAATCTAATGATTCCGTGGCATTGTGATTACATGAAATGGCAGGTCAGTATAGTACATTTCTAAAGACGAGGTTTCTGTCATAGATTATGGAGTCCTAAGTGAAGTGAATTCAGTGTCTAGTCCATTTTCCTTGTAACGTTGGTTCACAGCGTGAAACCATTGCAGCGTGGTGCATGTTGACATTTCTGTGCTGAGGACTAACCCCAGTAATGGAAATGCTGACAATTCAGACAGAAATGGTCTGCATTTACAGAGCTGTGGGAGAAAGCTTGGCTGTGTTAAATTGACCCCTGTTCAGTGCTCTCAGTTCCTATAAATTGGGTATGAGTAAAAGCCAGCTACTGAATGTCTTGCTTGCATGGTGTTCAGAAACTCTTCGTCATCCCTCTGAATCCTAGCAACAAAAGAAGTCCCCATAACAAATGTTTCAGTCCTATGTTTATATTCGAAGGTGGGGTTTCATAACTCAACTCCAATTTTTTTTGTGTGAATTTTGTCAGATGCTGAATATTAGTAAACAGTCAGAGAAAATTCAAAGGAGAGCGACTTGTTATGTTTCCTGGAGCATATTCCCTTCCAGCAGCCACAGGATGAATGTGATAACAGTATCACATTAGCAAACAAGTGAATACATGTATTTGGAAGAAATCCTTGCTTCTGAAGGCTTGCACCACTTAATGTCCCAGGAAAGATGAACGCAGAAATGACACAGAAGAGGAAAAAGAGGTTCTTTATTCATAAAGTAAAGTGCATCTTGAAGGATCAGCAAGAACTGGGCATATAATAGTCACACCTCAGAGACAAGTGCTGGCTAGTGCAGGGTCAGGAAGCGAGGTCTCTCTGAGCTGTGTATGCTGTTGAACCTTCCAGTAATAGCTCTGCCTGCAAACCGCCGTGCCTGCACAGTTCGTTTCAAATCTCATTACAAATAGATTTCACAGGGGACCTGCACATCAAGCAGCACGTAACCAGAGTACGCTGCAGCTGGAGGCTTCTTTTGCAGCATATATGAGCACTTTTTGCAGAGACAGAAGTGTCACCTTATCCCCAGTGGCCCAGCTTGGGAACATGATGTTCTTATGGCTCAACCACAGTGCCCATCAGCAGGCTTGAACTGGGCTGTGGAGGAGGCCAACTTTTCCCCAAGTGGCAGTGAAGTAGCCGGGCTGTCCTCTGGAAATTGGTTCCCTTAAATCTTCACATCTGTTTCTCTTCTCCCCAGCTTAAGATAAAGTGCCAGCTTCTGCTGCTGAATTTCTAGTGTGTCCTCCTTCCCTCCAGCCCCCCTAAGCTGTGAAGAAACTACAGGTTCACAATAAATCCAAAGAGAGAAATTCAATAAGGAATGCACAGCAGCTGCCTGCCCGTTGTTTAGTTTCTCACTCACATTGCGCTCCTATGGATTCTTCAGCCCTGCTTTTCCCAAACGATGTTGAGCACTTATTGACAGAATTCTCCCCTTCCTTCTAGTTCTTAAAGAAAAATACAGCCCAGAAACCAAGTCTGAAACGTGAACACATTTCTGTATTTCCCCTGTTATCATTATAAATGCAGGAGAATTAAAGTATATTATAGTTTAGCTTTACTGTATGCAGGGAAAATCATAACATAGAGTAAAATTCTCACCTGTGTAGGTGGCTGTCATGGCATTTCAGATAAGTGCTGTGTGAATAGGTTGCCTTTCTTTATAATCCCAAGGCCTTCTTCCAGACCTGGTGTGTGCAGAGCCTTCAAGCAAGGGAGACCACATCCTTTCTATAGTTTTCACATGCACTGCAGCCCACAGTACTGGAAAATGAGAGAAAAGTGTTTCATTCACCTTCCTCCCATCCAGTGTATTTCAGGCACTCAGTTCAGGAGGATTTTTCAAGGGTCTCTTTCACAAATCTAACACTGCTATGCTATTGTGTGCTCCTGAAATGCTGGTCACTCCATCCAGCATGTTGAGGCCAATCCTGAAAATGTTGTATCTCCAATTAGAGTTAATGGGACTTCCAAGTGCTCAGTGCTTCTCAGGTCCAGGCCCATGGAACTGAATGGACTTTGAATGCTCATCTGCATGGAAGAGTAAAAAACTACCTTGGAGTAATTCTGCAAACAGCCCAACTTAGAGACCACAAGCAGCTGTCACTAGGACTCCGATGAATGTTCCTCAAACTTCCTGTGGTCTTCCTTTCCTTGGAGGGTGGCAGTTGTTGTTCCTATAAAGCTGAAACCTGATACATGTTGTGCTTAAGGCACATAACAAAGCTCCTTTGGAGCCTTTCCAGTGCCCTAGTTAAACACAGTTGTGTAAAGTGGTGGCATTTGCCCAAGAGACCAGAAGAGCTCTGTAAGCATTCCGTTAGGCAGTTTTGTTCAATGTCACTTTATGGAGCAATGGACCTGTGCCAGATGATCACATGTTTACATATTCATCCTTTATTTTAAGGTACATTATTTGGGCAGATTGTAAATGATGCAAAGAAATAAGTAGTAAAGCAGAACAGCCTATCTTTTTAAAGAGACATATCTCTTGTGAACCAGAGAAGCTTGGATTTTCAAAGGAATTAATTGTCTAATGCCTATTGACTTTCAATGCAATTTGGGTCCCTAACTCAAGCTGCTTAGAAAAATCCCAGCCCCATTCCTTGTTAACAAAGAAAGGTGATTTTTGAGCTACAGAAAGACAAACAAAACACTCTGGCTTCAATAATGTCACTTATTTTGTTTGCCCTGTATGCATCTTCTTATTTCTAGTTGTCCCATCACATGTGCTTATATGTAGGCCTTGATCCAAAACTCTTAGTGTATATCTTTGACACTGGTTGGTCCATGCTTTTATTGTGCTATAGATCTGGAAGATGGACTGGGGGGCTAAAAGCATAAGCCATGCAGGATGGTATTTGGCTTTTGTTAGCAGAATGCAGCCCCTCCAGATGTTTGCAGAAACCCAGGGTAGCACTTTCTCTATTACACCTATTCTCTGAGCCGTCCATAGCCCAGCACAGATCTTTGCTGAACTAGCAATGACCCTCATGACCTTTTAAAAATAAGTTGTCCCTGGTCAACACTTGAAATGCAGTTTTATCCTGAACCATGTTCAGATGGGAACAAATCTTTGCTGTTGCTTCTTGCTGCTTCTGAAATGAATGTACTTTGTCTGCTTGTATAACAATATAGTAAGTGAGAGCTCTGTAAACTCTCCCTAGGTTCTGAAAGTCAGGTTGGCTTGTCTCCCCTTTTCAGACATCGTCACTGGTGACCTAATTGTTCTGCAGGACAGATTATGTCCCTAGACACATGGGTGACACCACTGCCTTTAGTTTTTGTCCCCAGGGATATTTATGCAGCTGCCCATTCTTCTGCAAGTTTTCCCATTGACACAAACTGACTAAACAAACAGTCTTGTTGATGATTCCCAAGGAAAAATAGACTGTAATTCCCTCCCTTTTACCTGTGCTGCCTCTGCAGATCTACAGAAGGGATGAAAAACAAAGCAACTCTCTGTCCCTAAGGCTAATCAGGTCTAACTCTCAATACCAACAGGGAGAGAAACTGTTGTGGAAAAAGGTACCATTTTGATACACTTGCTGTTGAGTGTGAAAACACAATTTACAACCTGACCCCCCTTTCCCATCCCTTGCCCCCTCTACTCTTCAAAAGGTGGTCGGGGAAACATTGAGCACGCTCTAGATTTGATCACATAGCTAGCAGTTGTTCACTGATACTAAAACCAGAGAAAAATAATGTGTGATGGCAAGGGACCTGGCCTCTTTGAAAGAATCACTGAGTAATCATTGAGTAATCACTTGGGAAAAGACTGCACATTGACATACATAGCCAATAACTTCTAACCTTGAGGTTTAGTTCTCTCCTCCAAGCCACTGATCTCCTCTTCAGTGGAACCATGGGCTTGGGCTTGACATCCTACTCCATTTGCCAGCAGAGTTAGGATGGTGTGCCTGGTGAGAAAGAGAGGGTGCCTCATTCAGCCAGTTATATAGTCATGATGGCAGGCTAGGCAGGAAGTCTTGGCAAGCTGTCAGCGACCTGGATAATGGGAGCTGTAACGTGAGGCCCTGCTGAGGCAGAAAGAAGTTTTGGAAAATGGTGCTGGGACTGAGGTGTGCAGGCATGCTCCTTCAAAAAGCAAAATAAAGATCCTTTCCTTTCCTTTTTCATGTCCGTGTAACAAGGTGTTTAGCACAATTCACAGGTTCATTGGAGTGAATTCTAGACAGAGAGAAGCACCTCTGGGCACTCTGAAAAGAAAGTCACTGAACAGATTAACAGAGCTGGGTAAGTGTGTTAGTCTGAAGTCTAGCAGAAGACAGGGCAAAAGAAGCACCTTGGCAATTATCTAGTTCAGAGAGACATAAGCTTTTGTAGTTAACATGCTTTGTCAGGTGCTAAGAATGGACCTGTCCTAATTTCTACCTGTCCATATTAAGAAAAAGCCTTCTCTGCCTCTCCCTGAACATCAAAGAACAGGGAATAGCTAGGCTGAGCTTAAAACACAGTTTTACTCTATTTTGCTCTTTTCTCAGTTTTAAGCAAGTTCCACAGCTCTGTATTTCATAGATGAGATGAAAAACAATAAATGTTTCATACTAAGCTTCAAACTGCTACGTATGCTGTTCCACTTAATTTTTTCCACCTCACTTAGCTGGAGAGAATATTTCAGAAAGTAACTGGGGAGATGAATTATGTATTGTACATGCTTGATGACTTGGAATCACAACAAATTGGATAAAGATGTAGATCTGGAACCTCTAAAATCCTCCCTGTCATTTTTCTAGAGTTTAGCCAGGAGGTAATATCTTCCCGTTAGACAGTTAGCACAGGATAATCTCTGAACAGTATAACAGTGTGCCGACAAGACAGCAGTGGATAGCTCTATGTTAAAGCTTTGGGCACGTGATTAGGAGCTTTTCTGTAGTCCAGAAGTTACTGTCAAAATGCTATCAGTCCGGTCTGCAGTGTGGTTCAGTACTAAATCCAAGGCTTTTTAATAGATACAGAGTTCAAGGCTGGAAGAGACTATTAGACCTGCTTTTCCTGTCTATCAGAAGTCATTAAATTTCTACCAAAATCCCCTGTACTGAGCCTACTAACTTGTATTTGGCTAAAACATATTTTCCACAAAAGCAGCCAGTCTTGGTCAGAATCCTCTTCCTTTGTTTACTTGATCCAAAAGTTAATTGCCCTCCTTTAAAAATTTGTATCTAAGTTCCAGTCTGAATGTGTCTGTGTTCACCCTCTGGCTGCTGTTTCCTCTTATACTTATTTCCTAGATCAAAGAATCTTTCAGTGTTCAGTGTTTTCTCTCCATGACTTCTGCACCATATCAACACAGATCTCAATTTTCTTTATGATAAGCTAAACAAATTGAACTGTATGCAGCCTAAATGCTCTTTGTAAGTCTCATCAGCAGGCAAGGGTCTGCTGTAGAGTTCCTTATGTCTGACAAGATAAGGTATTGCACTTAATTGGACATGTGACCCAGCCTATGGAACTGTTGCAGTGATATCAGGTAGCCATGGAAATGATTCACCACAGTCACTTCAGTGGAATTACTCCAGAATCTCACCAGTGTGTGGCAAATGTATGTCATAGACATTAGCTGAGTGGAAACAGTCATGGAGATTTAGGAAGGCTATAACCATTGTGGCTAGGGACAGACATTCAAAAAGCCTGAGTCTGAATTTATTTAATCTTTGCAGGTTAGTCTAACCTGGCTAGGCTAACCAATGTAACCATTCAGATATCCCCTCTGGACTGAAGAAATGCAGGCACATGCCTGCAGTGGCTCAGGCTAGAAGCAAGGGGAGGGGTGGGCATTAGAGCAACCCTCCCTTCCCTTCCACAATGCTAAGCTGGGTGGGGGCGGGCCACAGCAGAAGGGTTCCCCCCCCCCCAACCCCTGGCTGTTGATAACCGAGCATTTAGTTACACAGGGAGTTGTTAGCGTTTTTCAGCCCATAAAACAAAACAACAGCCGCTGTCATTAGTTCAAGCTCTTCTTAAATAACTTTTTCCAAGGAAGGAACAGAGGAACATTACCAGCTACCTGTTGATTAGCTCCAAAAACCCCTAAGCTGCCACTGTCTTGTCTGCCTTTGTTCGATCTCCCACAGCACGGACCATAGCCAGCATGTGGTATGCTAGCTAATGTTGAGAGGTTTCTGTGTAAGGCAGAAGGGAGAATCCCTGCTTGGGCAGGTAGTGGTGCGGGGGAGGAGGTGGGGTGAGCAGGAGGAAGTCAGGCAGACCCCGATGTACCAGCAGTCTCTGCCAGAGCTGCAGCCAGGGAGCAGAGGGGAGGGGCTAGCCCTGCTAGGCTGGAACAGAGAGAAGAGCCCTGCCCAGAGTTGCAAAGCATGTGGGTTGCTGGAGGACTCTGATTTAACTTAAACCAGCAAGGGGTCTGGGACAGACATTGCATAAACTGGTTTGACCCAAATCAGTTAAATCTGATACTACATTCAACCAGGTTTATCTCAAACTGGTTTCAGCCATTTTCAAGCTGGTTTATGTGTATTGAGCATCTGTTCTGTTACAGATTTAAACTAGTTTCTGATCACTTAAACTGGTGTATATTAATGTCTGTCTCTAGCCTGTAAGTACCCCATGAATTCAGCTAACAAGATGAGGAGCAAAGTGAAATAACCTTTCTCTATCCCCTTTCTCTTGATCCCTGGAGCACTGCAGATCAGGGTGACCTTAGCTTTTCAGTGGGGTCCAACTCAGCTACCATTTGCTACTGCTAATGATGGTGCATGGTTTGCAGAGCAAACCTCGGGCATCACCTGAAGGTCTGTTTTTTTGTACAGTGTTTTTTTCCTCTCTGTTTAATTAAGTGCAGGTTTTCATCATTTTTCTTTCCTTGTAGGAAAACTCAACAAACGGGTCATGGGGACAATGCAAGGTGGAGACATAGAGGATGATGTAAGTAGTAAATGGTGCTGTGCAGGCTTTAGGGTGTCCCTGACTGATCCAGTGCTGATGGCACTTTAAAGCAGTGGGCCTCCTCCTTCAGCCAGAGAACAGAGCTTCATCCCACAGGCATCATTTTCCTGCTCTCCCTTCATATGCTCAGACCAGTTCCCTCTCCATACCTCATGCATGCTCAAACACGTACACACACACACACACACACACTCACACTTTTTTCTTTCTTCACCCTGTTTTGTCTCTGTGAATGGCCCTCTGGTCTAGTCTCATCCTAGACTTTGTCCGTAATTTAGTGCCACACACTCCCATTTTGTGAACATCCAAGTAGAAGGGTGGGGCAGGGGGAAGCAGATGAATGGGTGGAGATTTTAATCATAATCTAATACAGGGGTGGGCAAAATGTGGCCTGCAGGCCAGATGTGGCCCACCAGCCCATTCTATCTGGCCCATGGGGCCCCTAAAAAATTTAGAAAATGAACATAGCTGCCTGTCATGTGGCCCTCGATGGCTTGCAAAAACTCAGTAAGCGGCTCTGCCCAAAATAATTGCCCACCCCTGGTTTGAGACACATTTATTTTAATAGAACACTTGTCTCTGAATCCCTTAAGCTGCTGGGAGAATCTTATCTCTGATCTGCATTACGAGAAAGCGAGTGTTTAATATTTTTGCCCTCACGAATTCAAGCTGCTCTGGGGAGGAAAGAATTGAGCTGTGGTTTCTTTCTGCTGTGGGACCTGCTGTTCAGCTAGGGACCTCATGTCTGAGTTTCCTCTGCCTCCTTACCTGTAGCCTTTGGGTCCTAGGAAGCTCCATGCATTTTCTTACTGTTAGTGGTAAACCTAGTGACTGGGCATTGGCAGACAAGCAGTTTTGGGTCTCAAAACTCCCTTCTCAAGTCCTCTGAAGCAGGTACTCAAGCTGCTGTCATCACCCTTTCTCCAGCCTGGCTTTAAAGAGTATGTAGCTCTTACTTTTGCACATAGAGGGTCTTTCCCAACCTGTTGTGGCTGTAGGAAGCCCTTACTGCTGCTCTCATTCTGGCTCACTGACCAGCATGATTGACTTCTTGCTGTGCTACTGGTCCAGGGAAGGGCCAGGCTAGAGAGCACCAGGAAGCCCAGCCACACTGCCCAGCACTGGCTGAGGACCTCTGCACACCTATCGTTCCTGGATCTCACGCTCAGTGCTGTGCTGTCTCTGTCTCTGTCCCTGAGACAGAAGCAGAAGTTCCTAGCTTGGAGGTGAAGCTGCACTGAAGTAAATTATTTGGGCTTAAAAAGCCTTTGACAAAATCCCTCACAACAGCCATTTAAGGAAACCAGCCCTGGGATGAGCTACAAAGAGCTGTCACAGAGCAGAAGGTCCCTATGAGACAGAAAGCAAAGAACAGGGATTAATGGATAATTATCATCCTGGCAGGTGTCTCAGGGCTCTCTAGAAGTGGTGGTGGTGACTATCCTGTTGATTCACAGATCTGCTCCTCTGATCCATGTGTTTGTGACCTCTGCGCTTGAGCACTAGCTGGCAGCAATTACAACACCCCATGTGCTTAATGATAGGTTTCTGAGCACATTGGCCTGGCTCTCTGTCCCACCTCCCCATTAAACAGAGTATAGGTTAAGGTATAGGGATCCATCCTGGTATTCAAAGCCAATGGCAAATTTGGCTCTTGCTATCTAAGGGATGCTCTGTCTGACCAGGATTTCCCACAATGACCAGGTTCCACAGGGACGCTGAGGCCATTAACTATGGGAGAAAGACCTGAACTGGGAGCAGAACTTGTGCTGTGGAATTTGCTGTGGCAAAAGGAGAAGATGACCAAGAACTTCCCGACAAGCACAACTTGGCGCAGACCTGTCTTTTTGCCCTGGCTCTCTGACCTGGGGAGTCTCCATACACACACTGAACTCTTGGCTATGCCAGCCATTCTCCTGCAGGCAGAATGCTATGTCTCTACTGATTGTTCTGAGGGCTCTCAAATACCATAGCAAGGAGGGGGTCCAGGTCTCCAGCCTGACAGGACAGCACTCAACACCTTTCTGCTCAGGGCCCAGTGAAACCAGGAGCAGAGTGTTCCCTACACGTCTGCTTTCTGGGAGGTGTCACCAGGCTTTGTTCATTCTTTGGGTGCAGACAGAAGTGACAATTTTCACCAGATCTGACCACAGAAGGCAGTTTATAGTTGTGACCAAATACAAGTGCACGGCTGCAGACAGCTTCAAAAATGGCCGATAAAGTAAAAATCTGATCCCTCATTGCATGAGGTATCAGAGAAAAACATTTCAAAATGTGGTGTCTTTTGTAACTTGTTTCTGCAGAGTTCCCAGCCTGTCTCTGTTTTCGGAATGGGAGAGGCGAAAGGGAGCAGCAGGAGTTCAGTCTGGGGAGGTTTCAGCCTCTCCTGAAGAGTGGGGTGTGTATTGGAGGCCCCCCCCCCACAGTGGGGGGGCTCCAATTCACCCACCCTACGCTTCAGCACCAGCTGAGGAGCCCCAGAAATGAGGTCCCTTGGCTGCCTTTCTCCCCTCCCATTCAGAAAACAGCGCACGCTGAAAGAGTCTGGATGCAGGCTCCCAGCTAGATTGTCTTCCCCGTGGAGTCAACAGCGAACTTCTGTTTGGTCTGGGGTAACGCGGGAACTCAGCACTCTTCGCAGAAATCATTCTGAGTTACAGCTGGGAGCTGCACTTTTTTGTTCCTGGCTTGAATTTATTTATTTAAGGCTGTTTAAAGCTCTCTGGGGAATGACTCATGCTTTTTCCATGTGGTACAGAGAATCCATTCCTGGGAAGGAGGCTGCTGTGGTGACATCCCTGAATGCCTGCTCTCTAGCCTGTCCCCATCTTGTTAGACACATGCAACACCCTCTGGTATCAGCAGGGTCAAGGAGGGAGACAGCAGCTACAGTGACTTAGGAGACAGCGCCTTAGGAGCTGCCAGCGCTCAGAGCCTCTCTGCTAAATTTTCAACTCCCAGAGGGCTCAGTCTGTCGTATTCCCTGATCTCAATGTGAGGTGGCTCTTAGGAGCTCAGTAGGCTTTGATGAGGGTTTATTACTGCAGCACAGAGCTCAGAGGCCCTTACTCAGCAGGCTAGGGCTCAGGTTCTTTAAGCTGCTTCCATCCCAGCACTTCAGACTGAAGCTCATTGGAAAAACCTTCTGCCTGTCCCAGTGCTTCAGGGTCCATCCCTGACAGTGTGCAGCTCCCCATCTCCCAGGGACTGGTCCTCACAGGGCCCCTCAGAGGCAGAGCTCAGTTCCCTTTTACATGTGGAGGTCCAGACTTGCCTGAGGTTGCCCAGCAGGCCAGTGCCAGAGCTGGGTATGGAGCTGAAGCTTCCTGGACCCCAGGCCATTGCCTGAATTAAGGCAGGTCTTCCTAAGGCTTCAAAAGTTCTTCCCAGCTCCTCCGTACAGGAGCAGAGGCTCCCTCAAGTACCCCAGAGTCCTGCAGTGAGGCTCAGAGAACTAATTTCTTCCCAGCCAGTGAAGGTTTAGATTAGAAAAGTGTTTTTATTCTCCTTCCTCTGCCTTATCTTGTGTTGGCCAGAACCAGATATGGGCTACTGGATGTGTGCCTCCTTCAGGACAGTGGGACTGCCCCTACTCACGTTCCCTCAGCCTGTGGTTGCCTAGTCTCTGCTCCTTCCCCTCCCTCTTGCTGCAGTCTCCATTCCATTCAGCCGTGTGCGCATGTCTTGCTCCATTCTGTTTGCAGCTGCGCCAGACAGTGGAGAAGCCCAGGGTGAGTAGGGGCCACTTCCTTGGAGGCCCAAGCCCTGGCATCAGCCATAGCAGGCTCCAGCAACAGCAGCCACCCAGAGTTGTGGACACCCAAGGCTATTGGCTTCTCAAGGCAGCCTCAGCAGCATAACTCTCTGCTTCATCTGCCATAACTCTCCCCTCTGGGTGCACATCCCAGCAGATGCCCAGTGCTCCCAACACTCCCAGTAGGGTCAGACTCATAGACTGACAGAAGTCAGCAAACAGGAAAGGAAACCAGGAAGGTCAGGCAGAGCAGGCAGAAGGGGGAGCAGAGCAGGCAAGAGGGAAAGAGCCACACCTGGTACTAATGGCTGTGCCAAGCAGCCTGATTGGCCTGCCTGGGCCCACACCAGCCCCCACCCTGTTAGACTGTAATGGTGTTCACAAAACTTGCTTTTTACACTGTTTAAAGTGCTTTATTGCCATGACTTACCAGAAGTGCACAGCTCTACAGCACTTTAAAAATGGGTACCACACTTTAAATAAACCCGTATTAAATGAGGTATTCAATTTGAAGCACTGTATTTGATAGCACTTTAGCAACCTACAGTGCTTTAAATAACTCCTGTACACTGGAGCTTGCCCAGAGCCACTTCTCTACCAAGTATCCCCTGCCTTCTAGCATGGAAAGTACAGGGAGGCTTGGAGGCTCAGAGACACCCCGCCTTCCCCCTGCCCAACACTGTGCTTCTGTCATGTTTAAGAGTGCTGCAACTCTATAGTGCTATAAATAGCACTCTAAATTACAGCGCTGTAAAAATTACAGTGCATGGAGCACTTCTGTACATACCCTAAGCTTCTCAGGGTAGGGCCTGTGCTCCCATCCATCTGTACAGTGCCTAGCATATTGTGGCAGCACCTGCAGTGACAGCCATCACTTTTGTACGTGGACTGGCTCCTGGCAAAGCCAGAGTAGGGCTTGTCTGTGAGAGCAGACTTGGCCTTCAGGCCCATTGCTCTAGACAAGACTTTGGCTGTCTGCGTTAGGGGTACTGCTGGGAAAGGTGAGGAGCCTGGGTTCACCAAGCTGCTGGCTGCCCTTCACCAACAGAGTGAGGCCTGTCCATTCAGCTTTCCTGGCCCCGCTGACCCTCTTCTCTGCCCAGCCCACTCCCCACAGCTCATGTGAGCTTGCCCAGTGTGGAAGCAGATGCTTCTTCCCTGAAAGTCCATCTCCAGGCAGGGCTGAGCTGTTTATGTTGGCCAGTCTACAGGTCTCTGCCTTGAGTGCACATCGGGCCCCTGGGCAGTATTGTCCATTGGAGGGGGTTAAAGTTGGGTTCAGGCCAAGTCTGTGTTCCCAGCATGTTCTGCTGTGGAGCATTGCACCTTGGCTCAGAATTGGCACACTGTACCCCTCAGTCTCCACATGGGCCTGCTGCTCTTTTCACTGCTTCTCTTGTCTTGGTTGCTTTCTGTTCTCTTTTCTTTTTAATGTTTTTTTCTCTGCTTTCCACCTCCCATTGCTCTTCCCACTCGCTCCCTCCAAGCAGGGATCAACCCAAGCCCAACCAGGTAAACACAAGCACTCCAGGACCAAGGCACAGGTGGGTTTCTCTTATGCTTTTCGTCTCCTCCCTTTGTCTTCAGGCTCATAGGGACTTCTTTTGTGGTCCTGCTTCTCATCGACTTGGCTTCAGGCTCAGTAATGAAGTCTATTGTCAGCACCTTAGTGGAGCCTGGAAACGAGATGTTCAGCAGGGTGAAAGGAGCAGCCACTCCCAGCCCAGCAGAGACTTGTTGGGGAACATTTTGTAGGGTCTTCAATTCTCCCCACGGTGAAGGCACCAGTCATCCATCCTTCCTAAGAGCCAGTGCTTCTGGGAGCACAAGGCCCATGTTCGGCTACTGGCTCAGTAAATTGAGCGTCCTACCAGACCTGTTACTGCTGCCTATGTCATACCCAAATCCAGGGCATGGATTTTTGGCAAATATAGCATGCCATCATCTCAGAGCTGGGGACTGTGGCTCACATTAGTCTGAGTGCAGGGGAGAGGGCATTGCTCCAGCTAGCTTGAGCATGGTTTGGACCTTCTTCCTCCCTGTTGTCTTAGGAGGCAAGAAATAGGCTTTGCAGACTTAATATATTCTGCCCAGTCATGGCAGGCAGCACTAGTTTGAGAACTGGGCTGGCCATGAATTCTCTGCCCACTGTTTTCTTATAGGAGGATTCAGAGGACAGCGAAATTGACCTGGATGATGAGGAGGAGGAGGATGACATGGAGGATGACAGCGTAGAAATCTCCCCCAGCAAGGCTAATCGCCGGGCAAGGAAACCAGAGCCACTTGAAGAGAGTGACAATGACTTCTGACTCCCCTTCCACTGCAAAACCAGTTAACGTCTTGAGATGCAAACACCAGGCAGCACTGGGGCTGGGAACAGAGCATACTGTATCGGGCCTGACCATATTTTATATCAGAATGAATGTGGGAGCTAGTAAATAGTAATGCTATATTCATAAAGTAAATTACATTATTGCCAGTCATTTTCCCTGCTTCTGATTCATATAATTTGAACTGTTTTGACAAGTAAACTGTTTTTAAGTAAAAGCCCAGCACTGGAAAATGCTCTTGTTCACTTACTTTCTGGAATAGTGGGCTCAGGAGACCATTAGAACTAGAGCCTCATGCTCCAGGATTGCCAGTGCTTTGGAGCCCCAACTATCACTAGATGGTTTAGGCAGCATCTGCACATAACATTAAAACTGGTTTACCTAAAACTGGTGCAAAAGCCTCATATGCACGTACTTAAAATAACTCAGCCCTGGCTTTTTATTTTTTTAGCCCCAACTGCTTCACTTCTAAATCAAGGGCTTGTTTATACATTTAACTAAAGGAGTGATATGAGACAGTCACACCAGTAAGAGCATGAACACTTACATCAGCTTAAACCCTGGTCATGTTGATC
This sequence comes from Crocodylus porosus, assembly GCF_001723895.1. Classification (NCBI taxonomy): domain Eukaryota; kingdom Metazoa; phylum Chordata; order Crocodylia; family Crocodylidae; genus Crocodylus; species Crocodylus porosus. The sequence continues at coordinate 5,033,289 of NW_017728923.1, forward strand.
CTTTATCCCAAATCAGTTGGGGAGAGTTTTAAGCTACATTGATATAAGCCACACTTGGCCCACAAGGGTTTGCACTGGTTTCATTAAATCAGAATAAAATCAGCCCTTGTAGTTAAACCCACCAACTGCTGTGTATAGACATGCCTTAGACCAGGGGTGGACAAAATATGACCCACGGGCCAGATCTGGCCTGCCAGTTGGCTGGGTCTAGACTGCAGGTGTTCATGTGGCACTTTGCATGGGACTGAGCTACACCTGCTCCTGCCAGGCCTAGCCCACACTGAGGTCCTGCCCTCGCCCACCAGGCCAGGCTCTGACCAGAGTACACAGTTTCTGGCAGGGCTGTTCCTAGTGCTGCTCTGCCCCCCTTTGTCTTCAGTGAGAGCCACGCAGCTGAAGCTTCCCTCCCCCGACCCACCCAGAGTGGTGAAGCAGGGGCAGCAGGAGAAGCTGCTGCTGGAGGCGAGGGAAGTGGAGCAGCACCTGGCCAGGTGCAGTCGCACCATACGCTGGCCAGGGTCTGGGCCAACAGAGCTGTTCTGCTCCCCTCCCCTGCTCCTGCTTCTGCTGTGCTGCTGCTGCAAGTGGCGGGGAGCTTCAGCTGGGTAGCTCCTGCCCTAGTGTGCAGGGCTCCATCTCCAGCTCTCAGCTGGCTTCCACCCAGCATGATAAGCAGCCACCTGCAGGTGGGCAGAGCAGATGGAAGGTAGCCAGGAGCTGGAGCCCAGTGTGCTAGAGCAGGAGCTGCCTGTCTGAAGCCTCCTTCCTACTTACCTGGACTGACGTAGCAGGAGCCGAAGGAACAGGAACCACAGCTAGAGGCAAGGGGAGCAGAACAGCCCTGCTGGCCTGGCCATCACGCTCAGCTTCCGGTGGGGCTGTTCCCTTACTGTGCCTCTCCAGGGGGAGCAGGGGAGAATTTAAGTTGGGCAGCTCCACTGAAGGTGAGGAGAGCAGAGCAGCACCTGACCAGCTGCAACCACACTGGGAACAGCCCCACCAGAAGCTGAGCACAGCAGAGCTCACCCGGTCTGCAGCTGCCCCCATAGCCTGGCCCCATGCAGAACACCACAGGGGCAGCCACAGACTGGGAGAGCTCTGCTGCATGTAGCCTGTACCTCCCCACACCCCTGGCTGGCTCCCAGGATGTAGTGCCCCACACACGCACACACACCCCTAGACCTCTTCCCAGCAGGGCAGGGTGTGCAGGAAGTGGATCGTGCCCGTCCTGCTCCCGAACGCTGCTGTCCACCCACCCAAAGCCCCATAGGGAGTTTTGATGAGTTGTTGCACTGGGGGGAGAGGAAAAATGTGCTAATCTGGCCCCCCAAAAGTTATCCACACCCGTATCTTAGACACTCACAAATGTAGTCTGTGACACCTAGTGTCCTTTGGGATAAAGGATCAACCACAAATGTAGTCTGTGACACCTAAGCATTTGCTGTTAGTGCACCCCACTACCCCCATGTGCCCGTCATGTAATGTACCTTTCTTGGGTGTGGCACCATCCCCTGGAAACAAAGAAAATTAGATCCTCTCCCATAAAAGACAAGTCTAGAAATCTTTAACAGCTGAGTGCCTGGTAACTTTCTGGTCTCCTCCAAGGTGGGAGTGATCGCTGGAAGAGATCGTTGTGTGCTCTGTAGGCTTTACACATATCCCTACAGTTCATAAATTAATGCATTTTCGACATTTATGCATTTGTCTGTTAGGTTGCAGATCAAGGCAGGTTAGGGAGAGCACCAAGTATGTTCTGTCCATATGGCTTGTTTCTTTTCCTTCCCAGCCTGATTTTAGGCTTTGCCTTAGGGTCACTTTTTAGCTTCACAAAAGAACAATTCAGTGCTTGCACAGAACAATTCACCTTGGTGCTTGTTCATTAAGATAGTCAAGTAGCCCTGTTCTGTTCTCATATTACTGGTCCTTTGTTTCCCTGTACCTAAGCCAAAGGCACAGGCCCTACTCTAGTTTCAGAGTGAAGGTCAGCATACAAATCATTTCAGATTCAAAACGCTCTTTTCCAAACTCCAGCCACAGGATTGGAACCTTAGGGCATTTAGACACATACCTTTGCCGGCTCCAATGTGCCGGAAATCCAGTGCGACTCCAGACTCGATTAATCAAGTCTGCAGAGCACACAAACTGATATGCCTGGCAGTGTCGCATGCATTTGTATAAATGGCAAAATGCCCTGCACCAGATCAGTCCCTGTGCTGGGCCATTGTGGGCCGGGGGGGATCTGGAGTGTGGCAGGAGTGGGTCTGGGGAAGACTCACTGGGAGCTGTAGCTTCCATGTGTTCTTGTCTACCATTTGGCTGAATTAGAAAGTCAACCAAATGCAGTCTGCCTAAACCCAAGCATCCTTCAAGCCTGTCTGGTCTGCTGCTCTGCTTTCTGCTCCCTACCCAATCTTCTGACATGGGTTGGCTGGTAACTTACTATGTTACTCCTCAATTTGGGAGGCAAAGTGTCATCTTCCCCCCACCCCCCAACCCAGAGTGTATGGGTGTAAGGCTGTATGCTGTATGTCCCTCTACTATTTATGTCACAGAAAACATGCTGCATGGCTGCACACACAGATAGATGCCCCTGCTGCCCATTCCCACTGTTGTGATCTGATATGATGGCAGACACACTTTTGTGTGGCAGAGTGAACAAAATCAACATTCTGCATCCAAATATGTGTCCATAATTGGACTTTTCCTTGAAGCCAGGCCTTCCGCTCTGCCTGAGCTGCCTGGGAGAGCCTAGAGTCCAGCTGCATCATACTGAGCCCATGCAGGAAACACAGAGCCCAGGGGAAATGCTAGGGTGCCCTGCTTCAAAATAAAGCCAGGCCAGAGACTGTGTCCTGCTGGAAGAGGCAGCAGTGAGAGGCTGCCTTGGTGCCTGTGCCAGCACTAGTGCTCTCAAGCCAGGTCCAGAACAGCGTGACATCACTGCCCACAAACATGTTTCAGGAACAGGCAGCTTTCCCTTGCTCCATGCAGCAGCATGTGGGCAGAGTGGTAGGAATGCTTAGGCTCCAGATTGCCTTGGGGGAACCAAGGCCTGGCAGAAGGGCTCTGTCAGTGAGCCAAGGGCACAACATCATAGCAGTGTTGGACAACATTAGACAACCTGTCCTCTGCCCACTGTGCCCCATGTAAGACTGTGGCTGGAAGACACTGTTAAACCAGGGCAGCTTCTGGCTCCAAGTGGTGGCTGCTCTGGTGGATGGGGCCTGCTCTGAGCCTGTCTCCAATACATGGAGATTCCAAGGTCCCAGACAACAGCCGGGGCAGAGTCCTGAGGTCCCCATAACCAACTGCCTCAGAGCTCTGCATATATGCACACCGGCCTGGTGGGTGGGAAGATGTCCTGAATGCTGCCTCAGACACCAGGCACTAGCTAAGGAGCCTTGGCCCTTCTCTGGGTATGATCATAAAGTTGAAACCGGTGGCTCCAGAGGGGCTTGGAATGTGCTGTTACCCCAGGCACATGGTGCCGAGAGCTGGCTGAAGGTTTGTAGAAACGCAGGGTGAGCTGCTCAAACTGTTCTGCCTCACCCTACTTGCAACTATACAGGGGTTCCCCCATTTCTATCATCTGCCAACATCTGCCTTTAGTGAGCGCCTGGAGGTCTGCCTGCCTGGCACCATCAACTGAAGCCTGGCACTGACACCAACCTCTGACTTTCATGGGAACAGGGGCCCTGCTCAGCACAAGACCTTGGTCAGGGCCACCTTAGCCCTGACCCTCAACATGCCCTCCTGACTGCTAGAGACGTTGTGCTCTTGCCTGAAGAATATGAGTTTGAACGAGGCACAAATGAGCCATGAGGTCTACGAGTACAGACAGAAGTGCAGCTCCCCGCTGTAATTGAGAACACTTTGCAGGAAGTGTTCTGAGTTACAACCATCCCCTGGACCAAACAGCAGGTCACTGTTGTTCCAGGGAGGAGGGGAATCTAGCTGAGTTGGGAGCCTTCAGCCAGTTTCCCCTAGCAATGGCCCCTTCTGTCTCCAGTCTGTCCTTGTTTCGGAACGGGAGGGGGGAAAGGGAGAAGAGGAATCTCATTCTAGGGGATCCCCAGCCAGCACTGGAGGGTGGGGTGAGTGAATTGGAGCCTCATCACCTCGGGGCGGGGGGCGCTCCAATGCACCTGCACACACACTAGTGGGGGCTGAAAATTCCCAAACCAAACTCCCTCTGGTCCCCTTCTGCCCTCCCATTCTGAAAACAGCTCAGAGGCTGGCAGGCAGTGCAGACACAAGTTACAGAAGATGCTTTGTTTTGAAACAGAGGCAGAGGCGGAGGCAGCAGCAGAGCCAGCAGTGGGGGCAACAACAGCTGATCCGCCAAAGGTGAGTGGGGCAGAGGGAGCCAGCACAGCCGAGCCGGATCCAGAGCGGAAGCTCCCCGGATCCCTTCTAGTTGAGCCGGTAGCAAGCCGCACTCCCGAGCCGCGCTGCATGAACAGAGCGCGCAAACAAGAGGAGGGCTAGGAGGGACTGTCCCCCCAGGCTAGGGAGAACCCCCGGGGCACAGGCACCGGCAGCACCGGATCCCCCCGCAGGGGAACGCAGGGGGCGGGACTGCCAGCAGGCACTTCCGGGGCGACTGGAGTGTCTGATTGGCTGTTGGGGCAGCCGTGGGAAATTCAATCCACGGTCTTTAAAAGGTTCATGCAGGCAGGCAAGCAGGAAGGGCCAGGAGGGAGATGCCAGCAAGAGTAGAGTGAAGGCACCACACAAAAATATAAATAAATAGCAATTTATAAAATGGTGTGGACGTGGAGTGCTGCCAGGACCCCTGCCCAGGGGCGTGCTGCCTATCCGGGGCTTGTCTGAGGCCTCCACCCTGACAGAGCCCATGAGGGGGCTGGCATCCCTCTGCCCCCCAGCCTGCAGGGGATGCCCAGCAGGGCCAGGGGTGCAGGGAATGGGGGCCCCCACACCTGTCCTACGGGCGCCCACCTTAGGGCCCTGGAGGCGCAGGTGAGGGAGCTCCCGGAGGAGGTTAGCAGGCTGAGGAGAATCAGGGAGGTGGAGGATGAAATTGATGGGTATTTTCTCTCCCTGCAGGGCCATGCATCCAAGGAAGAAGCACCTCAGGAGGTGCCCTCCACAGCAGAGTCGCAGATGGTCCCCTCCAGAACCAGGGCTGCTCGCAGCAGAGCAGTACCAGTTCCTCCAGTCCGGCTGGAGATTAGTTACGAGGCCCTGGCAACACAGCAGGAGAAGGAAGGAGAGGAGGAAACCTTCAGAGAGGAGGCCTCTCTACACTCTGAACAGGCTGAAGGAGCTAAGCAGACCCAGAGGAAGAAACATCGAGTGATCGTCATAGGTGAATCCATCCTGAGAAGTACAGAGGGTCCCAACCAGTGGTGGCTGTGTGGCAGTGCTCCTGTCGGCCATGTGGGAAATCTGGGTTTAAGTCTTAGCTGAGGTGACTTGGGGTGAGTGAAATAACAAGAAGCAAATCTTTTTGCAGTGGAAAGGGGCCACTGTGTTTTTATAAGATGGGAAACTCTCTTCTTGAGAGCACGGAGGCAGAACGGGATCTTGGAGTCATTATTGACTCCGAGATGAACATGGGCCGACAATGCGAGGTCATGGGTGGCAGGGCTAACCAGACTTTGTCATGGATCCACAGATGCATCTCAAGCAGGTCCAAGGAGGTGATCCTCCCCCTCTATGCGGCACTGGTCAGGCCACAGCTGGAGTACTGCGTCCAGTTCTGGGCGCCGCACTTCAAGAGGGATGTGGACAACATGGAGAGGGTCCAGAGGAGGCCACTCGCATGATCAGGGGGCAGCAGGGCAGGACCTAAGAGGAGAGGCTCAGGGACCTGAACCTGTTCAGCCCCCACAAGAGAAGGCTGAGGGGGGATCTAGTGGCCTGTTACAAACTAGTCAGAGGGGACCAGCAGGCATTGGGGGAGTCCCTGTTCCCCCGTGCACTGCCAGGAGTGACTAGAAATAACAGTCACAAGCTGGCAGAGGGTAGATTTAGGCTAGATATCAGGAGGCGCTACTTCACGGTCAGGGCGGCTAGGGTCTGGAACCAACTTCCAAGAGAAGTGGTGCTGGCTCCTACCCTGGGGGTCTTTAAGAGGAGGGTAGACAAACACCTTGCTGGGGTCATTTGACCCCAGTACTCTTTCCTGCCATGGCAGGGGGTCGGACTTAATGATCTGCTCAGGTCCCTTCCGACCCTAGAAACTATGAAACATCTTCATCTGACCCCTCATGCAATGAGGGTTCCAATTTTCACACAATCAGCCATTTTTTAAGCAGTCTGCAGCCGTGCACTTGTGTTTGGTCATGGCTATAAACTTTCTGTGGCCAGATCAGGCAAAAAATAGTCACTTCTCTCTGTGCCCCAAGTCACAAAGGGACAGGACACAAAGGGTGAAAGGGGCTGAGCTTGAAGAGCCAATCAGCATCCTCTTCCATATCAGTGGTGCCCAGGACAGGAATGCCCATGGCCGGGGCAAGGAGAAACTGAGCAGGGAAGAGTATCGCCAAAGACTCAGAAGCCCCTGGCTGCTGCTGCTTCCCTTGGTGCAGTTTCCCATCATGCTGAAGGCTGCTGCCACCACTGTCACTGCTGTTCTGCCTGGCCCCACCCCTCACCCCCAGTTACACCACTGCTGGGCACAGCCATGCAGCTCAACAGTGCCTGGCCCAGTAGCATGGTTAGGCACTGGTGCAGCAGCTGGGGATGTTCCCCGGCAGCCTGCCAGGCCCAGCACTGGGAGGCTTCCCTGCCTCTTGCACAGCGCACAGGATGGGCCCTCCAGGCAGGCCCTTGCATTTCACAAAAAGCTGCAGAGAAGTCTCTGGACAGCTCCACTAGCAGGAAGCTGCTTGCACAGCCCGTGGTTAGCAACCCGCTATATACCCACGTTCCAAACAGGACCAGGCCTGGGGCTCCCTGTGATATTTGCTGCTCTGTGAACAGCAGGACAGTCTTCTTCTTCAGGCTGTGGGCTGCAGTGAGGAGAGGCAGGCCAGGGGATATAACAGATTTGCGAGCAGGCAGTCCTTGAGCATGACCCTTCAAGCCTTCACTCTGTTCTTTGCCAATCAGCATCAACTCAGCACAACAAGTGCAAACATGACATGCTATTAATGCTGTCCCCTCCTCCAGCACCTCCCCTCACAGGATCCACCCTCCCACCAATTCACCAAGGCAGCAGGAAGCTGAGAACACAAAGGTCCCATTGACTGGCCTGAGACGATGCCGCACAGCAGCAGCAGAGGCAGAACAGGACCCAGGAGCCCAGCCTGTAATGCATGAACACCCTTCCCAGGAAGAGAAACCAGCCAATGGGCACCGACTCAGTCTGGCTTAGAGACTCCTGCTTGAGTGGCAGAACCTTTCCACTAGGAACTGCCAGAAGCAGGATCCACTCGTGCAGACTTAAAATGGGCTGGAACCACCTGCCTGCATTGCTCTTTGCTCCCTCGCAGTCACCAGCCCCTTCACATCCTACCTTGCTCTTTCCTCCCTTGCTGGAGAGCTGCATCTCTGCTTCTTCAGAAATGCAGCTATAACTTCTACCCTGAGCTGTGCATCATCCACCCATACTCCTTCCCACACTGAAAACCAAGCGACCAGTAGGTGCAAGACACCCATCATTGCTGTTTACTAATTCAACAGCCTCCAAGGTGTCTGTAGCAATGCAGGGCCCCTGCCTGGTGACATTTACAGTCCTAAATCACTCTGTGATGAGTACAAGCTTCTGGAAGAAAGAAGCATCCTATCAGAGACCCTCTGCAGCAGGACTCAGTTTTGGCAACTGCTTCAGGGAAAGCAGCACATTTTCAGAGCTGATATAGGTTTGGTCCATCCACATGAGGTGACCAGGGGTTAAATGCACCAAGCTGCTGGGCTGGGCAACAGGAGTGATGGGTCTCCTCCCACCAGAGCATTCTGTGCAGCAACCACGATGCTATGAACAAATCCCATCTTCTGCTCGGCTGTGTCTCTCCTTGCCTTGCGTGGTGTCAGGAGGCGGAGAACCTCCACGCTCCAGATATGCCGTGTCTGGCACTGTCAGCCCTGTCCTGAAGGCTGTGCTACGATAACATCTTCTGCAGCAACACAGAATTGCTTTTGCTGCCCGTGACCTCAGGCCTTCTCCTGCACAGACCCTGGACAATGCTGTAAGTCTGTGGAGGCAACTCTGTGTCTGTGAGGCACAGACACTCTCACAGAAGCCTGCATGGAGGAGGTCAGAGGAAAGTTGCTATCATGGGACACAGGGAACTCCGTTACAGGGTCAATGAATTGTTGGTCCTGGTCCCCATTCAGGTCCATGCACAGCACCCCTCCTGTGCAGAGGTGTTTTGATTGTTGCTGCTGCCCCGAAGCTCATTCCGGGGCCTGGGTGGAGGTGGGGGTCACTCCCGTGGGGCTAAGAAAGACACATTCTGGACTGTCCCTTCATACCACCCATCTGGATCCTTCTGCAGCTTCCACAGCCACAGCCACAGCTGGAGCGCACCTCCACCCAGGCCATCACACAGCACCCCAGAGCCAGGTGGGCTCTGCAGCCATCTATCAGACGTGGGTTAAGGCCCCGTGCAGATGCACAGGAACCATGCACTGTGCCCAGGAAGGGTGACCCAGTCACACTCAAGTGAGTCTCTGCCTGGGCCCCAGGCCTCCCTGCACCCTTGCTCCAGCCAGTGGTCACATCTCCACGACACAGTTGGGTGAATTTGTTCGGATGGCGTCAGCAATCACCTTGGCTCCTGACTGGCCAATTCGGTTCCCTTGCAGGCTGGAGAGAAAAATGGATGGACATGTACACACAGCTCAGCAAGCTCCCCACCCCGCTAAGCCCTGACCAGAGCCTACAACAGCAGAACCAGCAGTAAACTTTTTACAGACACCAGGTCCCAGCAGGAGCCCAGGAGAGTGCTCTGCTCCCACCTCCCTGTCACTGCCCCCTGCTCTGCTCCTGCCCCTGATCCCTCTCTCCCACTGCCAGGCCACTGCAATGCCCCACCCTCCTCCCTCAACCCAGCCTTCCCACCCAGGGCTCGAATGACTATATGGCTTCAAAGGCTCCATGGGTACCAATACTGCTGCCAAGCACTGAACTGGAGGTGGAGAACAGAGACATACATTTTCCCCAGCCCACACCAGCTCCTCCAGTCCAGTTCCCAACTCCAAGCCAGACAGCCTTCTCTTAATCACAATAAGTCTGCAGCCCACATGCCCTTCATCTCCTCCAAATTTGGGGCCACTGCTATGATAATGTACTGGACTGTGGGTGGGTGGAGCAGTCTGGAGAGGCCCTGGGGACTGGCCGTGTGCACATCCTGCTGCTGAGCCAAGATGTCAGTGGGGCCCTTGTCCTGCAGGCTGCTGCCCTGGCAGGGAGTTCTCAGAAGGCTGATCTCCTGCCCCACAGGCCTCTGCTGCCTCAGAGGTGCTCTTAACATACAAGCCAGCCCCAGAGCGGAAGGCTCCTCCCCCAAAATCAGGCTGCTAGGCTGGAACCATGTCAGGCCTGAATAACACTTTCCAGGAAGGCCACCTCCTCTGGTAAATGCCAAGTGCCCATTTAGGAAGGCCAGTTCCTCTTTTCTCCCACCCTGCCCTAGCTAGTGCCAGGGCCAGGGCCAGACAGTGCCATCAGCCCCTGACCACAATTCCAAGGCAATTATGGGAGCTGATCTGAACCTCAAACAGACTGGAACTTACTGGCTGCTGAAGTCCAAAGCTCAGCATCTCCCTCGGACCAGAGTCAACAGTGCCACGCTCCTGGCAACAAGGTGGAAGACAAGGTAGGAGCAGGAGAAGCTGAGGGGTGGTGCAGCACAGACTGATGGGTCTTACAAAGAGTGTTTGGCTTTTGGGAGGGTTCCAAGTGCTTGAGACCAATATTCATTATGTTTGTTTGGCAGAGCTTTGGGGCACCAGCTGGGACCAGTAGCTCAGATGTCCTAGAGATGTTGGTGCAACCCAGTGTACAGAGGCAGCTAAGGCCTGTTATACTGTTAGGGCTGGGTGAAGGAGTGTTGCTCCCAACTGACATGTCACACTGCTCACAGCGGGGCATTACAGGTTGGGTACCCAGAGTAGGTGAGGACATAATCATCCCCTATGACCACTGCTCATGTCTCCTCTACCTCCCAGCTTCCTTACCAGCTAGCTGGCCCCTCTGCTATCACTTACTTGACATAAGTCAGCCCATGGCTCCCTGTCAGTGCTGTGGCAATGCAGATAGCTCCATCCATGCCTAAAGCATTCTCTTGCAGGCTGGAGGAAGAGGAGGCAAAGAATGGTCAGAAAGCAATGCCTGGGACTCATGAGACTCCCCTCCCAAGGTAGCCTTGGTAATAAACTCTGTGCAAGTCTGCGTGTGTGTGCGCGCGCATGTGTACATGGATACACGTCTATGTTTGTAAGTGCACGTGCATGAGTGTGATCCTATGTATGTGAGCATGTGTATGTGTGATCATGCATAGCAATATATACATAGGAGCATAAGCATGTTGTTGGGGTGTGAGGGTGAGACTGTGTGAGTATGTTGGTGTAAATGCTGCTTCATGTATGTGTACCCCAAGAGACTGACAGACTTTAATACAATGCCTGGCCTCTGGGCTTACGCCCTGGACTGGAAATTGCATCCTGACAAACTAGGAATCTTTTTATTTCCTCAAAAAACACTTGGACCAAGCCAATGTTTCCTCACAAAACACCTGGATCAAGCCAAAAAACACCTGGGCTTACTTTGAGGTCATCAGATGCAGCATCCGCTGCCCCCATTCCTTCTGCAGATTTGTCAGTGAATGTGGATCTTCTCCTTCAGACCCAGCTTCCTCTCTCACTGGACTGTGTCACCCTCCTAATACAGGGTTAGTCACAGTGATCTCACAATCCAGTGATAGTAACATCACAGTTGTTCTCTTGTGATAGATTGTCTCTTCACTAACAGTCATGGCAGAGGAAGCCAGCAGGAGAGGAGAAAGTCACTGCTTAGTTACAGGAACAAAATACATTTGGAAACATTTTGGGGATTGGGGGCTGGACTCTCCATGAGTCCAGAATTTAGAGTAGACAGACAGTGGTTTTGCCCCTCATTTTCCTAGGATAATTTGACACCAGATTTGAATGTGGTTCATGACTGTCAGGGTCTATGTTGGAGGCCTCTTATGTTTTTACATGAATGTAAATACCAATTTACACCCACATATATATGACATGGACTTGGTGTGTGATTGTAAAGAGCAGTGGTCCTAGCTAAGGCTGCCTGAAACGTCCCAAAGTAAGACTTTTTTCTGAATTTGCTTCTAACTTTTCCCTGCTTTGACCATTTGGAATGAAATTTCCATCCATCTGAAGTTTTCTCTCTCTTTTTTTTTTTTGAGAGTTTCAGCACCCTCAAAAAAGATCCAGTGAAAGTCAGGGAAAGTTCTATATATTGAATAAGGCAGAGGTCCCATGGAAAAAAATATCCATGTGCTAATATTAAGATGACATCATTATACAGATGAACAAGACGGCCAAAATGTGACGCATTAATGTCACAGTCATTTACATTGGCTTTGTAAATTTGTGGAATTTGGGATGGACAGGTGGCCACTTATTCTCTCTGCATTGGCTTGATCACTGCACACTACCCTGAAAGCAGGAGAGCCAGCAATAGAGTTCATGTTGGGTAAATGGCTACCCTGGGATAAATGCAGATTCATGACACTAAAAACCAGTGCAACTGATGCTAATGTAGTTCTACTTCAGTTTTTTCCCTGGGATTAGTTTACACTGGATTCTGGTAGGTTACCACAGTCTAAACCCTGCATTGTGTGTCTCCTGTAGTTCCACTGAGAAAAGGACAAATGTGCAAATGTGTTGAGTATCCTGACCAAGGCTGCCCAGGCAACTTGAATTCTGCCACTTTCTGCATTCTGTGTGCATGACTTTGCCCCTTTAACAAGTGGAGTTCACAATGCAATAGTCCTTGGGAGTCTGCCCCAACGTAGTCACTACCTACTTCAAAACACGGAGGCTGCGGTTTACTTTCAATGCGTTGGCCATCGCTTTGGCTCCAGGCACACCAATAGAGTTTCCTCGCAAGCTGCATTGGACACCGGGAAAGAAAGAGGGAGATTAAGATCTGTAGCTCCAAATGACAGACAGCTAACATGTAGATCCCAAATCACTGAAGAAAAGAGATTAAGAAACAGTGGGATAAGGAGGCCTGTGTGTCAGCCAGACCAAGGCTTCGATACGCCAGAGGAGAAGGTTTTCTGCCTTAAAAGTTCCTGCCCTGCCTTAAGCCTGAAACTATCAGAGGATGGAAAGAAGACAGAGCTGATAGACTGAGACCCTTGGAGACAGCCCAGGAGAAACTGGCCATAGAGACTGAAGGAGGCGGGCAGCTACAGAATACTTACTCTAACGTTGTGAGGCTCCTGTTAGCCAGTAAGGCCTCGGCCAGGGCTGTGGCCCCACTCACTCCAATTGAAGCCACCTGCAGGCTGCAAGAGAACGTGGAGTCATCAGTTCAGTTCAAGCCAAGTCATTCCCAGAGGCTCCTGCCAGACAGGCAATGAGCTGAGGAGTCGGGAGCCTGGAGAAGCTCCTCTCCTAATGCACTTTCACAGCAGCCTGAGGAGCAGTGCCTTGCAGAGAGGGTCCTGGGGTTATCTCTGAGTGAAACAGACAGTGGCACTTCCTCCAGAGATGAGCACTAACATACAGGCCCTGCAAAGTCACTCCATAGTGAACAGAAAGGATGGCTGGACTCCAGCATGGGAAGGAACCACAACTGCTGCAAGCTAATGGACACTTCTGCTCTGTGTGCCTGAGGAGTGCAGCTGACTCACTGCTGACCCTCAGCAGGACCCTGCACTGAATCAGAGTGTGGTAGTCAACTGAAAATGTCCCTTAGTGCAAAGTGACTTATTTCCAATGACCGAGCTGCCTAGAGGAGCCCTGGCGTCCATGCAGTACCAGGCTGGGCAGACTATTACCAAGTGCATATCACTAGGGCAGTCACAGTTAAGGTCAGAAATGAGGCTTTATGCTCCCACATTCTTGGGCCTCACTCTGGCTATGAAAACCCAGCACTTCTCATTAGCTTTTCTGAATCATTCACAATCCCATGGCGCATCTCCCACTTCCCTCCCAGTCTCCACAGCCATTCCTCCCTTCTCCCCTTAGTACACTGACTATTGTCACTTTTGTGCTTTCTTGAGCAGAAGGGTCAAGCAGAGTCCCCCAGGAGGGTCACACCAATGTCTCTCTACAAGCCGGCCTCCCCAGACAGCACACTGGCCTTCCTCTGGTCCTACAATCCCCACAGCCACTAGCTAATCTGACAACTCTCACAAGTGTTCGTTGTGCACCCACCTAACTACCAAGTCCTCCAGAAGTCCAAATATTTAAATTTGTGGGTCCATGGAGTAAAGCAGCAGTTCCCAATCTGTGGTATGGGTACTACTAGTGGTATGCACACAACCTGTTAGTGGTACACATTGTTTAATTATAATTACTTTATATGACAAAAATTTCCTGGTGGAACTTAAGGTTGAACCAAACAATTTTCTGGTGGTACTTAAGGTTGTATCATTTTAAATTGGTGGTGTGCAATCAGTCAGAGTTCGGGAACCACTGGAGTAAAGAGATCTGGGTGCCTGAGCTATCTCAGCCCCAGCAGGGCAAGCAGGGCCAGCAACCTCACTTCTGTGCACCAGTATAAAGGTCACATGCACAACATATTCCCGCCTGTACTCTTCACATGCAGCATGGGCACTTACTAGAGTGCTGTAAGGGTTGTGTTCACCTTCAGAGCAGTGGCAAGGGCAATCATTCCTTCATCTCCAATTGCGTTCTCCTGCAGGCTGAAACAAAGAGGTATCAGCTCATGCTATATATGGCCTTACCACCCTGGAACACATGCAAGGGAAAGAGGCTCTGTCAGGGGACTGAGGAGCAGTGCTTGATCCTACATTCAGCATGACACAATGAGCAGTGGCTTAAGATATGTCTGTCCCATGCTGGATAATGTCAGACAGCAGAGCCATGAAACAGGCCTCTCCCACTCACTCCTGCACCGCATGCACCACATGTTGAAAAGATGTCATGTCCCTGCCATGCACCCCGACCTGCCCTTGGGAAAGTGGCACTGGGTGCACATAGTTTAGATGCGCTGACAGCTAAATAATGTTTGTACATGGGAACAAGGGGAGGGGTGCTGCTAGCAGCAGGATCCCCACCTCCCAGCCTGAGCACAGTGGAACCCTCCAGCTGCTAAAATGACCCAGTTCCAGACTGGTTAGCTCCACAGCAAGGCGCCATCTGTTCCTCTTGCCTCCTGTCACCTACAGCGAAGGAGCATATGCCAAGCCAAAGTACAGAACAGGCCCAAGGGCCAACAAAGGGAGCACTCCAGGATCCTGACTATGTGTAAGCAAGAGCCACGTGGCTTAGGGGTGTGATAGCCCAGCTGTGGTCTGAGCTGCAAACCCCTTTTTGGTGCTTTCTTGAGCAGAAGGGCAGTGCAGGGGCCACAGGTGGGGCAATGTCATGCTACAACCCATGGGCTGCTGGAACCATGAAGGGGTTTGCAAAGGAAGGGGCTGGAGACCCACTAGCTTGTGGAGGTGGCAACAGGGTGTCCCTGTTGCTTTACCCTAGCCAGTGAAAAAAAAAACAGGGACATGCTCCTATACTGAACAGAGCCCCTTGCAGTGGGGTGATGCACAAACCCCCAGAGGAAAACTCCCTCACTAGCTGCTGGGGTCCACAGGAGACGGATGGTCATTCACTTGCCCCCTCCCCTCTTGACCTCTTCCTTTTCCAACCCACTGTTCAACCCAAGCACCTGGACACTCCCCTGCCAGGGAGTCAGTAAGCCAAGGAAGACCTTGGCACTGAGGGAGGCAGTGAGCATGTGTTTCAGGACCTGCAGACCATAGGGCAGCAGGGAAGTGTGGAGGGAGGAGGCTGGTCCTGCCTGCTCCACCACCACTACCTCAAAACTCTGCTCAAGTACACAAAAGGACTCCTATACAAGATACCTCTCCCTCCCCCGCCCCCCCCAGAGAGCCCTTGGGCTCAGAAGGAGCCTGAGACACAGATGACTTTTGCTGAAGCCAGCACTTACTCTAGGCTAGTCAAGCTTTTGTTGGACTGTAGGGCTTGAGCCAATGCTCCGGCAGCCCTTGCCTGGATGAAATTCCACTGCAGGCTGTAAGAAAAGAAGCAGACATGAAGGCATGGGGATGTAGGGGAGAAGAGACCTCCTGGGTTGCCATGACCCAGCTCCTGCTATTCTGAGGCTTTACATCATGTAATTCTGTTCCCTTGGTGTTAATGCAAAGTGGATTCTTTCCCCCATGGGACGAGGGTAGGTGTTCCAGAGAGAGACAAAAGGCATATGGGGATGCATCTCAGCCAGGTATTGCAAAGAGATTTAAACACAGGAAACTGCATTCTGCCAAAAGACATCCCTTCTGCCCTTCTCACTAACTCCAGGATTCTCCTGTGCCACCTTCCCAGAACTGCGGTGTAGCACATTCATAGGTACCATGAAGCATCCGAGGTGGCAGCATGATGGTAGCAGGCGATGTTCATTCTGAAAAGCACTTTCTCTCAGGCTTGTGAACACTGCTGTCACTAGCCAGAGGGTCAGGATTGACAAGCAATTACTAAAAGAGAAGGAAAATCATTGCCTATATGTCTATTTAGCTTTTAAAAGTAATAGACATGAAGGACTGGTAAAAGTTGCCAGTCAGAGAGAGCATGCTGAGGAGTGACTCTCTTGTTCAGCCACAGGAGGGTTGGCAGTCCAGCCGCCCTGCTTGCAAGCCTCAAAGCTCAAAGCTAGAGAACAGGCTTGAGGACTGAGAGGAGTTCAGGGTGCACCCAAGCAGGATTTGGCATGCTGAACCCACCATCAAAGGAACAGATTCCCAGGGTACAAGCCCCTGTTCACAAACCAGATTTACACATGCCACTGAAAAGCCATCACAGATAGCTCTCACTTCCTGTGAGCCTGGCCTGGATCTGAGCTATAAGCTAGAGACAGACTGCACAGCTCTCTATGAAACTGGAATTTTGCCTATGAAGCTGGAAACACTGCCCCTTTCCCCTTGAAGGGGCAGAGGCCCTGGCAGGGATTGTTCATTTCCTTTGTGGACATAGCAAGGAATTAAAAACTGGGCGATGAACATTAATTAAGGTCAAGGTGGAACTCACTGCAGTGATGTCAGAGCCTTGTTCTCTTTCATGGCCTGTGCAATGGCCTTGACTCCTTCGTCATGCAACAGATTTGCTGCTAAGCTAGAGGCAAAGTACAGAGAAATGAGTGTTAAAACACACAGTGATCCACTACACCAGCCGCAGAGCAAGATCAGAGGCAAGCACATGGGAGAGGGAAGAGACAGCAAGATGAAACTAAATGGCAGAGAACTACAAACAGATCCAAGGGCCTGCTTAGTACTTTACAATATGACATACACTTGTCCTGTGGACCTCCCTTCAAACAGCTCCAGGGTTCAAAACGGAACAAAGTGTTTACATAAGCATCTGTGTTGACACATATTGAGCTAATTCAAGGGCTCGTCCCCTTCAGGGCATCTTTTAGTCACTGGCCAGGAGCAGGAATATGCTTCACTCCATGGCAAGGCATCGCTTAGTGCTTTATGTGACATTATGATTTCATGGCACTCCAAGTCATCACATGGTTAAACCAAGCACATGTTACACTGGTGCCAAATCACTAAGCCCTCAGGCTGGAACACACCCCATGGAAACACCAGGGGCTTGAGCTAACAGAACTGTTGTAGCACGTCTTGGATTGAGGCTGCCTCTGAGAGTTCATGCCCACTGCAGTGCCCTAGAGCCTCTAGCCCCCATGTCAGGTGGATCCGCCCACCCTCTTTTCTTGTGTTCAGACCTGCACACCCCTCCAGGACTGTTCAGAGATGCAGCCTCGGTCACCATAAACTAATGAAGGCCCTGGAGATCTCCAAGGACATGGTGCTGTGAGGGGGAGCTCTCATGCCCCTGGCTCCTCCCTAACAAGCTACAACCATTCAAAAGCACAGCCAGGAAGCACTGAGCTGAACGAGCTTCCACAGAGAGGATGGGAGGTGTAATGATGCTGTTCTAGGGTCTGTCCTCTTCCCTATAAGTGGATAAAGTGACCCTCACATACTGGAGCGGAAACAGCTTACCCAAGAGCTCATCTCAGCTGTCTCAGGCACACTGCAGCCATCACAGGATTGCTCCTGGTACATATCCCCTTTGCTCAAGCGAGTGTTTCCTGCAGACTCTCCTCCCCATCCCACAGTGGCAAAGAGGCTTCCCTGATACTCCACCGCCATGCTCCCAATTGCTCCCAGAGATGCAGGTGTTTGAGCTGCATCCCAAGAACCAGGGCCCTTCCCTCCTGCCTAGAGACAGCTCTTGCAAGGCAGCTGTCCTTGGCGCTGGGGGGCTCTCCTGCCTGAACCCTCCTGAAGGAGCTGTGGGAGATGATTCCTAGGACTCATCCTTCAAAGCAAGGGTCTTACTCCAGGTTCCTCAGGGTGCAGTTGGTCCGCAGGGCGCTGGCTATCTCCGGTGCTCCCTCTTTGCTGATGGAATTCTCCCGGAGACTAGAAAAAAAAACAGGTCACAGGGGATGTTTCACTCCAGGGGAAGGAATAGGCAAAACCCACACTCACTGCCAGACCCATCCTGTCCTTCAGGGCAAACCAGCTGGCTTGGACTGGCTTTTGGGGCAGCATGGGGGATTAATGCCAGAGAGGTTGGTGACATGAGAGGAAGGGGAGTGCTCAGTGGGGAGCAGCTGCTGAGGTCACAGAGGTGTTTCTACATTTCTTCTTCATTCACCCTGCTAGGTCATGCCCCAACTCCCCACACCCCCACCTATTCTTTGCCCAGGATCTTTGCTCTTTTTAGAGGCAAAAAGGCCCCTAGACTAAGCTTGGCCAGTAAGGCAGAAGCACAGTGCATGCTAGGAAGATGAACACCAGCTAAAAGAATCATCAGCCCTAATAGCCTTAGGGTCCATGGCAAGGCAGTGCCCACCCCATGCCTGGCTGTTCCCCATGTCAGGAGAACCATCTGCAGGTAGATCCCCATCCCATTCTGGGAATGAAACGAACACGCATGACAGACAGCCTGCCTGTACCCAGGGTGTTCTTGAAAATACTATAATACCATTGTTTTATCCTATCCATTGGGTGCAGCCGCAAATGTGGAGTCAGGTTTGGCATTCCCTGTTCAGTCAGAGGCTATTTTTGTTTCCTTTTCTATGCCCAGTAACATAACTGGAGGGAGGGGGGAACACCAACACGGGGCACCAACTGAAAGGAATGGTGGCCCCTGGGGAGCCCTGGCAGCAGCAGCCAGGGAAGGGACATGGAGCCAACCTCAGCCCCAGGTGCAACCAGGCAGGATGGGCAGAGCTAGTCCCAGCCATGGTGAAGCAGGTTCTGCAGACCCAGACCCAGCTGAGTGGCTGTCTGGTAAGACCCTACAACACTTGCTCCCTTTTGTCACCCTCTCCTCCCCCCACCCCACCCTCAGGTGTTGGAACAAATCCCCTGCTCCTGCCCATATCCCTTCCCAAGGTGCAAAGGGAAAAAAAGCTATTATTTATGCCTCTGCTTACACTCCTGCTCATTGCTTTAGGGTCTCTGCTCCGGGCAAAGACTGTTCAAAATAGGCCTGGATTTCTACTCTGTCTCCATGGCTGAGTAGTGTAGTGATGGGACAGGCAGAGAGGAGATTTCAAACTGTTCTGCTTTTTACCCCAGTGTGCAAGGCACGGGTGATAACAGCATGGTCAGAGCTGCTGTCTCTCCTGAAAGGGGAGCAGCTGGGGAGAATGGGGCATGACCAGGGCCCATTCTGCATCTGGAAAAGCAGATGTAGGAGACACTCAGAAGTATGTTCCCCTGCTGCCTGGAGCTGTGCCTGTCTCAGCATTCTGCACGGCTGCCCTGTCCACAGTATACCTCAGCTTTTCAAAGGCACCTCAGAACCTGTAACAGTTTACAGTATTCTGTATTACAACATTTGGTATGTTGCCTGTTGTTTGTGGGCTGAGTTACCTGGAATAAGCCAAGGCATGCTCTCAGAGGTGCTGGCAGACAGCACACATGTACATTCTCACTGTTTGTTTTGGCCTTAACTCCTCAAGTCCATTGCATTTTGTTTTTATTCCTGCCATTTAAAGTTGAATGACCATTAGGAACTTAGCAAGGGCCTTTGTAGACTGCTGATGAAATCAGCCTTCTTCTGTTAGATATCCATTTCAGACCGAATGGTAAGCTTCTGGCACTTGCAATCTACTTGGATTGGCTCTGCAGAACTTTAACCATTGTGAAGCAGCTCCTTGAGGACCTGAATATCCTTTCTACAGCAATAACCAAGCAATTCATTTCAATGAACAATCTTAAGGATTAGTGTCTGATTTGTGCAGGAGCATATGCTATCAGACAAACCTAAAAGGGCCTTTTCTCTATAGAGGAGAAGATGTCATGTTATGAATTAGCTATAACACCACAGCAGGAACATGAACATTCCTAGTTTCACCCTATCAAGCTGTATTTCATTAATAATTAAAAAATGTCATTTTACGTAAAACACACATTTTTCTGTTGCCCCCAGCACTGCAGGAATTTTACAGAATTTGGCAACTTAGTCAAAGGCTGTTTTCTTGTCATTCTAAAACATCACCCTTTTTTTTTTTTTGGAGGGAACTTATTGCTGGACTGGTGCCCTCCGCTTCTCCGTAGAACAAGAGCAATGCAAATGTCCTTCCTATTCTGTGACATCACTGTACCACATCTCTGGACCAGTACTCAAATATATTCATGCTTTGGCCTCTCAGTTGAAACAAGGGGGTCAGCACCAAATATATTGATGGTTTCTGGCTAGTATGAAATGGTTTAAGACATGCCAAACTCATTTTGCTGAACAGCCATCAGGTGTTTCAGGGTGTATCATCTGGCTTTCAGGGTGTATCTACACTGCTACTTAGTCTTGCCTCCAAACCTGCCATGTAGCCTGAAGAGCATCATGACAAACCTACTAGCTCAGCTTATTCCATCTCCAGAGCTCTCCTGGGCATCGGGGCCCCTGTCTGAGCTTACCCCCTGCCATCCCTGAGCTTGTTAAACATTCACTCAGGCACTGAAACATGTGAGCACAACTGGCTCTTCTGTACTGAACTTCCTGTCTCTCCTGCCCATATTTACAACCAAGCACAGAAAGGGAGATAAGCAGTGACCATGATTCCTAGAAAGGCTCCATTTGAACTTCCTGTTCTAAGAATCAGTTTGCCCACAGTTTCTCTCTCCTGGTTTATTATATGCTGCCAAAGAACAGTAATATAGACTGGGAGGGGCAGCTTCATGTGGTTTGGGGTAGCTGAGGATGGGCCTTCAACATGCCCCAAAATAGAAGCATAGACATCTCCCTCAGATCCTGCCTGTGAGCTGACGCTTTTGCATTGGACCCAGTGGCCTACTGCTGGCAATTTCTACTTCTAATCACCCAATTTTGCAGCTGCAGATCGTGCATGTTTGAAGCTTTCATTTATTTATTTATTTGTTTGTTTTGCATTCACCTTCTTTGCGCTGTAATGATTGGGCTGCTGGGAACATGAGTGTAGAAGCACAGCCAGGCTGATGCACTTCCCAAGGGAAAAATAAAAGAAGTTAGATAGAGGAGAAGCACAACTATCTAAAGAACCCAGGAAGCTGCTCCCATGCCCAGGACACCCGCTGCAACCAGTGCAGAAACTTGAGGGCAGCCATCCAGGTAATGAAGGGGCTGAGCCCAGTGATGTGATTCAGGTCCTATTACCACATTGCAGCTCTGGGCAGAGGGCCAGATTGCTGCCTAATGTATTAATTAGAAAGAAAATCAGAACCTTGGCAGGGGAGTGGAAGGAAGAGGTATGAGAGGGGGAATCAGGACTTACTTCAAGCTGATGAGGCCTTGGTTAAAGCAGAGAGCTCCTGTCAGTGCAGTGACCCCAGTGTTACTGATAGAATTGCTTTGGAGACTAACACACAAGCAGAGAAAACAAAGAGTTACAACAGGAATGGCAGGGTGGGAGACCACCTCAGTGCACCATTAGATGGGCCTGAAGGGTCTGCGTTTAGGAGGGGACTGATTGCTAGTAACAGTACAAGTCTATCGGAAATCCTGGAGGGGTGGGAGGCCCCACCAACTGAATAGCCAACCCCTTCCACTGGGCAAAGGCCACAGAGCCAGAAAGCAATGAAGCCTGTGGGCCCAGGCTGGTAAAGCAGAAATGGGTTATGGGTTCACAAGAGAGCTAGAGGGGCACACTGATCAGAGACAAACCGCTGGGTTTTGTTAACCACACTCCAAGGGGAACACAGGCAACAGCAATGCTTGCTCTGCCTTGTGGCCCAGCTCCCATGCCCTGTCCTGATCAGGCGGGCCAGAGCTC
The DNA here is from genome assembly GCF_001723895.1 of Crocodylus porosus. Lineage (NCBI taxonomy): Eukaryota > Metazoa > Chordata > Crocodylia > Crocodylidae > Crocodylus > Crocodylus porosus. The sequence goes on from NW_017728923.1 coordinate 5,054,740, forward strand.
AGTCAGTAGATCCTTTCAGTTCTTGCCTCTCCTGTGGAGGTGACCCACAAGGGTCAATGTGATGTAGGCACCTGCCCAGGACCCTAACTCATTTCACATACATCACTAAACCATCTACCCAGGAATTACCCTGGGCAGGATTGCAACTGGGAACATGTAGGGTCCCAGTGCCATTACTTAGCTCCCAGGATTGCTAGCCATCAATAGCATATGCTGTTGTTTGATCTTCCTGATGCCATTCTCTTCAAAAGTCACCAACCTTCTATGACAGAGAGGTCCCCTAGAAAAGCCTCCACAACAAAGTGGGGGTGGGGAATGCTCCTGTGTGACAGACATGAAAGCACCATACCCAGCACAGTCCCATTCAGGCCTGCAGTTCTTCAACAGGGATTAAATCCAAAGGCTCCTTGGCCTCTTCCTCTCAAAGTTCTCTACTACTTCCAGGGATTTGGGTCAGGAGAAGAGACAACAAGAAGAGAGGTAGCAATCCCTAAAATATCCTCCACTGCATCAAGCTGCTCTTCAGAGAACTGAGTGGAGCATCCTTGTAACACCCACCTAACAGCAAAGGGCAGTGAGTGTAATGCTCATTAGCGGAGACTTACTTGAGGGTTGTAAGACTGTGATTCACTTTCAGAGCTTCGGCCAAGGCAGCTGATCCAGTGTCTCCCACGCAGTTGCTGGAGAGTCTAATGCAAAATAAAGGAGGATCAGCCATTACACATCAGCAGCTCTACATCACAATCTGAGCCCCAGCCAGAGGCATGGGATGCCTTTCCCACCCTGAAAAACACCACTGTCCCTGCACTGTGAGATAGCTCTGTTTGCCTGATACCTTACAGCAGGGAAAAGTGGTTGTTCCCAAGGCTGGTCAACCATATCCAAGTAAGTGAGAGGGGTGCTGTGACTTATGCTGCAGGAATTACCCAAACCTATTTATATCCTTTTCTGCTTGCTCCAATCTGAGCCTGGATAAAATGGAGAGCGCTATCCTGGATTAAGACATGTGTTTAAGAAGCAGCAAAAAACAAGTGCTAATAGGAAGCAGATACAGGCACATATACAATGCAAGCCAGAGGCCACTTTAGAACAGAGGTGGGCAAAGTAGAGTAACCCGCAGAAGGATTTTGTCTGTCCTGTGGCAGGTACTTCAGGCCTGCCCCCGAGTGTACATTGGGGCTGGAAAGAAGCAGCAGCCGGACTCACTTCCTGGCAGCCCTGGTGGCTCCTTCTGGCTGCCACTGGCACCAAACCTGGCACCAAACCTGGCCCTGCTGCCTAGGCACCCCAGCCCATTCGCCCTGCACCCACTGCAGGAGGTGGAACCCCCGTGAGCAGGGTGCATAGCCTGATGGCTGGGATGGGGCCGCAGGCAGGGAGCAGTGTTTGAGAGCAGGATGGGTAGGCAAGGCTGAGATTACAGGGTGGTGACAGTGAGGGGCCTGGGACAGGCCCGGGGTAGAGCCATGATCCTTGCAACGGACATGGGTTCCATGGGCAGGGGCATGCAAGGAGTGGATTGCAGCTCTGTCCTGGGCCCCAGCCCCACGCTGTCACTGCCCCAAGATCCTGGACCTGGCCCCATCCCATCTGCCTGCTTGCACAGGTCCCAGCCAGTCTCCATGAAGACCCTGGGATCACTGGGCAGTGACAACATAGGGCTGGGGCAGTGGCAGAGCTGCAATCTGCTCCATGCACACCCCTGCCCACAGAACCAGTGCATGCATGGGTATGTGTGTGTGGGCAGTAAATCATGGCTCTGCCCTGGGCCCCACACTGTCACTGCCCCGCAATCCCAGCCCCAGCCCTGCCTGCCCATCCTGCTCCCAGATGCTGCTCCCCACCTGCCTGCGGCCCCATCCCAGGCGCCAGGCCGAGTGCGGAACAGAGCCATTTAGAGAGTTTTGGTGAGTCGTTGCATGGTGGAGGGCGGGGGGTGCTGAGCCAGCCCATGACCACTCATCAAAACTCCAGAAGTGGCCCGTGGGTCCAAATAATTGTCCACCCTGGTTTTGAATAACAGAGCCCCACGTGTTCTTAGGAAGCAGCCAGGTTATCTCAAAGAGGCAACTGCCGATTCAGAAATCTCAGTGCCAGCTGTGGAGTAATAGCACATCTGGAATCATCAACCCTACCTGCCCAGGTGGGGATTTTCACCTCATCTTGAGGTAATGGTTTTCCTCTGCAAGCACTTGCACATTTGCTTGGGTACCTCAGGGCCCCTTCTTCTTTACTTAGACTGTGACTTGCTGTGAGCTGGGCATGCCAGACAGGTTGTCACGAGCCAATGCGCTTCTGGAACGGTAGGCGTGGTAGGGACCTCAAGGGTCACCTGGTCCAACCCTTGCTCAAAAGCAGGAACTGAGGAATGCTGGTTCTAAGTGCTTCCTGTCCAGCGCCCATCCACTTCCTCCAATGAAGGAGATTCCACAGTTTCTCTGGGCAGCCTGTTGCCCTGCCCTGCTCTTCTAACAGAACGACTGCTTGCCTGATCATGTCTGATCTAAATCTACTCTGCTGCAGTTTAAATCCATTATTTCACATATCTGTTGCAAGGGAGAAAAGTTGCTTTCCCTCTTCTTTATGACATAATTTCCTAGATTTCATAGACGTTGGGTCTGGAAGGGACCTCTGAAGATCATCGAGTTCAGCCCCCTGCCCTAGGGGCAGGAAGTCAGCAGGGATCATAGGATCCCAGCAAGATAAACATCCCAATGTGTCTTGAAGGCGTTCAAAGTGGGTGCTTGAACCACCTCTGGCGACAGGCTGTTCCAAACCTTGGGGGCTCAGACAGTAAAGACGTTCTTCCTTATGTCCAGCCTGAAATGGTCACGGAGGAGTTTGTGACCGTTCAAGCTTGTCATCACTTCAGGTGCTCTGGTGAACAGACGTTCCCCCAGATCCTGGTGAACATCCCTGATAAACTTGTAGGTGGCCACCAAATCACCCCTGAGCCTGCGCTTTTCCAGGCTGAGTCCCATGGCTCTCAGCCTGTTGTTGTAAGGTCTGTTTTCCTGACCTCTAATCATGTGTATGGCTCTCCTCTGCACCCTCTCAAGCTTCTCCACATCCTTTTTGAATTGTGGAGCCCAAAACTGGATGCAGTACTCCAGCTGCGGCCTCACCAAGGCCGAGTACAAGGGGAGAATGACTTCCCGGGATTTGCTTGAGAAGCATCTATGGATGCAAGCCGGCATTTTGCTCGCTTTACTAGTTGCAGCATCACACTGAAGGCTCATGTTCATCTTGTGGTCAGTCATGACCCCCCCAAGTCCCTTTCATCCATAGTCTAACCAGCGTAGCACTGCCGAGCCTATAAGCATGGTGCAGGTTTTTCCTCCCAAGGTGGAGAACCTTGCATTTTTTGGTGTTGAACACTATCAGGTTCTCGTCTGCCCATTTCCTGAGCCTGTCAAGGTCAGCCTGGATCACCCTCCTGTCCTCAGGTGTGGACGCTTTACCCCAGAGTTTGGTGTCATTGGCAAACTTGGCCAGTCCGCTTCTGACTCCAATGTCCACATCATTGATGAAGATGTTAAATAGTCTAGGGCCTAGGACAGAGCCTTGAGGGACCCCACTGGTCACAGCACATCATGACGATTGACTTCCGTCAACCACCAGCCTCTGGGTCCTACCACGGAGCCAGTTCCCCAGCCAATGGATCGTGGTGAGGTCAAGGCCACAGTTTGCTGGGTTTGCCAAGAGATGATCATGGGATACCAGATTGGAGGCTTTTTTGAAGTCAAGATATATGACACCAATCTCTTCCCCCTTGTCCAGGTGATATGTCACCTGGTCGTAGAAGGAAATGACATTGGTCAAGCAAGACCTACCCGCAACAAACCCATGCTGGGTATCCCTCAGGATATTGCTGTCATCTAATCTCTTAAGAATGGCCTCTTTGATAATCTTTTCCAAGACCTTCCCCTGGATAGAGGTCAGGCTGATGGGCCTGTAGTTTGCCGGATCTACTTTCCTCCCTTTCTTGAAGATGGGCACCACACTGGCTTTCCTCCAATCTTCGGGCACTTCACCAGAGTGCCAAGAGCTCTCAAAGATCTGTGCCAGGGGCTGGGCTGTGACGCTAGCCAGCTTCTTAAGTACCCTGGGGTGTAAACCGTTTGGGCCAACTGACTTGAAGGTGTCCAGCCTGTCAAGGTGTTCCTTCACAAGATCAGCTTTCATGGATGGTAAGGAATCTCCCTCACTCGGGCCTCCCTGTCCCGCAGTGGGTAGGAGTGTCCCATGGGACTGGTGGAAAACTGATGCAAAGTACCCATTTAGCAAGTTGGCTTTTTCCTGGGCGTCAGTTGTCAGTTGTCCTATCTGGTTTACCAGGGGTCCAATGTTGCCCTTGCTTTTCCTCCAGCTCCCCACATATCTGAAAAAGGACTTTTTATTGTCCTTGATATTTGTAGCTAGCTGGAGTTCAGTTGCAGCACAGTAGCACCAGCAGCATCTCAGGCAGCCAAACTGTGACAGAGCCTTTCTTTCCTCTCCTGCAGGAGCTTTTTCTCGCTAGCTGGAGTTCAGTCACAGCCTTGGCTTTCCTGGTTCGCTCCCTGCAGGTCCGGACCAGTGCAGAATATTCCTCCTTGGAGGAGGATCCAGTCCTCCACCCTTTGTAGGTCTTTCTTTTGAGATGCAGGTGGTTCCCTGTAGAGCCAAGGGGGCTGCTGTGCCTTTTTGCTGCCTTTCCTCTGAGATAGGATAGACTTAGCTTGCGCATCCAGGATCGCTCCCTTGAGGAGCAACCACCCGTCCTGAACTCCCCTCCCCACCCAGCTTCCCATCAAACATTAGGTCACTGATTAGGTCGTCCCTGGTTGCCAGTACCACATCAAGTAGCATTTTACCTCTTGTCAGCCCATAGACTTCCTGAGTCAGATAGAGCTCGTCCACGCACGAGAGGAAGCTTTGCAACTGCTTGGATTTGTCTGAGCGCTCTTCCCATGCAATGTCTGGGTAGCTGAAGTTGCCATGACAACCATGAACTGGGAGCGCGTGGCCTCAGCCAATTCCCTGGCAAACTCCTGGTCAAGGTCTTGATCCTGGGTAGGAGGTCTGTAATAGACTTCCACCATTGTGTCCCCTCTGCTGTGTTCCCCACAGATTTTAACCTAGAGGGTCTCAAGTCATCCACCGTGGGTGCCAATGTCGGCTTGCAGGGAAGCGTAGCTCTCCTGGACATAGAGAGCTACACCCCCGCCCCTTTTGTCCATTCCATCTCTCCTGTACAAAGTATAGCCGTCTATACCCATGGCCCAGTCATGGTGGAGTCCCACCAGGTCTCCATTATCCCTATGAAATCATAATTATTTGTATTTAGCTAGAGGACAAGTTCCTCCTGTTTATTCCCCAAGCTCCTGGCATTTATGTATAGGCATGCAAGTGTCCCTTTGGGGGCCCTAACCTTGCCTATAGTTCATTCCAGGGCTGGGGCAAGGGTGGGATCCCTTAATTGCCTTGGCCTGCTGGCTTTGCAAGGGTTGTTTAGTGGGCCAGCAGTGGCAGTAGTTCCCCCATTCCCCAACGGGCTTAGTTTAAAGCCTGGTGGAGGAGGTCAGCCAGTCTGGCCAAGAGCCTCCTCCGCAGTGGAGAGAGGTGGAGGCCATCTCTTCCCAGCAGCTCGCTGCCTCTCTCACCAAAGAGCGGGCTGTGGTCATGGAAGCCAAAGCCTTCCCGATGACACCAGCACCACAGCCTTTGGTTCACTAC
>NW_017728923.1:5060481-5082942 GCF_001723895.1 Crocodylus porosus
AAGTTAGATGAGCACCTTGCCGGGGTCATCTGACCCCGGTGCTCTTTCCTGCCAAGGCAGGGGGTCGGACTAGATGATCTTCCTAGGTCCCTTCCGACTCTAGCTACTATGAAACTATGAAACTATGACCCGGCTGGGAGCTCTCCAAGCCATGTCATTTGTGCCCACATGGATAAGGAGCATAGGGTAGTAGTCAGCGGGCTGGAGGAGTTTAGGGATCTTCTCCACAATGTCTCAGATTCGGGCTCCGACAAATTGTCCCCTCAGTCCCCTCAGGATGTAGTCTCCCATGACAAACACTTTGCATTTTGTCTTGGGGAGAGTGGGGGCGATAGCTAAAGTAGAGCCTGTATACTATTTCAGATAGTAGAAGACTGCTGTTATGTCCCCTTCAATTGTCTTTTCTGCAAGGTGAACAAGCCTGGTCCTCTCCTTGTATGGCTTGCCTTCCAACCTCTACATCATCTTTATCACCTGTCTTTCGACCCTTTTAAACGTCTTTAAATCCTTCTTAAAATGCAGAGTCTAGAACTGCATGGGTCACTCTAGATTACTCTCAATTAACTATCCATCTTCCGGTCATTTAACTAGCTCATAATTCTCCAATTTGCTTATGACAACAACTGGTAGAAACTGACACAAGGGCTCCTCTACCACTTCATCACCTGATGGGACAGCCCCCCTCTGATTACCTTCTCCTAAGGAAATTTCAGAGCAAACAAATGCATCTTGTTCTGCTTCTTGGACAGGGCCAGACCCGGATGGTGGCTGAGTGCAAGGCACAGCTAATGCCAGAGCCATGAGTTTGGCAAGAACAGTGACTGCACCTGATGTTTGTTCCCAGAGCTTAGGCTTTTTCACTGACACTCTCTGGGAAGGGAAGTTTGCCCAGCTTGCTGCCAGATGCATTGAGCTGCCCTGACCATGGGAACATATAAATCTAGTGCAGGGGTGGGCAATTATTTGGGTCTGGGAGTTTTGATGAGCTGTCATGGGCAGGTCAGCGGCCCCCTCCGGTGTAACAACTCACTAAAACTCCCTATTGAGCTTTGGGTGGACAGGGACCAGTGTTCAGAAGCAGGACAGGCAGGCAAGTCTGGGATTATGGGGTTGAGTCATGGGACAGTGATAGCTTAGGCCAGGGCCTGGGCCAAACCATGATGCACTCCCTGCATGCACTGCCCAGTGGGGGGGTGCTGCCTGGGAGCCAGCTGAGTGTTGCACCAGGGAGGAGGAGGTGGGGGGAGGGCCATATGTGGCAGAGTTTACCCAGGTGGCATGGTTTGTGGCTGCCCCTGTGGCACTCTGCATGGGGCTGAACCCTGCTCGGGGCAGCCCATGCCACGTGCCCACCAGCCTGGTCCCAGGCCCAGCCAGCATGCAGCTTCTGGTGGGGTTGTTCCTGGTGTGGCTGCAGCCAGCCAGGTGCTGCTCTGCTCCTCTTGACTCCAGTGGCAGCTCCTCCTGCCCCTGCTGTACTGCTCCAGGCATGTTGGGGGAAACTTCAATTGGGCAGCTCCCACTGGAGGTGAGAGGAGCAGGGCAGCACTGGAGACAGCACTGGCTTGGATCTAGTCAGTTGGCAGGCTGGACCCTGTCCACAGGCTGTATTTTGCCCACCCTACTGTAGTGGCATCACAGTCTTCCTGATTAGAAACTCCTGCTAGAAGGTATTGCTTCCAGCAATGGTATGATTTAACAGGATAATGAGGTGACCAGCTCAAGCCCTTTTGAGCTGTGTGCAGCAAGTCCCCTCTACTGCAGAGCTCGCTCTCTCTCTTCCTTTATGAGAAGCAGACTAGCCAGCACCACAGGAATATCCTCCCCTTCCCCTGTTCCCACAGAAGACTCTTCCCATCCCCAGAGACTGACCTATGCTGGAGCTGGGGTGATGGTGGATGGATGCTTTGCAGGGAGCAGTGGGAGATGCATGTTAACCTCCTCATGTACCAAAGACTCCTCCAGAGATGTAAAATGGGCAGCTCCCTTGCACAGTAAGAAGTCCTCCCTTTTGTAATGGAAATCACTGGCCATGCATCTGCAGTGGAACCAGGCAGTCAGGAGGCAATGCAGGTGCTGCAGACTGCCCAAGGCACAGAGGCCATGCAAGGCTGACCCAGAGATCTGCGCACACTGCTGATACTCATTCAGATATTAGAAACAGAAGATGCAGGATTGGAAAGGACAGCCTGTCTATCACATCCAGCCCCTACTATCCCAGACATCACTTCAGACAATTCCTTCCATAACCATTAGAGCTTTTTTGTCCCCACTTCTTCTGGAAGGTTGTTCCTGAACCTCCCTGCTCTTACATTTGCAAACCTTATGGTTTCCTGCCTACTTCCCAGTTTTTCCTCGGCTGTTCTTGGGCCAACATTTTCCTTTGCCCTAAACAGCTTTTAGATGTCCATAGGGTTAGATGTGGGCTAGGTGCTCACTTCTTTTGCAGATGGGAACTGGGGAGAGAGGCAAAGAGATGGCCAATCCTAACTCTCAAATGAAGAATGCAGAGGCAGTCCTACACAGGGAATCCTGTGGAATTCCCTGCCCTTGACCAGGACTTTACCACGTATTAAGCATCTGTCCAAGTGAAAATAATGGGCAAAGCCCTATTTCACCTCATGGATAACCACAGTGTAACTTGGAACCAACTCTGGATTACCTGATTAAAGTGTAGGAATGACTTTTCATAGATTCACAGATGCCAGGGTCAGAAGGGACCTCAACAGATCATCGAGTCTGACCCCCTGACTAGGCAGGAAAGAGTGCTGGGGTCAGATGACCCCAGCCAGATGCCCATCCAGCCTTCTCTTAAAGACCCCCAAGGTAGGGGAGAGCACCACCTCCCTTGGAAGCCCATTCCAAATTTTGGCCACCCTTACCATGAAGAAGTATTTTCTGATATCTGCTCTCTGTCAGTTTGTGACCATTGTTCCTTGTTAACCCAGGAGGCACCTGGTGAACGGAGCATCTCCAATCCCTTCTGCATCCCCCTAATGAATTTGTAGGTGGCCACAAGATCACCTCTCAGCCTTCTCTTGAGAAGGCTGAAGAGGTCCAGGTCCCTCAGTCTCTCCTCATAGGGGTTGTCCTGTAAGCCCCTAACCATACGAGCAGCCCTTCTCTGGACCTTCTCGAGGGTATCAACATCCTTCTTGAAGTGCAGCGCCCAAAACTGGATGCAGTGCTCCAACTGCAGCCTGACCAATGCCTCAGAGAGGGGAAGTATCACCTCCTTGGATCTATTTGTCATGCATCTGCTGATACATGATAAAGTGCGGTTAGCTTTGCTGATGATTTCATCACACTGACGACTCACGTTCATCTTGGAGTTCACTGTGACTCCAAGATCCCTTTCCACTTCTGTGCTGCTGAGAGGGTCACTTCCCAGCCAGTAGGTGTGCTGGATATTTTTGCGCCCTAGGTGCAGCACTCTGCACTTGCCCTTGTTGTACTGCATCCCGTTGCGTACTGCCCACTTGTCTAACCTGTCCAGGTCTACCTGCAATTGTTCCCTACCCTCCGGAGTGTGCACTTCACCCCACAATTTAGTATCATCCACAAACTTGGACAGAGTACACTTCACACCCACATCCAAGTCACTGATGAAGATATTGAAGAGTACAGGTCCGAGGACCGAACCCTGCGGGACCCCACTACACACATCCTTCCAAGTCGATACCGACCCGTCTACTACCAATCTCTGGGCATGACCGCTAAGCCAATCTGCCATCTACCAGACTGTGTAAATACTTATGTCACAGCCTCTTAATTTATTTATGAGAATAGGATGAGATACTGTATCAAAGGCCTTGCTAAAGTCCAAGAAAACGACATCCACCTCTATTCCTGCGTCTAAGCATTTTGTGACCCTGTCATAAAATAAAACCAGACATGATCTACCTGCTACAAATCCGTGCTGGGTTCCCTGCTGCATTATTTTTCCCACTGGAGTCCCACAGATATGATCCTTCATTAACTTGTCAAAGACCTTTCCAAGGATGGAGTTGAGACTGACTGGCCTATAATTACTTGGATCCTCCTTCCTGAAAATAGGAACCACATTTACCGCTCTGGACATGCAAGCGCCCCTGTTATGACCCTCCAGAGGCACAGAAATGTCCTCGGATGCATCTACACATGCACTTTACTGAAGAGCTGATTAGGTCCACAGTAAAACATCACCATCTACACATATGCTGTATTAGGGCACAGTAAATTAATTAATTCTTCTGTAAGACAGTACTGTCCTACAGCAGAGTAATTATGTCCACTGAAACACATGTGGACAGTGACCAGAGGTCGCTGGGGCACAAGTATACTACAATACAGGGGCTGCCTGCCAGCTAGCCCCACAGACTGCATCTACATGAGATGCTAACTGTGCAGTTGTTACTGGGCAGGCATTTAGTACTTGTATACACAAGTGCTAAATGACTATGCATTAACCAGAGTTACTGTGCAGTAGTGTCACTGAAAGGCTTTTAGGTGATCCTGATTGAGCAGTAACTTATTACTACTGCACAGTAGCTTCATGTCATGCTTCCTGCCACATGATACTACTGCACAGTAGTAATGAACTAGTCAGCATCTCACATAGATGTGGCCACACTGTGGCATCCTCATGCTCCAGCCAGCTCCTCTGCAGTATGTTGAGCCAGGCTGAAGCAGCTGACCCCCTTGGTTCCCTGCCAACTGGGGTTGCTCTGCCCTGACTCAATGTGCTGTGGTCCTGGGTGCATGTGTAAATGTGACACCTGGGATCAATAAACTCTGCATGAACTGCACTGGAGTTTTTTGTCACATGCTAACTGCACATGCAGATGAACTCCCCTAGTCCACATTTTGGTCATCCACTAGCTGAAAGAGAATTCCAGGCAATGTCCCCACATGCATTCATACATGTAAAGCTGTTCCTGTGTGTTAGTGTTTGCTCCCTCATACATGACTCACAACATGATGATATGCCATATGGAAACATCAGTGAATGCAAAAATATGCTTCCTATGGATGCATCTACACAAGACACTGACTGCACAGTAGCCAAAAAATATTGCGCCATAGCACGTCACAGCATGGACAGTGCTGATATGCTACTATGCAGTATTATTAGGCTGCTGCACAGTAGCATCACCTAAAAGATGTTCGGCAATGCTACAGTGCAGTAACTCTGGTTACTGTTCATGTATTTAGTGCTTGCTAATACAAATATTAAAGAAAAGTACAGTAATGACTGTGCAGTAGCGACTTGTGTAGATGTGCCCTGTAAGTACAAAAATATGTTTCCTCCATGGTTCTGAAATGAATTCCCAAGTTCCCACCCCAGAGTTTGCAAAGCAAACAATAACTTAGGACCAATAAGTAGTTCTTATAACAATCTACAAACACCCCACTTACTACAATTCAATGAAGGTGTCAAAATATGACCCTTATTGTACAAGTCCCAGCAGATGGGGATAGATCCAAGGGTCTCAGAAGTTAGTATCATGATCACTCTGTCAATTCCATCTTTCTGTTAAACTGGAATTTCTCTGTCTTTCTTACATTAGTTCCTTGAGACTCCCATTCTGCTTCAGTGCTTCAGCAATTTGTTTCGCACCCTGGGGCCCGATGGAGTTCTTCTGAAGGCTGCAAAGAAGAGGAAAGTAGCCATAAACTCCCAAATGTAAGAATCATCTCATCAGTAACACACGTTCACTATGACTATACCATTCTCTGCAGAGTTTCACCATAAACTTCCATCCATGCAAGTGCAACTATTTCCACCTACTAAACTCAAAGCCTCAAATTATCTGTGGATGGATGCCCCACATCAGACAGTGTGTGGACTTACTGCATTAGAGTGGAGGATGACAAAATGTCAGGAGTGATTTTATCAGTAATGACTATGACAGTGACATTATCAGCCATTCTCACCTTGACATATATTCACTCTGAAATGTACCCCGCTAGATGTGACCTTAATGGCTAAAATAAACAGTGTGAACCAGGAAAACACAGACCAGGAAATAAAGGACACCTCCTTCACATGACTCATTATGCTGTCTAGCATGTGTCCTACCAAGCATCTCTGCTTTGTCCCCTTCAGCTCCCTTAATAGAGGAATTACCCTGACCACATCCTCTGCCCACTGGCATTTCTGTTGTTTTAGAGTACTGGCAGGTGAGTGGGCTTGAGGGGAAATGGTCCTTTGCAAACAGAGGCCAGCTTTGAAGCAAGCAGTGCCAGCTCCTTTATGTGAGATGATGGCACTCTTGTGTCTGGGGCCCAGGCACAACCAACCATGGAAAGAGAAGCCATGTTAACTGGAACACAAAGACATGATCACGTATCTAAGGGGAGACGTGGAAAACAGTAAGACTGTGGGGCCTGGGCAGCTACCACATCTGCTTGTGCTTCCATCTGGTAGTGGCTGGGAGGCCAAACCATGAAGTGGGATTAGCATCAAGAGGCAGAGATTTCCTCAACTGCCACCCTTGCAGATGGCCATGAGAGGGAGCAGAAAGAAATCCACATGGGAGCACTCACTGCAAAGTCATCAGCTTGTGGTTTGTTAAAAGGGCCTCCGCCAAGAACTTAGCACCTTCCTCCTTTATTACATTATTCTGAAGGCTGCAAGAGAAAAAAAAAACATGATTACTGTGAACAGCTAGGAATTAAAGCCAAAGACAGTTGAAAACTTTCCCTGCCCACATCAGATTACATACATTGAGCCCATGGAGATTCAGAGAAGAGTAGAAAAATCCCCTGTGGTTCCAATTTTGCTGCAACAAGACTCCTTGCTCTGGGGTCTCTGTTCCACCCTTTGGCCCTGGGGGACTCCTCTCCTGCCACGAACATCTCGTATTTTTAAGAAAGCTCTTGTCCTTTCCATCCTCCCTCCCCCATTCTCAATGCACTGGGGTCTTAGGCTATGTCACAACACCCAGATTAGATGTTTTTGACAAGTTTTTCACTGAAAAAAATCAGTTTTATCAGCAAAATTGTTTCCTGAAGCCATACTGATTTCACCAACGTGTTTCACTCAAAAAAAAAAAACCTTGAAAGATCAAACACTTTGTCTTAGCATTCCTTAACACATTTTGATTTGTAAATTTGAAATTCTATTTTTCTTTGAAATGTGCTTGTGTTTTATTTTTAGAAAAAATAAGTGTTAAAAACATTGCAATCTCAAAAAATAAACAGAACCCTACACTTTTCATTGAATGTTTTTATTCATCAAAAATTCCAAAAGCTTTCTGTTTCAGTTTGAACCAAAATGAAATACTAGTGCTTTCTTTGGAGTTGCCGGCAAACTAGCAAATCAGTTATTCACCAGTGATAATCCTGCTGCATCTGCTGAGAATTCCCTGGTGACTTGCATGTTCACCAGGACTCCCACACTGTCCTAGGATGCTCCACGCCACCCATGGTAGTGCCCCTAGAGTTACTGGGACAACTCAGTCAGGCCTTGATGATACTCTGATTTCCTGCTGGAAGTCCTGGCAGCAGCAGTTGCCACCATCCAACTACCAGACATGCAGTTACATGTTGCTAGTGACTCTGCATGCCTCCACAGCAACTCTGCCACCAGAGCAGGGTGCAACCTGCAGAGGCATCAGGCTCTGTAAAGACCACCAGAGCTGGCAGAAGGTAGGGGAGTGTCTCCTTGTGCTTTCTGCCAGCAACTGGACAGCAGAAACTGCTTAGCAAGGGGGCGGTAATTCTGCTGGTGAAAGGGGGGCTCTGCTGCCCCAGGGCGGCTCTCAGGATGCTTGGGTATGGACACACAGACATCAAGAGCTGTTTCAAAAGGGGAAATTTCAGAAAAGCAGCAGCTATTACAATCTGCTTGTTACCTGTGGGTAAGCTGAGAGCAATACAAATATAGCAAAAACCAGAGCTCCAATGTGTCCACACCTATTGCTCTCAAATCTTTGCTGGAAGGACTGGAGTGTGAATAAAGTCTCGGTGACAGATTTTAATCTATTGGGGGTCTGATTTGCAGTTACTTTTTTATACGGCTCCAGCAGGGTAAGAAGTTCAAATGAATGCATCCACTTCACACGTTTGAAGCCCCTTAGCTTACCAGTGCAGTGGCAAGTAGCTGTACACTGAGAATACAACTCTTTATTTATAACAGCTCTTGAGAGGCCTTTTCTAGCTCTGCACTCCTGGAATACCGCACTCCCTATTCTCCTTGCCAGCTTCCCAGTTCTTCTGCTCGCTAGAGTCAAGAAGAACTGAAGAAAATCCCTTTGTTGCTATTTGCCTGTTCCAGGAATCATTGATTGATGCTCTTGAAACTCATATATACATATATGAGTTTCAAGAGCTGCCTATATACATGCTGGTTCATGATCTAATTTGAACGCTCCACTGTGGCCTCATCGTCACATGTAGAAGCCCTCGTAAGTTTAAAAATGGCTGTTGGGATGCTTTACCCAAATCTTGTTGAATGAGGCCTAGATAAAGCATCCTTCAGGCATTTTTAAACCCATGGGGGCATAATACAAGTGACAGTGAGGTGTTTTTATTGGAGCAGTTGCCTGCGAACCACTCTAATTAAACAGTCCCCCACCCCTGAGCATGTGTACAGACAGCCATATATTCCATGGACGTAAATGTCACATTGGGGAGAGTGTTTTGTATTTTAAGTAGCTTGATTTTTAAATACCTGTTGAGTCATATTGGCCAATGATGTAGGCTGCTTCAATAAACCCATGCAAAGCAGCAATTTATTACAAGAACAGGAGTGGTGGCTAAATAATAAAGTAAATAAAGACAGCGTGTTGTCTCACAGCCAGATGCACGCCTTACACAAAGTTATGCTCTTTGCAGAGGGTGTCGGGGGGAGGAAGAATTCTGTGGGCCAGGGCCCTGGGTTCTGCCCAGTGCTCTTCTCTGCTGTGCTGGATGCAGGGCATGAGTTTCTCTGGGGCCCTTGGATATCAGCCTTTGTCCCTCTGGGCCCTCTCTCCTAAGTTCGGATAAGACATTTCCATCTGCCTAATGGATAGGAGATGATGGCACCCAGCAGTGACGGGCTACATTTCAGGAGGTCTTGTTGGGTACCAACAGATGTAACCTCCTGAGGTCCCTTCCAGTTCTAACTCTGTTCACTAGAGCGCCCCACGGGATGACAAGGTTGAACGGTCACAAACTCCTCCATGACTGTTTCAGGCTGGACATAAGGAAGAACTCCTTTACTGTCCAAGCCCCCAAGGTCTGGGATAGACTGCCACCAGAGGTGGTTCAAGTACCAACTTTGAATGCCTTAAGAGACATATGAATGTTTGGAAATGTCATTAAGTCACAGGAAGGGCAGGAAGAAAGTGAAAGAGGTGGGCAGAGAATAACCACCATTTTAATTATTTATTTGAAGGACACTTGTTATAGGTGGGTTATTTTTGGGTTTTTGGGGGGAAAGGTTGGGTTTTTTTGGTTTTTTGGGGGGGGGGTTAAACATTAAAGCATTGTTTTCTTCTTTGACCATCTGCAGAGGCCCAAATCTCTCCTTCTTCATCTCAAAAACTCCACAAAAAAGCCTCCGATTTTGTGCCTCTTTCTATCCTACTACTGTGTCTTCAGTCCCTTTCTATTTCCCAATTAAAATTCCAGATGGATTCCCCTTAGGAAACCAGTGCCAAATCCTCCCTCAGTGCTGGGGAGAAAGTGGTGTCATCGGTATGTTGGGGATGGGTGTCCCTTAGGAGGACGGCTGAGATGGTCAAAATCTCCACCACAGATGAAGGGAGACCTCCTCAGGAATTGCTCCGTGATTTAGCAATCATTCAGGATGCTGCCTGGTGGGGCAATGCGACTTGTCCTCCCGCAGCGTTAGCAAGGATAGGGGATGCTGCATAGTCATAGTCATATAAGTACAACTATAAACAGCTAGTTAATTCAGGGAGGCTGCCAACAGGCCTTAAAATGAAAATAATCCCAATAAGTCCCCAGTGGCTCTCTCCCTGGGCTCTTGCACCTTCTGGTCTCGGTCTCAGCCTTTTGCCAGACTCTGGGCTTGTCACTGGGCTCCACCCACAGCCCGAGACTCCTGGGCCACCGGTTCTCGACATAGGCCCTAATCCTGTCCTAGCAAGGGGCAAGGCTAACCTACTGGTGTAACTCAAATGAATAGGAAACACCACCACCCCCTGGCAGACATCTCCATCCCTCTAGGTGTTTCATATAAAGGCAGACCACTCATCTGTAAACCCAGTCTTTCTCATTCCTGGGAGCTTGTTTCTGTTCCCAGCCCTGCAGAGTTGTTCAACCCCAAATCCAGGTCCCTTTGGGAGCCCTGCACCCAGGAACTCCTCACTTCTTGGTTGCCAGGGATGGACTCCCTGCCCAGAGCAGGATGGGGGCTCATCTAGCTCCAGCCTCAGCCCTCTGCTGTTCAGGTGAGTCCCTCATGAGCTCCCCTCTGCCACCTGCAAGCCGCCTCTCACACTGCTTGCTCTCCTGAAGGAGCAGGCACATCTTGGTGCCCTGCTACACTGACACGTCCCACAGTGCTCCCTTACCTGCACACCTCTAACAGCAGTTGCTGGCCTCAGCCAGGATCCTTCTGCGAGAGCCGGCTGTGCCATATCCTACCTCCAATCCTGTGAGACACCTCAGGTGAAGCAGGTCCAAGGAGGTGATTCTCCCCCTCTAAACAGCACTGGTCAGGCCACAGCTGGAGTACGGTATCCAGCTCTGGGTGCTGCACTTCAAGAGGGATGTGGACAACATAGAGAGGGTCCAGAGGAGGCCACTCGTATCACCAGAGGGCAGCAGGGCAGGCCCTGCAAGGACAGGCTACAGGACCTGAACCTGTTCAGCCTCCATAAGAGAAAGCTTTGGGGGATCTAGTGGCCTGTTAAAAACTAGTCAGAGGGGACCAGCAGGCATTGGGGGAGTCCCTGTTCCCCCGACCACTACCAGGAGTGACCAGGAATAATGGTCACAAGCTGCCAGAGCATACATTCAGATTAGAGATCAGGAGGTGCTATTTCAGGGTCAGGGCGGCTAGGATCTGGAATCAGCTTCCAAGCAAAGAGGTGCTGGCTCCTACCCTGGGGGTCTTTAAGACGAGGCTTGACAGTCACCTTGCTGGGGTTGTTTGAGCCCAGTACTCTTTCCTGCCAAGGCAGGGGGTCAGACTTGATGATCTGCTCAGGTCCCTTCCAACCCTACTAACTATGAAAGGTATTTGGTCCATGGAAAGAGAAAAGAGGAGATAACCAGACCCTGAACAAGGACTAAGCACCTTTCAATCCAACTAACTGGCTTGGTTTTGCAAACGACAAGAACAAGACACTGGATACACTCCCACAAACTGGCCCATTCAAATGTCAGCCAATCGCTAGATCACATGGGCCTGATCCAGTAGCATTACTAGGAGGGACGTGCAGGGCACCAGCCCTGGGCGCTGGAATAGAGAGTGTGAGCCAGAGCAGCAGTGGTTGGGTGCTGGGGCTTCATGCCGCTAAACCAGCTGCTGCTGGGCACGGGGCAGAAAGAGATGTGATAGCAGAAGCCAGAGTCTCTGAGTGCCTGGGGCAAGTAAAATGGCCCCTCTAATTCCCTCCTACTGCACTGTTCTCTGGGGCTCTGCACCCTACCCTCCTCTAGATACCCAGCAGGGTTTGTAAGTTATTACATATAATTAAGCTAATTTTGTCTCTGGCCTGATTCTGTTAACAGAGTTTCTCACTGGTGTAAATTCACTGACTTCAGATGAGCTATTCCTGACTTATGCTGCCATGGGTGAGGAGGATAAGGCTCATTACAACAGGTGCATAGTAATGAAGTGAAAAATACAGCAAGTTTGATACGTAGCATAGGGGTCAGCATCGTACAGACCACAAGCTAGATCCAGCCCATAAGCCACTTGATCCAGCCAACAGACATAGGTTTTGGCAGCATTTGCTCTCCCCCTAGGAAAAGTGGTGGCAGCAGCTGGGTCCTAGCACCTGCCCATACCAGAACTGAACTGGGTCAGTCTGGTTCACAACCTTGCCAGGCTGATGACTGCTGACCTAAAAAAGTATTCCCCTACACCTTTGATTTCAGTCCATGTTCATTTAAACCTCAATATATCCAAATCCGCATAGGCCAAACCATTTTCTTCTCATTTCATCCTCAAAGCCAAGGTAAAAGGCATGTGGAAGTGCTAATTTTAGACTGTTGAGCATAATGATGTGAAAGAGAATTTGCCCCAAACCTGACCTTGTCACATTAAATAAGAGTGATGATGACAAAGAAAACGGTGTGAACAGTATGTGCCTATCACTGTGTGGTCTCCTGCAGCAACAATTATGTGCCTCTCTCAGTCTGAAGCATGTCATGCATGGTATCTGTAATGGGTGGAACAGTCCCTTTGCCATGAGTGACACCATAAACCAATGTATTACTGTAAAGAGGCAGCAGCTTCACTGAACACATCACCAAACCACCTGGGAAGCTATGAAGAACTAACTAGACTTTTTGAAACATCTTGTGCTTGTTCCTTTGTAAAACTCAGATGAAATCTTAGGGTTTCTTTATGTTGCCAAGTAGGGTCACCCCAAGACCTAGTTTCCAGCCCAAACCTAGCAATCATTCACATTAGTTCTGCCTCTGGCAACAGTCCAACCAACCCTGCTAGCTCTCCTAAATGCCAGATTCCAAAGCTGACTTTTTCCCTCATCCAATCCTCCCAGCAGTGTATTCAGAGTTTACCCAAGCTAATGGTAAAAATTTCAGGAAGTCCAAGAGCACTTGGGGTCTGGCCCTTCTACGACTTATTTCCCTCTCTACTGTCCATAATCAGAACTAAGTAGGGAAGGAGAGACAAGAAGCAAGATGACTGACTTCTAGAAGGGCTCTGCTCAAACCCTTCTATGAATCAGTCCACCCACTTCTGTGTTCAACATGCAGCCATGGCAAGTGGATAAGGACAAGGAGGGACAGCTCATGTATGCCAGGCTAGTTAAGGGCAGCCTTCTAGGTCAATCCTAAGTGGTAGCATAGACATACCCTTAAGGGTATTTGCTTCTGCCAAAGCCCTGGTGGTGTGGAAGGGGTTATTCCAGGATGCGGCTTATTCCAGTGGTTATTCCAGGGGTTATTCCAATTTTGATGTCTACTGTACTTTGACCACTATACGGTGCAAGCTGAGTATACCTGCCCTGGGCTAACAGATTCACTTAATACCCAGGATCTTTTCACTCTAAGACATTTAAACATCTTCTAGTCTATGACTGTTCATAACCTGAACATGAGACATTTTCCCAGTGGTCTCTTAGATGTTCATTTCCTCTATGAAGCTGCCTTCAGAAGAATATGATGAAGGTAAAACACATTTAAAATGCACTTACTTCAGGGAAAGAAGACTTTGGTTTTTTCTCAGTGCTTCAGCAAGTGCTTTTGCCCCTGAAGGTCCGATAGAGTT
Organism: Crocodylus porosus; assembly: GCF_001723895.1. NCBI lineage: Eukaryota > Metazoa > Chordata > Crocodylia > Crocodylidae > Crocodylus > Crocodylus porosus. Next base: position 5,073,884 of record NW_017728923.1, read on the forward strand.
GCTCCGGAGGCTGGGGAGAGGACAGGGGTAGGCAAAGACAGGCAGAAAAGCTAAAGTTAGGAAATCAGAACTAGACTTGAACTAGACAGAAATACACTTTTGCCACCAGCTGTCTCTGATTTCTGTAAGATGTCCCAAGCAGAAAGCATTTAGTGGGTCTGATTGCACCCCAGAAAGAATGCCTCAGTTTGCCAAGCCCCTTGAGATCATCAGGAGCACTTCTTCCATTATCTGAGGCACAGGTGGTTGCATCCTGCAGTTACAATTCCTTCAGCAATATGATCACATTGGGTCTCTCATATTAAGAATCTGAGACCTAGCTGGTGCTTTGGTGGAAGACCTCCAGGAAGAACCCAACTGGGGTAGGGCATAGTGTTGGTGATAGGTCACCCTGTTCCTGCCAGAATAGGTCCTGGGGTTCAGATAAGGAGATGCAGTTCTTCACCAAAGATCTATAATTGCAGCGGTGACAATCTGTGGTCATGAAAGTTCTATTAGCACTTTTTGAAAGTGTCAGGGAGCTAGCGCCAGGGTATGACTGCACAGCAGTGACTGCAGCTCATGTAGACATGTCTGGAATAGATTCAAACTAGCTAGCTAAGACATCAAAACCAGTGTAGCAGCAGAATCATGGAGCACAGCTTTTCAGGCAAGTTAAGTAGCCACTCTCAAGGAGCACCTATTAGTTTAAAATTAGCTGAAGTGTGTCAGCATGCACGGTAGAGTATACTGTAGACATAAACAGTATCTTGGACAAAATCTTGGCTTCATTTCATTCTACCTCTCCTAAATTTCAGTACTATATATCCTGTTGAATTTATCCTTTCAGCAGGATATATAATAGTATCCACCTTCCCTAAACTGCTCTGTCAATCGGTGTAATAGCTGGGACAGAATATCACCTCTCTAGAAGCAGGGATTGCTGTTGAAGGAGACAAGAGGCCTTTGCACACAGTTGACCCAACATGTGTTCATCTAGTAGAGAGCAGAAATATGTGTGTACACATTTGTCAGCCAACAACAATACTTTGCATATCTTTAGTACTTCCAGTGACTGACCACCACTTCCCCCCCGCCTCCAGATGCTTCTGAGAAGCAGTTAGACTGGGTAGAAAGTATCCTCCAATTTGGAGAAACTAAGGTCAGCTGAAGTCACCAATTTAATTACTAGGTTTTGGAAAAGAAAACAATTAAAGAAAACTTGTGTACACAGCCACCCAAAGAGCATGCTCATGTCAGATAAGATACTCATACAACTTACTCAAGGACCATCAAGGTCCTGTTGACCATCAGGGATCTGGCGAGAGCTTTGGCTCCTTTGTTGCTGATCTGGTTTTCTGCCAAACTGCCCAGAAAAAGAAATCAAGTGTTACAGGATAAGGATGGTGAGTCCAATCTCTGTCCCAGAACATCTCTGCAAACTCGCTGCTGGCCACACAAACAGCTAAGGAAGGAGACAACTGAGAAATGTGGACAGGAGAGAGATCCTCTTATAAAAAGAAGTGCATAGTGGAGGTCCCATGTTGGACAATACAGTTCCATTGATTAATAATCAGCTAAAATTGCCCTGTTGTTAACCTGTTAGTCCCTACATACATGTCAATTGGGGACTGCTTCATTTTCAGGGATGGGTTCAGGCACAGTAAGAGGTGGGACTCTGCAATGACAGGGAAAAAGGCCAGCTCCTGTGGGTAGTTCTCCTGGACTGCTGGTAGAGCTCATTGCAGGGATGAGTCTCAGCTTCCCCAGCAGCCTCTTAACTGGGAACCATCCTTCATGTTTCAGCCTCCCCCTCTGGCAACAACTGACTACCCCTTCCGCCCCAGCTGGAACCCAGCCAGGCAGTGAGAAGGTGCTGTGCATCCCTGAGGCTGAGGCTGAGGCTGAGGCTAAGGCTGGCCAGCAGGGAGCTGGAGTGAGTCTATGCTGGGGCAAAGAACTGGAAAAAAAGAAAGAGAGAGGTGGGAAAAGACAGACTGGCTGCTTGGGGGCTGTTACTTCCAGACAGGAGAGGGGTCTCCTCCTGCAAAGGGGAGAAGGAGAGGAGAAGGGATCATTAACTTAGCCTCAGTGATTTAGGGCAGAGTGCTAAGACTAACTGCACAATACCCATACTCAGCATCCTGCTTTAATCATCTGCCCCAGGGTTCTCACACCTGGACCCACTATCCCAATCCTACTGTATAAGAAGATACAACCTGACAGGACATGTCACTGCACAGTTTTCTGCACAGATGACTTGGAAAGATCTGGTATTACTTAGGGACTGATACCTTTAATGTACAAAGGCAGATCATTTTAACAGATCAGAGTGTGCATCTATATGTCGCCCTATGTCGCCATAGTGACATGCTACATTGCCATACGACACGCTACAGAGATGTAGCAATCATGTGAGTCTACATGCGATCAGCAGCTACTTTGCAGTAGCAGCGCACTCCCCCATTTTAGCATGCCGCTATGGTGAAGTAGCAGTAAAAACTAGCCATGTGCTGCACGCACGGCGCAGTATGGACAGTTACTGTGCCATGCTTTAGTTTCCGAAAGAAAGTACTAAAGCATGGCGCCATAACAACGTCGATGTAGGCGACATGTAGGCATGGGTGACTGGTGCTGCCTTAGTCGGCGGGGCACATGCTTCCCCAGTAACCTGGGCAGAGCGGGGGGTCCCCCGCAGCCAATTCCAAGGTGGCCGATCGTTCTGGCCAATCAGTGCAGCCGCTTCTGGAAGCTCAATGGCACTCCACTCCCCGGCTGGCGCTTGCAGGGGCAGCACCGGCACTCCCACCTGCCCCTCCTGCCCATTGCCTAAGCACCCCCATGTAGATGTGGCCAGAGACAACATCTTCCAGCCTGGGGAAACACACTTGCTGTACCTCTCTTTCAGTGATAGCCCCAGTCTGAGGCATCTTGACCTATTCCTTGTTAAGGCCCATTTCTGATTTCCACTAAAAGACATTCGGTAATCACAAATCAGAGAATCAGGTATTTTAGTAAAAGTGTTAGTACCAGTGATGATCCTCACTTCCTTGATCATTGACTTGCCACCCAAACAGCAGGTTTAGAAATGACAAAGAAACTGAAATCTTCCTGAAGATAACTTAGGTAGGTGGTACTGATCATGGGTTTTGGATGAGTCATGAGCTACACTACTAAATTGTGAATTGCCATTAGCAAGTAGACAGAGACAAACCAATGGACTGGCCAATCTTTCCACCTACCCCTCCTGAGGATTGTGGTCTGCCCTGGATGTGAAATTGTTAAAAGAAATATCACACTCCTTGACACAGCACTTCAACAAATGATGCCATTATCATCCTTACCATCATGTTGGCTAATCAACATTATCCAGTAATCAGTACCTGATCTTTTGAATCTGACAGTCCTTCACACTCAGCACACTACTCAACAGCTCCATCACATTGTCCTTAAACTGGTTGTTGTCCAGCCTAGCCAACAAAAAAAAATAGAAATTGCTGACTCAGAACAAAACATTTTTTTAATAATGAAATGAAGAAATAGAAATAATCATTATATGTAACCAAAAGCAAGAGCTCTCTGAAATTGAAAAAGTCCTGAGCTATTTCATTCTTAAGTTCATAGAACAACCCCCATCAAGAGGTAATGCACAGGGGACTACTGAACTTGAGGTGGTGGCCAGACAATTTTGCAGGCGGACCCTGGGCTGGCCTATGGGCACCTGGGTTCTGCCTCTGGCTCAGCTGCCGCACACCCTACCAGACCCGGGCATTGACTTGGCATGGGTCAGGGGCTCCAGTGGCAAAGATGGCTCCTCCTGCATCACTCTGGCTGCCTTACACTCTACCTGCTGCAACCCCCCTGGATGCCGCCAGCCGGGAGTAAGGCAGAAGGTGGGGTGCCAGCAGTCTGCCCCCACCCCCCCATCCCGCTGCAATGTTGGGGGGGTTCAGCAGGCCTCTCCTGCTGTCTTGGCCTGACTGAAGACAAGCTGATGCCACCCTTCTCTATGCCACCACTGCCCTGGCCCAGCTGTCAGGACCTTGTGGCACTGCTGCCCCTTGTGGCTAGCTCTGCCCCCATCCCACTCCACCTCCATTCCTCTTGCTGCGAGCAGCCCCATCAGCTAGAACATGGGAGAACCACTTTCAATCCCTGCACTTTTGTTTCCCATATTCTCTAAACACCAGGCTACTATGTATTCTGGGGAAGGGCCCTCTCCTGCCGGAGTTGTTCTACTTGGTATACATAATTAAGTATTCATAAGAACATGGACTTGATCTGGGCTCATCAACATCCTGCATGAGGGCCATCATCACAGGGCTATGGAGTTAGTCTCTGTGCAAGTTCGTGCTTATTTATTTATACCAAGTAGAACACTTCCAACAGAAGGAAGGAACATATCCCTTTGTCCAAGTAGTCTGGAAGGCAGGGCACTTCCCTGGGATGGAGGGATTCATGCTATGAGTCAGGTAGCACAGGGACCTAAACCATGCTCTCCCACATCCAAGATGAGTAGCCTGATCATCAAACTATTTTCTGTGCTAAGGCAGGCCTCTTGTTCTCTAATTCTGACCAGAAATTCCACTCTAACTGGTCCACTCCTAGGAAAAGTCTCAATTTTGATGCGTCAGTATTTTCAAGGGAAAAACTATTCCATTCAGAAATCCCCAACGTGGTCCATACCATAGAGAAGCCAAAAAACTATAGTGAGGGTGGGGCTTATCAGAGATAAGGATATAACAAAAATGTAGTTCAAGTAAAACTGCCTGCCTTCTGCTGAAGACATTAGCCTGGTTACCTCCAGCAGTGCACACGGCAAAAAACCCAGATCTCCTGAGAGGCCCCCAAAATGCAAGATAAGCCAACCTGCCAAGATAGTTAAGATGACACTGTTTTAGGAAGGCCCTAAAGTAGCACCAGATTTGGCCATTAGCAATGGCACTTTCACTTCTTTGGCTCCTGTCATCCAAGGGCACATTGCCTTAAGAAGATATTGACTGAGCAAGTCTACCAGAACCCTCGCTAGGTAGGCAAATATTTTGATCTCCCTTATAGAGGTGGAAAAAGGCAGGCACAGTGATGAGATGTGACTCCCCCAATGGTCCTAGAGCCCTGATCAGAACCAAAGAGCCTTGACTTTCCACCTCCTGGCCATACTGTCCTAATACCCCATAGTCCTGCCATCCTCAACATATATTTCAATTTGCAGACCAACCTGTTTGGTCTTGAATAAAATAATTATCTTATATCCTTTCAATATATATTAGTTTGCACCAGGCACAACAGAAATGTGGAAATACCCAATATCCTTTCCCCAGATGAAACCCCATGATGACCTACCGGAGATTATGACAGAAGAGAAGCTGGGAAAGTAGACTTTTGCAAATATTGTAGGTGAGACAGTTGGAGAGATTTGTCTCTTCCATGCACACCTCAGAGACCTGCAAGAGATAAGCCAGGGCAGAGCAGTTCACTGGACTTAACATCCCAGCTAAGCTCTCATTTTTCATAGCTTCCTCCACTGTCTTGGCAATCTCCATGTGCTGTATTTCATACAAGCACTGCATGACATTTACTGTCCGGGAGGAGATGATGTAGTCAGTGTTCAAGCAGCTCTGGAGAAAACTGATCACCAGACTTCTGTAGTTATTTTGCTCATCCTTTACCAAGAGCCAACCAGACAGCAACTTGTTCACCTGTGGGGAGAGAAGGCCAGAGAGAAAGCGCACAAAGATGTCCAGCTGCCCATCCTCTAATTGCAGTGATCGCTGGACAGCATTCTTAAAGTGATTGAAGAAACCCAGCTTGGGCCAAGACATCCCACTCTCTGTGAAGAGGTCAAATATTGCCCGCTTTGCTGCAGTGTAGTAATACATGGCTGCTAAAAACTCCTGAATGCTTAAATGTGAGAAATAGTATGCAGTGAAGTTCTGCATCTCTTCCTTGAGTAATATCTTACTGCACACGCCGCCTTGTAGCGCTAGGAGATCTCCACCATAGGCTTTCAAGTCTTGTTCATAAAATATGTACTTCTTTTTGAGCAGCCCATAAAATGCCAGCCTACCCAGGTTGCCAATCACCTTCTTGGTGTTGTTCATGGCTTGCTCTATCCTGGGAGTCTCCCTCTGCTTATCCTGCCAATCACTGCTTAATGCCATTTTAAAATAATATGAATAGATTTCTGTTAAGGTCTTTGGAACAGTTGTTACTTCCTGGGACTGATCAGTGCTGTTCTTTAGAAAATAGCCTATTGAAGTACCAGAAATCCAGCAAAAAGCAGGGACTGTGCACATAACATGCAAAGACCTGTTAGCCTTGATATGATAGAAGACTTGGTGGGACAAGTCTTTGTTGTCAAGGAACATCTGATCCAAGAACTCCTTGATCTCCACAGATCCAAACCCTTGAATTTCTGTCATCCGGTCAACTAGCCCACCTGGGATCTGGCTGGCTGCTGTTGGTCTGGAAGTGACCCAAATGGAAAACTCCTGTAACAGGTTGCCACGGATAATATTAGTGATCAAGTTGTCTACTTGAATCTCCTTTTTGGGGTCTGTGCAAACTACTGTGTTAGAAAAATCTAAAGGAGTCTTAAACTCATCCAGGCCATCCAGAATCAACAGAGTCCGGACAGTCCCATTGGAGACAAAAGTCGGTTCTGTTATGTGAGGGAATGCTGACCGGATGAGCCTCTCAGCAGAGAGTTTCTCATAAGTGTTGAGTTCCCGGAAGGTAAGCGGCAACACAAATATGATGTCCTTATTAATCTCTCCTTTTGTCCATGTGTAGACAAATAATTTCACCAAAGTGCTTTTGCCAACCCCAGCTACACCCACAGTCACAGAGATCCGAGGACATATGCTGACTTTAGACAGAGGCAGGAAGAGTTTCTCCAAGGGGATATTCTTGGATATATTCCTAACGCCTTTGGTGGCCTCCAGCTGCATGACATCATGCTCTTTCTGTTGGATATCTGTCAAACCTTCTACCAGCAGAAGATTAGTAAGCCTCCGTAGCTGGCCAGTCTCCAAGCCATTTCCATAGCGGTTCTGGAGACTTTCCAAATGTTTTTGCACCATAGGTTCTGCATAGACAGAAGAAAAACAGCGGATTAAAAAGACAGAAAATAGCCACGACCACAGGAAAATAGGTTTGAAAACCACTGGGTATTGGCAGTGGATGGGACTATGAGAGGTTATGTGTGCTCACTTTGGATATACACTCATCAGCTAACAATAAATGTACTTGCTCCTGCCACTGGCTACCAAGATTTTTTCTAGTTAGACATTGACTGAAAGTCAGCATAGAAAGCTTTACCAGAAGCTGCAACTTTCAATAAATGTTAACCAGCTGAATAACAGAAGTTAAAGATAGATGAGGTCACCTGACCTGTCCCCCAACCAGGTCACAGAGTTGTCCTCTATTCCATCTTTATAGTAATCTGTCCAGTTTAATTTGAGTTTTTTCTTAATGAAGTTTAAACATGGAAGGGACAATTTTTTTACCATGATGGTCATAAATTCTCCGTGCCACTTTCCTGTCAATGCTGCAGAATCTAAGGCAGAAATGGTACTGCTCCTGTGTTAAATTGCCTTGACAGAAAACACTGGTTTTATATAAATGCAAATCATTTATTTCAGGGAGACACCCTCAGCAACAGAAACATGTACTCTGGAAATTAAATCGTGAGGAAACTATGTACCTCACAGAGTTATCATGATGTCTATTAGTGACCCTTTTATCACACTAAAGGTCCCATAAACAGACCAGCATCATTCAGCAACTGAACTTAGACAACTGCAGCTTTGCCACAAGCTGAGATATAGTCCAATATAGCTAAAGTTCAGCTCCAAATGTCTCAGTGCAAGTTTTCCATTCACAGCAAGCTTCCCAGGAATAAGGAGGTCTGCGATTCCCAAATGAAACATCAATACAATTCCACCCTGGGGGCTAAATTCAGAGCTGTTAGAGGAGAGTGGTGTTCATTTGAATCTTGCCACTGCTGTACACTCCTGCGGACGTCCTCATGCCATCTCACAGTCACTTTGAATTGAGCATTAAGGACTCTAAGCAAAGGAGTGTTTATTCAAGGTGGGAAGTGGTTTTTACAGATTTTTACATCTTTCTCAGTTGCCTTTCTTAATAAACTCTTGATTCCACAGCTTTATTTTAAAACAACATAAACTCCTTTGCACTCGGAAACAGTCAGAAGAAACATGGAAGGAGGGGAGGTAAGTTACATGTTAGCAAATGGATAAGTTAGCCCATGTAAAGGCATGTCTCCAGAATAGTTTCACCAGTTACACCAGTATTGTGGATTAAGAGCATCTTAATTATGCTCAACTTAAATTATTCCCAGGAGACATAAAATAAACAGAGAAAACCATTCATACTTGAATGGGAACATCCACAAAGGGGTTTATTACAAAACTGGTTGAAAGTCAGATGGATTCAGATGATAAACCCTTTGAGAGGGGAACCAGGTTTTTCTTTGTGTTTGTACAGTGCTAAAACACACTTGGCACTGTAAATAATCATGACCGCTTGCTCATTACTTTTTAAAAACAGCACACGGCTTGTCCAGATTCTGCTAGATGTTAATAGACAGAAACAAAACACAATGAGGATTAAACTCAAGGTGACCTCAACCATTGTGTTATTCAATCCTGTTCTGTGCAATTATCATCCACACGCTGTAGCTCTGATTGCACTATTCAAACTTTCCCACTAGAAGCAGTACTGAAGCTTAATTTCAATACCTAGGTAAGTAATTATTGAGCAAAACACCAGAAAATTGCTTATACTGGAGTGCAGCCTAAAGCAGAGAAATGAGGCGAGACAAATTAGTCTTAAGGTGTGGAGTCTTGGATCAGGAGACACAGAGTTATACTCCTGACACAAACATATTATTCACTATAAAATAAAAAAATCTCATTAGACAAAACAATGAAATAAACAAAAAAAAACCACTCTCAAAACTGAAACAACAGATTCTGATTTTGTAATTTTAATTGATTAAACAAATAGGACAAGAATAGGATGGGTTTCAACACAGACAAGTGCAAGGTGATGCACCT
>NW_017728923.1:5084101-5109269 GCF_001723895.1 Crocodylus porosus
GCTGGGAGAGCAGGCAGGGGATGGAGCCTGGCAGGGGTCCCCCCATGGTCCCCTCCACCCTTCTCAACCCCCCTCCCACCCCCTACTTGCTGGCACAGAGCCTGGGGCCAGCTCCCTGCAGCAGCAAGTGGGGATTGCCCGAATCTCCACATCTTCTCTGAATCTTTTCTGAATCGATTCAGAGGCTTTAAATAGATTCGGACCTTATAATTGGTCTCCCAATTTGATTTGGATTCATAAATTCAGCCGTCAAATAGGGCCAAATCTCCTCTAAATTGAATCAGCAACCGACGCTTCGCACAGCCCTACTGCATACCCTCATTAACATGCAGGTTTGCAGAGCTGCTTGTGCTTATTTTCGCTGTTTGTTGTCAGGAGTTATGCTGTTTGAAGTTAAAGTTAAAGTTGATGCCAAGTTATACAAAAATAATTAAAATGCCCTCATGGTAAGCTGTTCCAAGGTCTGCAATGGTGAGAGTTTTAGTGCAAAAGGTTAGACGTGAGGACTAGAAGAGATTCCAGACAAGAATCACTCTTTGGATAGCTTTGTGGCTTATCAACTGCTCGAGAAAAAGTGCTTGCAAGCATCATTTTCTACAATTGGTTCAGGGAGCAACCTGAAACTCACTGGGGGCATCTATACATGCTATTAGCATGCAGCAATGAGCTCCAGTGCATATTGCGCTGGAGTTTCTTGCTCCCAGGCACTGCGTTTGAATATGCACATGAGACCGCAGCATGTTAAGTCAGGTCAAAGTAGACCCAGCTGGCAGGGAGTCCGGTGGGGTCAGCCTGCCAGCCCAGAGCTGCTCCAACATGGCTCAATGTGCTGCAGAGAGGCTGGCTGGGGCATGAGGGTGCTCCAGTGTGGAGCTAGCCAGCAGACAGCTCCACACTGAAGCACCCTCATGCCCCAGCCAGCCCCATCAGCATACATATGTACTACTGTATTTACAAGTACTATCCTGTGGCAGAGCTAATTAGTTTCTTGCAGCCTATGAGCCCTACATGTGTAGGTGCTGAGAAATTTACTGCAGAGCTAATTAACTCCACAGTAAGCAAGACAGGCCAACTATTGTTGAAAAAGCTGAAAAAAGCCCTGAATCTACTACTGACATAGGATAGGTCTGGAATTACATAGCAGTCTGAAAAGGAAGGAGACCCCAGTAAAGGAGTGGCAAAGACCCTGGTGGTAGTGGCACTTGGCAGAGCTTCCAGATGACAGTGCTGGGTAAGGCTCTTTTTCCAACTGACTGGGCTAGGTGGTAGGTCCCTGGGTTGGTTTGCGAGTCACTGGGCACACCTAGAGACGTTTACTTGAGAGTAGACTAATTAGCTCAGCAGTAAATGTCTCACACCTACATGTGTGCCCCGATTAGGCCACAGGGAACTAATTAACTCCACAGCAGGGTAGTGATTGTAAATATAAATACTAGCCTGCCCTGCTGCAGAGTTTTGCAGACACTGTAGACACTGACTCTGTTGCCTGCAGCTGCCTGCCAGCTAGCCCCACACTGAAGCACCCTCGTGCCCCAGCCAGCCTCTCCGCATCATATTGAGCCAGGTCAGAGCAGTCCCGGGCTGATAGGCTGAACCCCAGATTCTCTGCCAGGTGGGGATGCTCTGACCCAGCTCAATGTGCTGTGGTCCCAGGCACGTGTTCAAACAGTCCACCCAGGAGCAATAAGCTCTGGTGCAATAAGTGCTGGAGTTCATTGCGGCATCCTAACAGCATGTGTAGACAGGCCTACCGTAACTGTAATCTGGTTTGAGCTTGTGCTGACTGTGATCTGTTTGAGATATAGTTATGGGTTAATAGTTAATAGTATGTTTATTACCGTTTCTCTTGTAATATACCTTGTTTTAGTTTAACATTGGCTTGTCTGTAGGGAGTTTGTTCACATTAGAACACCCAGTTAAAATTGGTTTTCCCAGGTTTCTGGGTAGGGGTTTGACCTAAATCTGAGAAGTGATATAAAACTCCTAAAGTTGAACCCAGCCCTTGTTACTTGAAGGCCGAAGACCTTCAAGTCAGCCGGTCCTGATGGGTTACACCCCAGGGTACTCAGGGAGGTGGCAAGCATCATAGCTCAGCCCCTGGCACAGATCTTTGAAAGTTCTTGGCGCTCTGGTGAAGTGCCCGAAGACTGGAAGAAGGCCAATGTGGTGCCAATCTTCAAGAAAGGGAGGAAAGTAGATCCGACAAACTACAGGCCCATCTGCCTGACCTCTATCCTGGGGAAGATCTTGGAAAAGATTATCAAAGAGGCCATCCTTAACAGACTAGCTGAAGGCAATATCCTGAGAGATACCCAGCATGGGTTTGTTGCGGGTATGTCTTGCTTGACCAATCTCATTTCCTTTTAAAACCAGGTGACCCATCACCTGGACAAGGGAGAAGAGATTGATGCCATATATCTTGACTTTAAAAAAGCTTTCGATCTGGTATCCCACGATCACCTCTTGGCTAAACTGACTAACTGCGGCCTTGACATCACCATGATCCACTGGCTGGGGAACTGGCTCTGCAGTAAGACCAAGAGGGTGGTGGTTGATGGAAGCCAATAGTCATGGCACACTATGACCAGTGGGGTCCCTCAAGGCTCTGTCCTAGGCCCTAGACTATTTAACATCTTCATCAATGATGTGGACATCGGTGTCAGAAGTGGACTGGCCAGGTTTGCCGACAACACCAAACTCTGGGGTAAAGCATCCACACCTGAGGACAGGCAGGTGATCCAGGCTGACCTTGACAGGCTCAGGAAATGGGTGGATGAGAACTTGATGGTGTTTAACACCGAAAAATGCAAGGTTCTCCACCTTGGGAGGAAAAACCTGCACGTTGCTTATAGGCTCAGCAGTGCTATGCTGGTTAGCACTACAGATAAAAGGGACTTGGGGGTCATGATTAACCATAAGATGAACATGAGCCTTCAATGTGATGCTGCGGCTAGTAAAGCGACCAAAACGCTGGCTTGCATCCATAGATGCTTCTCAAGCAAATCTCAGGATGTCATTCTCCCCTTGTACTTGGCCTTGGTGAGGCAGCTGGAGTACGGCATCCAGTTTTAGGCTCCACATTTCAAAAAGGATGTGGAGAAGCTTGAGAGAATCCAGACAAGAGCCATGTGCATGATCAGAGGTCAGGAAAGCAGACCTTACGGTGACAGGCTGAGAGCCATGGGACTCAGGGGTGATCTGGTGGCCACCTATAAGTTTATCAGGGGTGCTCATCAGGATCTGGGGGAATGTCTGTTCACCAGTTTCATTCACTCTACTAAGTGATGGCATTGGCTCTGGAGGTCTTGATGACGTTATCTCTGGGAGGAGCTGGTTAAATATCATTTATAGGCAGAGCATGCCTCAGGGAAAATGGTGCCCTGGATGAACTTGTATTTTGGTACCCCCCACCCGCTCCTCCCCTACCCCTTCCAAGTCACCAGTGCTGCTGCCCTGTCACAGAGAGGCTCCATGTGACAAGCTAGGGAACTAGACAGGGCACCTGCAGCACCACCAGTAACACCAGGAACCACAACCAGCAGCAGCATGACATTCTCCACTCCAAATTCAGTTGCCAGCGTGAGCCTTCCAGTGCCAGAGGAGGAGCTGGATCTGGAAGCGGGGGACCTGAGTGCCATAGCCAAGGAAATTCTGGGGAAGGAGGGGGAATCTGAGTTTCTGCTTCACACCCCTCAAACTTCCCAAGAAGCAGTCTCCTTCTTCAGAAGGCACTGCAGAGGAGGTTGTGAGGTCAGGTGGCTCAGCTCTTCCTCCTGTTGTGCCTCTGCCTGCTGAGGAGGGGATAAGGCAGGATCCCCACCCGCAACCCAGAAGTGGGTAGGTAGTATAGCGTGGGATCAACTTGAGGTGGCAGATGATCCTAGGTATGCTACCTGCCAGCAGTGCCGAAAGTAGATCAGCCAGGGCAAGGACTAGAAATATTTCACCACCACAGTGATGCTGCTGCATCTCAGGAGGCAGCGCACTCTTGCCCTTGTTCCTTCTCAGCCTGGCATTGGTGGGAGCATGCCCAAAAAGAAGTCCCCCTCTTGCTCCAAAGCCCCCATTTCCAAGAAGCAGTAGACCACCCTGCACCAGTAGGGGAAAGGCGTGGACAAAGGTTCCCAAGGTGCATTCCCAAGGCCAGCGAGGCCATCCAGAGCACTGGGGAGATGTTTGCTGGATGGCCAGCCCTTCTCCTTCGTTGAGTGTCCAGGGTTCAAGTGGCTCATGGCACTCGCGGCCCCCATCCTACCAAGTGCCTGCACACATCACCGTTAGCAGGACGGTGGTGCCTCATGCAGGGTGTACTTGAGGGAGGAGCTGCAGAAGGCAGGGCCACAGGTAGCTTTACACTTCACCTGAGACATCTGGAGCAGCAGAGAGGTAGGCAGATCATGCCTACCTCTCCCTCACAGAACACTGGTGCGATCAGTCAGGGTGTCAGTGGGCTCGGAGGTGATGGATGAGTCCCACACAGCAAGGGAGATCATGGTGGCCATGAACCACATAGGGCAGGCTGAGCTCACCTCTGGCTTCATGGTCTCTGACAACTGGACCAACATGGTCAAGGTTGTGCAAAACTTTGTTGGCAATTGCTGTGTGGCACATAAGTTCCACCTCATAGTCAGGGATTTCTTGGAGGGGAGCAGGGCTGCCGATGATGGTGCCAGCACCACCAGCACACTCATTTCCAAATGCAGGAAGGTGGCAGGCTACTTCCATCCGAGCATCAAGTGGGGGCAAGATACTGTGGGACAAACAGGCAGAGCTGAACATCCCACAGCACAAAATTATGCAGGATGTGAAGACTCAGTGGGACGCCACATATTTAATGCTTGAAAGGCTGGTCGAGCAACAGAAGGCCATCCATGAGATGGCCTTGCTCAGGGAGATTGGGATCAGCAGCCCCCTTAACACAGCTGAGTGGGACACCATCTCCCAGATCCTGGTGGTCTTCAAGCCATTCTTCAAGGCCACCGAAAGCCTCATTGATGGCAATGCCCTCCTTAGCCAGGTGATCCCCACAGTGAAGGAGCTTAAGAATCAAATGGAGAGGTTCCAGGGGATCAGTGTTCCTGGCTGGAGCAAGCCACTTTCACCAGAGGTGCAAGCACTGGTGAAGCAGCTGAAGAAGGGCATCAAAAAACAGCTGGATCCATTGCAGTCCAGTACGGCCTATGCGCTGGCAGGCATGTGCAACCTGGGGGTGAAGGGGAACATTTGCAGCAGCAAAATCCTCAATCACTGGACAGAGGTGCTGGTGAATGGAGTCAGGGAGGCAGAAGGGCAGAGGTGGGGGGACATGGAAGAGGGGGATCCACTGTCCCTTGCCAGCACTCCAACCACCAGCCAATCTCCTCCACCACAGCTGCTGCCAATGTGGGCCAAGAGCATGGCTTCAATGTTGGGGACCAGAGGCACCAGGACTCCACCATCTGGCAGGTAGCACGGAGGCCTTGGTGGCTACCTATCTTGCTGAGGATGTGGAGCTGCTGCAGTGTGACCCCTTGGACTACTGGGCAACCCACAGCCAGATGTGGCAGGGTCTGGACACGGTTGCCCAGGAACACCTGTGCTGTCCACCAACCCGAGTTCCAAGTGAGAGTGCCCAGCATTGCTGGGGATGTTGTGACACTGCCGCATCTGCTTGGATCCTGGTTTGGTGGGGCAGCTGGTGTTCCAGAGGCGAATCTCTGGCTCCTGGGGTTCCCCAAGCTCCACATGCAAGCTGAGTGCCACCCTCCTCACTCTGCACCTATTTCCTTTCTTTAGTTGCTTTCACAACCATTTAATGCCCTGCTCTCAGAGCTGAAGTTGGCAGTTTAGTTTTTCATCAGCAAGCAGGGGAAGAACATCTCCCTGCTGAGTTCCTGTGCCAGGATGAACTTGGAGGTTTAGGCTGAGGCTATGGGGAAGGAGGACTGCCTTTACTGCCTGTGTTCTAGCCTCTGGCTTCCTTACTCTTCATTCCATCCAGAAAGAGTACGCATCAACTGCAGAAGCTTCCTCAGCCTGACGAAGGGTTTTTAAACCCAAAACCTTGCCAAGATAAATTTCTCCAACCACTTAGTTGATCTAATAAAAGATATCACATCTACTCAAAGAACTTTTCCTGCCTGTTCCTTAGACTAACATGGCTACAAACAGAAACCCAGTTAACACACACAAGTGACACAAGTTTTGCTTTCAACAGTTTGAGGTGCACTTTTACAGAAGCCCCTGCACCTATCTTCTTGAAACCTGACAGGCTTCATGCCCTCAGGAGGGGCTACCATCCCTGCTGTTTTCATCCAAATCTGTAAAACAATGACAAAGTTATAGGTATTTTAGTGATTCCCCATTATACTCTAGCCAAATGACCGAAACGGCTGATTTGGCGGGCAAATCAAATCAGGATGGTGACTTGAATCACCAAATCGAATCACTGTCCTCCTGAATCAGCCAAATCCAAATTGAATACTTGCTGCTTCATGCAGGCCTACTATCCACATCCAAATTGGTTCAAGCGTTGCAGGTTAGACTAAACTGCAAAGATTGAATCAATTCAGGCTCAGGCTTTTTGAATTCCTGTCCCTGGATTCAGAGCACAGTCACCATCAGACACATAACACGATCAGAATGGGCCCTCCCTCCAAGAATGGTTAAATAATATCTTTTCCCTAACAACCAAGGCTTCCAACTCCAAGAAGATTAATTCCTTCTGCCTTGTGCATTGCTATCAATGTAGCTGCTAGGGTACTTGATGCTCTGTTCGACAGAATAGGATAACACCTTGTTCTCTGTAGCAATATTGGTTCAGTGTTGCTAACACTTGTTTTAGTAAAAGAAGCAACTATAATAATCATAATTAGTCATGTAGTGTGATATAGTCCTGATCATCTCAAAGGATCATACACTGCTTTAAAAACATAAGGAATCAGTATGCAGACTCTCAGGATGCACTTGCTTAGAAATGAAATCCAGCTATCTCTTAAGGAAAACACAACCAAAATTGAAGAGTGCACTGCAAAACCATTCAGCAGGTAAGGCTGGAGGTGAAGATGATGGAGCTGTCACTGAAGGGGGCTGCCGAGGAGGCAGAGTAGTGGAATTGCTCAGTTTGGAATCTGGGGACTATGTGGTTAAAGCACCATGACTCCAGGCCACGTAGGGACCAGATATGCTAATTAAAGTGTTTTGGCTGACTTTCCAGTGAGGCTCTCCTACATATTCCTCATAACTGTGGAACCATAAGCTGCCAGAAATAGTCTTCTCCATGCAATACAGAGATGACAGTGTCCCTGTCAAGGAAAAGTAATTGCATGAATCAACAATGATTCTTTTTTCATGCAAATATCCCCAGCAATTAACAAGGGTGAGAAATACCAAAAATGCTGTCCTTTCTCAGGTTCCTCCAAAGACAGCACAGCCCAAAGTTTTATCAACTTTGGGCAATCCTGCCAGCTGTTCCAACTGCTCTCAACAAGCTAAAAACACTCTGTTCTGCCAGCTAGCAGTGGGGAGGTTTCATCTCACTGGAGGAAGTGGCCAGTCGGGTTACGCCTAAGTCTGGTGCGGGTCTTCCTCCTCAAGTTACCTTGGCATGGCTCTGAGTCAGTGCAGAAGCACACGGCACCTCAAAGCAGTGGCACTGCAGAATGAGGGGTAGTTTCCTTCATTGGCTACATCTCTGACAATCAGAGCAATCCTGTGGCTGCATTTTGGCAGGTGTGAACTAATTATTTCTGCCATTTCTTAATAGAATGAAGTCAGACTTTGAGGCCTGACTATTTTTTGTCAGTCCTTACCTAGGCAAAGTAACCAACTGTAACCTGGATCAATGCATACACACTACAGACATTCCTATGCTAGTGCACGGTATCAATACACACCCATCTGCAGACTCCTGTGATCCACTGCCCAAAGAGAGAACAGCATTACCTACCATAGACAGTGATACGGAGATAGAGCTGGGAATTATTTTTCTCTATGAAGTTCTGTAGATACTGAGAAGCAGAGCTGCCCTTCCCGGCCAAAAGATCCATCACGGCCTTCACCTGCTCTGATATGGTGCCCACCTCCTGCACCTGACCTGCTTCCTCAGCTGTGAGGACATCCAGCTTCCTCATGTAGCAGATAATCTCCTCCAAGAACTGTGCTGAGATGGACCTCACCAACTGTTTCCGATAGCGGTTGATCCAAACACCTGGGAGGATGGGAGGAAACTGATGAGTGTGAGGAGTCATTGACTATATCTGGATCTCTTATGTGCTGAGGGTGTGACAAGACAAGGCAGTCAGAGTCCTTTGGAGGTCACATTGTAACACCACTGTGACTGGGAAGCTGTATTGGCAACTTCAAGTAAGCCTTCCAATCTCAACACAACCTCCCAGCACTCAGAGGCTCTTTCTTCACGGTTTCAGAATGCTCATTTTCAATGACTGGACAAGCTGGACAGTCACTGAGTTCGCATGCTGCCTGGAGCTATTCTGAACATCCCTGTCACACGTAAGCTGGAAGTGGTGGAATAGACATGGCATGCAGTTGCTTTAGCAGAGAAGAAAGGACTTTTAAACCAGAAACAGTGTAGGCATTAGGGCTATGCAAAGCTTTGGTAGCCAATTAAATTTGGGGGAGATTTGGCTTAATTTGGCAGCTGAATCTCCAAATCCAAATCGAACTGGGAGACCAATTAAAAGGACCAAATAGAATTGGAAGCCTCTGAATCAATTCAGAAAAGATTCGGTGCCAATTCTGAGATTCAGCCATCAACTAAACGGGCAGCAATCCTCACCATGCTGGACACAGCTGCCGCCAGCTGGTAAGTCTGTTGTGATGGGCAGAGGGGGGAGGGAATGCCCCCACAGCAAGGGAGGGATTGGGGCTTGGGCTGGGGTGGGGGGTCACAGGACTTGGGGAGGGGGGATCCCGCCACTGTGTGCTGCCATGTGCTGCCAGTCCAGGATGGCACTGGAGAGGGTGTGTGCCCCCAGATCTGCACAGGGCAGGCTGGGCTGGGCTGGGCTGCACCCTGGGAGGCTAGCCCCAGCCACTCCCCGCCAGACTGCGCTCCACGGGACAGGCAGAGCCAGGGCTGTGCTCCAGGCGGCTAGCCCAGCCGCAGCCCAGAACGCAGCCCTGGCTCCACCCATCTGCAGAGCGCAGTGGAGCGGGGGCTATGAGGGGCTACAGCCACTCTTAAATTCCCCATAACCCCTGCCACCAGCCCCTCCCCAATCTGGGTGCATGTGCCCACTGCTATGCCCTGCCACTGCTTGCACAGCCAGGGCTTGTCTGGGAGGTGCAGGGAAGTTAGGCGAGTTGTGAGAGGGCATATCCCTCACTCCCAGTGCCTTCTGCCACACTTACAGAGTGCAATCCAGCCCAGCCTGCCCTGCACAGATCCGGGGCCACACAGCCACTACCATACCCTCCTGCACCAGCAGTGCATGGCGGTGCACAGTGGCACAAGCCCCGCTTCCTGAGTCCTGTGCCCTGCCTCCTTCCCTGTCCCAGCTGGGCAGCTTGTCCCAGCCCCAGCCCCAACCCCAATCAGGCCCTCGCTGTGGGGGCATTGATCTGCACCCCCCACACCCCTTCCCACCCCCTCCACCCAGCACAACAGACTTACCAACTGGAGGCAGCTGTGTCCAGTGTAGTGAGGACTGCTGCCTGTTTAGTCTATGGCCGAATCTCCCAAGCGGCGCCGAATCTTCAGATCCTATTTGGCCGAATCGAATTAGGACAGTGATTCAAATCACTGAATAAAATCACTGTTCCTCTGAATCAGCCAAACCTAAATCCGAAGCTCTGGAACCTAAATCCGAGCTTGCTGCT
The DNA here is from genome assembly GCF_001723895.1 of Crocodylus porosus. NCBI lineage: Eukaryota > Metazoa > Chordata > Crocodylia > Crocodylidae > Crocodylus > Crocodylus porosus. The sequence goes on from NW_017728923.1 coordinate 5,093,921, forward strand.
TCGCACAGGCCTAGTAGCCATGTCTGTGGTTCTTCAGCTGGGCCAATTACTCTATTGCTGTGCCAATTACCTCACCTGCAACTGGCCCAGACATGTCTAAGCAGTAGGGCTGTGTGAAGCTTCAGTCCCTGATTCAATTCAGCAGAGATTTGGCCCGATTCAGTGGCTGACTCTCCTAATCCAAATCAAATCAGAGGACCCTTTAATCTCTCTGAATTGAATTGGAATCCTCTGAAATGATTCAGAGAGATTCAGAAAGATTCGGCGATTTGGGCATAGACACAGCTTTAAATGTTTTTTTCTACATACCTCTAGGCGGCAGGCAGCTCATGAATGCTGTGATGCTGGGGCACATGAAGCATCCTACAGGAGCACTGGGGTGGGGGTGGGGGGTTGTCCCCAGCACGCTCAGCAGCAGACCCAGAAGTGGACTGGAAGCACTTCCAGTCCACTTCTGGGTCCGCCAGAGAGCGTACGGGGGGCCCCCCCACGCTCCATCTGCTCCAACGTCACAGCGTTCATAAGCCACGCCTGGTACCTCAAGGTATGTAGAAAAAACAACTAAAGCTGTGTCTATAGCCAAATTGCTCATTCTCTGTATCAGCAACGAATCATCAGATTCGGATTTGGCCAAATCGAATCAGGGACAGTGATCCGAATCAATTAATCAAATCACTGTCCCCAATTTGGGCCGAATCCGAATCTGGATCAAATAGGGCCTGTTTTGCACACCCCTACTAGGAAGCTAGTTTAGAAGGCCGCAGCCCAGAGCAGCACAGCGTGCTTGGGGATGCTGTTAAGTTTACCATGTAGGTTAGCCAGCTACACGATGTACACCAAGAAGAAGCTTGTTACAAAGGGACACAGCTCGTATCATGTTCAATAACAGGAATCACTGAAGCAATACCTTGTCTCCTTTTGTGGGCTTAGTCCAGTGAGTCCCAGCCAGGGTGTCTGGGCACTTTGGGTGCCACGTGACCTTCTGAAGGGTGCTGCATAGGTGTAAGGAGTTAAGTGCAGACTCAGGCTAGTCCCTGTCTGGCTGCTCACTTGCTCCCACTGCCCAGCCCCTCTGCAAGGAGGAAAGCTCTGTAATAAATTAGTTTTTGAAATAGGATGCTGCTTAATTAATAAAAATTATGCAGGGTGCCTTGAGTCAAACAAAGGATTCCTTGAGTCTAGAAACATTGAGAATGACTAACCTAGTCCCTTGGCCCCATCCAAAACCTTTTACAATAGCGCAGACAAGTGGAACAAAGGCTAAGAGGGACAGTATACCTTGTACTCCAGGACCTTCCACCATGACCTGCCACTCACCTTCCATCGGAGGTTTCCCGTGGCATCAGAGGCCCCTTGGGAAGGATATCTTTCAGTTGTCAGCACTACAATTGTGGGCCAGTCCCCAGTGCCTTCCCATTGACTCCACTCTTTGCCTCCTGGTCTCCTCTCCGTCTGTGTCACAGGAGATCGCACATCACTCAAGGTTCACTGCCGACAAAGGCATTTAGCCTTTTTCCATGTTTCTGATGGAAGGACAAGAAAAAACATCAGTGGCAATGTGGGAGTAAGCAAAGCTCAGACCATGAGCTAACAGTTCTGTATCTGTGGATAAACAACAGGTATGTTTCCTTGCAGCCCACTGGGAAAATGTGGGAGGATAAATCTTTTAGGACAGAATGATCCTGCTATGATGCATCTGAGCTACTTCCAGCTGAGTCAAGGTTGTGCAGCTCGTACTGACTCAGCTAACAGAAGAATTTCCTATGAAACAGTTAGAGATATTGCTGATTGAAGGAACTTTGCTACACATTTACAAAGGAAAGCCTTCCTACAGAGCACCTGCCGGCAGAGAAAATGGCTGAGATTGTGGCTCACAGCTGTGTCACAATTCAGCGCCACATGCCACCGAGCCAGGATACTAACGTCCAGGACCATCATGCCACAACCCAGTGCTCATATGCTTGTGCCTGAATAGACCATATTAAGAACCCAATATCAACCTGTCAATGCTTTGTTGGGATTAAAACCCCAAATGTCATAGAGATTGTACCCAGTGGCATCACTAGGATGCTAGTGTACTCTAAACATCCAAACTCTTTGTGATAACATTCAGTGCATATGCTATAGCGTCCATGCCATGAATGTTATACCTGGGTCTTTCTTGATTGGACATCAAGTAACATTACTCATTTTCTGTACAATGACTCCCTCCAAATGTCTGAGTGACAACCCTTCACCTGGGCAGAGCATTGTGGGGGGGCGTTAATTTTTTGGAAAGAAATTTCTGAGACCCAAAGCACAGACACAAAGTGGCTCATTCTATTTTGAACTTTTTAAACTGAAGTGCAAAACCTCCACCCCACGTTTCTTAATTAGTAGCAAATGTCATAGTGCCCATTTCAGAGCTTGGTACTTACTCCATTTTTGACAGCACAAATTAATGATATTTGAATTATGGTAAGTAGCAGCCACCTATTCCATCTCATCTGGGCGCTACTGGATTGCTGCTAATTGGTTTGCTTTTTAAAAAGAGAAAACAGCCATTGAATTCATGAACTTCCCATACAGAGAGCAGTGGGAGGGCAGTGTCACTGACATGAGAGGAAAATGTCTGCTTGCTTGAAAAGACAAAGCAAAAGCAGGCTCTTTTTATCACTGGCTCACAGACCTTTGTATTCCCAAATGGAAATGGCAGAGGTTAACTCAGGGGTGGGCAAAATGCGGCCCAGGAGCCAGATGTGGCCTGCCAGGCCATTCTATCCGGCCCGCAGGGCCCCTAAAAAATTTAGAAAATTAATATTTATCTTCCCCTGTCTGCCTATCATGTGGCCCTCAATGGCTTGCTGAAACTCAGTAAGCAGCCCTCTGCACGAAATAATTGCCCGCCCCTGGGTTAGCTGCTGTGCCTAGTTACCTGGACTGGGCAGTGAGTTTGAGGATGAGTGCACAGGGAGCCTAGCTGCAGGTTGGATTTATACTGGCCTCCTCTTTCAGAGAGTTGGCTGGCGGGGGCAGTGTATCCTGCAACAGGAAGCCTTTGCACACCATGTTCATAGTGCATCTTTGCAAAGGAGCAGGGACAACTCATGTCTTCTGTTCTTACAGAATAATTCAAAAGAAGTGCTGCACAGGGAAGCTCGGTGCATGCCTTGCCTGTGTGATACGATTTGGCCTTTTATGAGGCAGCCTTCACATTCTTTGCTGCCCATTCTCCTGTCCAGGGGTCAAGACACAGGGTTTCCTCCCCTTCTTCCCCAATCAGGAAACTCAGAGGCTAGGGACACAAGTTAAACATAAACCAGTTTAAGTGATCAGAAACTGGTTTAAAGTCATAACAGAACAGAAGCTCAGTGCACGTAAACCAGCTTCAAAATGGCTGAAACTGGTTTAAGAAAAACATGATTGAATGTAGTATCAGATTTAACTGATTTGGGTCAAACTAGTTTATGAAACTTCTGTTCCAGACCCCTTCCTAGTTAAATCAGTCTCCCAGCATGCTTTGTCGCCCTGAGCTGGGCTGCACTGGCTGCTCCAGAGAGCAGAGCTGGCCCCACCCCTCTGCTCCCTTGCTGGACCAGTAGGAGCTGGCTGACAGCGCAAGGCAAGCCCAGTTGGGAATGCAGCCCAGTCTGCAAGACGGGTCTGCCCGCTCACCCCCGGCAAACTCCAGCATGGGCCTGGGGCAAGGGTTAAACACCCCTTCCCCTGCTCAAACTTACTGCTGGCTCAACTGTGGACTACAAATCCCAAAGGCAGGTGAAAGCAGGAAGAGGAAGTGATAAGCAACCTGCCAAGTCCTGCTGCTGTAATTCTGGACTGCAAATCCCAGAGACCTCAGGGACAGCAGGAAGAGGAAGTGAACACACAGCCAGAAAGCCATGCTCTAGCGCCTCTCAGCTTCTAACTGGAGCCACTGCAGGCATGTGGCTGCATTTCCTGAATCAAAGTAAGAGTCTGTTCACTTCTGTTTCACTTTAATCTGTTCAGTTTAAACTAACCTGCAAAGACTGAATCGATTCAGTCTTGGGCATTCTGACTGTCCGTACCTAGCCAGAGGGTTCGGCTGCCCAAAATGGTAAAAGACCTCAGGAGCCATGCTGATCTTGATAAATTGGACCTGCACAGGGCAAACGTATCCACATACAAGCCTGAACACTGCACAGTGGTTTTCGGTCCCTCTCTGTTTCTCTGGGCCTTTGTCTGTATAGTTCTTGCAGCCACCATGCTGGCTGGGTCTCTTTTATAGGCTGCAGATCCTTGAATAGCATAAGGGGATGACAGGTGGGTATCTCAATCAATCACTCTAGCCTCCAATCCCCGCTTTCTCCAGTCCCCCCACAGCACAAATAGATCCTGCATTGCCAAGAGCCTCTACAAATAGGTTTCTATAGAGTGAAGTGAAAGAGGGTGAAGGATGCTAATAAGCCTCTGATAATAACCCAGTTTCTCAAACCAGGATGTTCACAGAAACCTGCAGACTGTAATCACTTGCCTAAACCAATACCAGTTCATCAGTAGAACAAAGAAAGCATTTTGAGTTGATCTCACTGTGACCTTCTGAGCAATCCAGCAGAACTGCTTTTCGGAATTTTGTTTTGCAGGAAATATCGGTGTTGTGTTTTAATTTCATTTAATTTTTGGAACAGAAAAAAATGGAGAAATATTAGTTGTTCCCTCCATGTGGAAAGTCTATCTTTATGCCAGCTGGTGTCTTGCTTTTCTGTTCTATTCTTGAACTATCCAGTTTTTATTGTCCAGTGTTTTGAATATGACCCCATGTCTCAAAACAGATTTTGAGGAACGTGCTATATTCTCTCCAAGAAGTTTTATTTATGGCTTCACGGTTTACCATTTTTCTCAACTGACATACCAAACAAGGCTGTGATGTTGCCTTATCTCTGGTTTGTGTAATTCAGATACATGATCGAATTAAAAACAGCCTAGTGAGCAATTCTCTAGCTTTTGTGCTTCTTTCTGCAGATACCTTGATATTTCCAACCACTTTGGAAAGTGCAGTTAAATCTTTCTATGAAAGAAGAATTGGGTTTCCTCTTTTGTCTCCTGTGGAAGATACATTTACTAGAAATCAAAGCCTCCTGGCTGGATGCTGTGAGCCTTCCCTATCTCTCCTCATGGCCACGGTGGAGGATGGATTCTCCTGCCTCAGGTAGTTCACCCACGTTCCATGCTGCGATTTCCTACATCTGATACTATTTAAAAACATGTTGTTCCCTTCTAGGAGAGTAAATACCTCAAATTAGCAGGAGCAAATGAATTCTATCTAGACAAATGGGAGGCAATAAACAATGTCAGCAGTTTTTCCTACTCCCTATGTATTTTTCTTGATCAAATACAGGCCTAGAGTATGCTGCTTCAGGTGGCTTTAGTCCAGAGTGCATTCCTCAAGTGTCAGGACATTTGTATGCATGGCCCTGCTCACTCTCTTGGCATTAGCTTTGTCAGTGCAGCTTTAGTCTCACACTCCAAACTTCCTTTCAGCTGCTTTATTTCATAGGAGTAGGACTCTCGCACAGATCGGAGCAGGAGTCCACTCCCTTTGGGTTAATCCTGAGTGGGAAATATGTGGAGTTTGTTCCCCAAACAGGCAAAATAGGCTCCACCCTCACCTCGCCACCATGGTGCAGTGCAGGAAGCACCGCAGCAGCAGCAGGGAGTAGCCAGAGGGCATCGCTGCAGGCTGTTCTGACCTGAAGGCTTCCTATCCTGGGCTGCCCTACTGGCTGAGTCTTCACAGCACCAAGAGTGAACTGGAAAATGAGGATTTGAGCAAGTGAGGTAACAGGTGGGGTCCCTGCCCCTCAGAATATCTCAAGAGCATCTAGGCAGAAAGGAACATGCAGCCTGCACTTCAGTAGTGTCCTACTGCATCGAAAGATACCTTGTCAGCACTGGGCGGGAGGCCTGGCTTATCGCTGTTCCCTCAGTGATGGGTTTTCCATACACAGGCACTTGCTGATGGGCAGGATGGAGCCTGTTATGAGGACTGTAGAACCGATTCCTAAGGAACATCCACTCATGGCACAAACGCATCAGTGCAGCAGGCACCAAGTGACATGCTTTTCAGTCATTTCAAAACAGAAGTTAAGGACTGAACTGTGCTCACATCACTGGATGGGCTCTTCTCAGGCCACAGACAAGACCCATTGACAGGGGCTGTTACGACCATCAGTAACATTTATAGTATAGTAACACTGGAATGACACAGATGGGGCTCTACTGAGTTTGGCACTGCACACACATAGTCCCAGCCTCAAAGACCCAACATAGCACATGGATAAGACAAACCAGTCCTTCAGAGAAAGTGGCAAGAGAACTAGTATGTAAAACAACAGGATGGGTTCAATTCCTAGGCAGAAGCACTATTTGCAGCTCATGTGCACTATAAATACAAAATTCTTATTTTCTTTCTACACGAGTGGCAACTTTCTAGCTGTGTTAGTGGAGTTTTTGGCACTTACGCACAGGTAGGGATTCTACTTCCCCTGCAGTGTGGACATGATCAGTGCCTGTATGCACACCTACACACTGCACAGGCAGGTACATAGCAGCATCTGCCTGTGCCTGTGGTAGAAGTTTAAGTGTGTCCAAGTCACAAAAATGTGGTCAGCCAGAAAACCATGACTACCAGGTGTTCAAGAGAGAAAGGTGAGCAGCCTTGGTGTTTTCTCCCAAGAGCTTTGGCACTTGCCCAGGAAGCAGAAGACCTGGTTTCTAGACCCCCTTAGCCAGGGAGGGTGTACATGTACCTATGTTACTTTGACTTCACTGCACAGTGCCCTAACCTCCTGGACAAGTGACCTAACCAGTCTTGGGACTCATATATGGGAGAGCCTGCATTTATGCTGAAGTACACACAGGGTTGGAGCCAGGATTTCCCAAAGGAGTGGGGCAGGAGCAGCAAGCTGCACTACAGGGATGGCTGCAGTCCTTGGTCCCACCCTCCTGCACCCCAGCCAGCATAAGCAGACTTTTTTAAGTCCCTAAAGCAAGTGAAAATCTCCCCACCCTTCCTCTTCCTGCTCAGAGGCACACTCTGACTTTTCCTCTTCCCCTCCCCTCAACTCCCCTGCCTGCAGCTGCTGCTTTCTCTGCTGCTCTGGCGCAGGGAAGCTCCAGAGTCAGGTGGACTGAGCAGGGCCTGAGCTCAGCTGTGCAGGGGACAGTGGCAACAGTGTGGCTGGAGTGAAGTTCCCCACACCCTGCGCAGGCGTGGGAAGGAGAACCCCTGTCTATCTCTGCTGTTATTGTCTACATTCCCACCTGAGCCCAGTCCCTGTGCAGCAGGTGGGAACAGTTCTGGTGCTTCCCTGACCCCAAGGCAGTGGGGAAAGTCAGGTGGGAGGAAAAAAGGTGGCAAGGAGCTGGAAAGGGAAAGGAAGGAGGATTTTTGCATGTTTTAGGGACTCTAAAATGTCTCTGGAGGCTCCCATGGTGCAGTCCAATCCAAAAAGGGATGCAGCCATGCCACTGCACCCCCTCTGGATCCACCCCTGAGTACATGCAGTGTGTAGCTGACTGAGCATGCCCAGTTTATGTCTGCACACTTATGTGTCCACAGTGCAGTCAAGGCCAAAAATGCCCAGGGACACAATTAGAAAACTGCTGTTTGGTGCACAAAGGGAAAGAGCGTTGTACCAGTTTCAGAAGGCGGTTTTCATGCTTTACTTCATCTGTGGCTATAAACCAAAGTTCCAGAACCACTGGGGCCTATGTCCAGACACCAACAAGCAATACTTACTACCCATTGGCTTTTACATTCAGGTTAAATATATGGCAAGGTATTAGAAAGGCAACCGAGTCCTTCCTGATAATTATATTTCTTGCCATGACATAAACAGCTGGAATGTAGCTCCAAGTCACGGGCCATTTGGAATAGGGTCAAAAGGAGCCACACCACAGCAGGACTCTTGGGAGGAAGAGTAGGTGATTGACTCTGCAGTCCTTCAATGATGAAGCATGAGCACTGTTTGCAGGGAAGCTGTGTATTGCAACCTGGGTTTGCTCAGCTCTGCTGCCTGCTGCAAAGTGCTGGTGGTTTAATGACTGCAGCCTCCCTCCCATCTCCTTGCTACCTCTAAAACAAGGAGGGCTGGTGATCTCTTCTGTAACAACAGCCATTCCCTGCTAAAGGACAGAAATAGAAGGTAGAAGGCTCCATTTATACTCTTGCCCGTATTCTCATCCAGCCAAGGCTAGCCCCTTTCTCCTCCGTTTTTAGGCTCGGATATTGCATGGAGATTGCTCCAGTTTTATAAAGAAATTATGATAATCATGTTTAAAGTATATAACCTCAAGTAATGGTATACCTCAGGAGGAATAATCAAAAATACAAATATAAAATGGGGGACATCTGGCTGACTGGCAGCACTATGGAAAAAGACTTGGGAGTCTTGGTAGATCACAGACTCAGTATGAGTCTGCAGTGTGATGCCCCCACACACAAGGTGAATGCAGTTTTGGGCTGCATCAATAGAAGCACTAGGTAAAAGATGAGGGAAGTGATGGTGCCTCTCCTCTCTACTCGACACTGGTTAGGCCTCATCTGGAGTAGTGTGTGCAGTTCTGGCCTCCACGGTTGCCTATAATGTGCTTGGGAGTGGGGGCCTTTTAATTAGAGCAGTTCCCAAACAGCTGCTCTAATTAAAACAGCTCACCATCACATGTATTAAGCCCCCATGTGTTTCAAAATGGCCTCAGGGGCACTTTATGTAACCTTTGTTGTAACCTTTGGCCCCCGTGGCCATTTTGAAATGCACAAGGGCTTCATACATGTGACTGTGGGGTGATACGCTGTGTTCTAATTAGACCACTCCAGTGAACTCAGTGAATCAAGTCTGCTCTGACGCGTTTTAATTAGAACAAGAATGAGCATGTATATAGGCACCCCACATTTTTAAAATATGTGGAGAAGTTAGAGAGGGTCAAGAGGTGGGCAGCTAAGATGATGAAGGGCTTGGAAAGCAAGTCATGTAGGCTTGGAGATAGTCTTGTTCATGTTACCAGCACATATGGAAAGGTGCTGGTAATATGACTTAGACACTCATCATCTGTTCATAGACTTTAAACAAATTTACGACAGTGCATGGACAGGGCATTTGAAACATAATGGTAGAATCTGGATTCCCTAATAAGCTCATGAAAATGATTAGCCTGTGTCTTACAACACACAGAAGGGACAATTAAAAAGGATGGAAACTTTTTTGACGCCTTCAACATAGCACCTGGCCTGAGACAAGGTGTGATGCACTTTGCCCACTACTGTTCAACCCAGTGTTGGAACAAGTTGTCGGATTGGTGACTGAAATAAAAGAGGTCCAGCTCAGAGAATTGCACAATAACTTTGGGTACACAGACAACCTGGACATCATATCTGACAGTGCTAAAGAACTGTTGAATGCAGGGACAGATCCAGGGGCACCCCCCTTTCAGACTGGACTACACTGCTGGAGCCTCTGGGAACTTAAAAAAAGTCTCCAACATAGAGACTTCCCTCCATCGCCTTGGTGCTCACAGGCACATCCCCTTCACTCCCCTTCTCCCACTCCCCTGCCTGAGGCTGCTGCTGTCCTTGCAGCAAGGGATGCTTCAAAGCTGCTGCCTGGGGGCTTGGCTCAGCTGGGAACAGCAACCCTGGGAGGAGTGACCAGGAGTGGGGGTGAGCTCCCACTTCCCACACTTACTTCCAGGGGATTAGGAATGGCTTGGGAACCCAGCCCCCTGCCCAGCAACACTGCTGCTGCCATCTCTGAGCCCAGCCCCCCCTCGCCCCCCCCAACCTGGCTGGAGTGGGCAGGAGCAGCTTGGAGGCTTCCCCCACCAGCAGCAGAGAGAGGTAGGGAGAGGAGAGGATGCACCTATGAGCATGGAGGGGAAGAAGAGGATTTTTAAACGGTCCCTTAAGGTATCTGTCCTGTCCCCATTGGTGGGTTGGAGTCAAGAGGCTTGGAGCAGGGGTGAAGCCATCCCTGTAAAACAGGTGGATGCTCTTTTACCTCGCTTTGCCAAATCCTGGATCTGCCCCTGGTAGAAAGTATAAAATTTTAGAATATACAGCCAAGAGAATAGTGCTTATAGTGAACAGACTATATGGATGTGACACACAAGAATAGAAATGGAAGAGCAAAATGAGACCTTTGTATGGGAAATAGTAGCTTCCAGAGGGTGCAAGAATTCAAGTATCTTGGATCATTGTTGACCGACATCAACAAGATGAGCAGGGATATTACTGAAAAGATCCAGAGTGGGAATAAAACACTTCTTAACAGACTTATCAAGTCCAAGATACTGTTCAAAAGAATAAAATAGCAGCTGTACAATACCACTGTTAGATATGCAGTGATGTACAGGAATGAGACTTGGTGCATGATGCTGAAAGACTGACAGAAACTGATTTGCTTGAAAATAATATTCTCAGGAAGATAGCTGGACCATTGTAAGATCCAGTGAGGGGAAAATGGAGGCAAGAAGTAATGAAAATCTCTGATACATCATGGAATTGCCCTTCATTACAGGTGTGGTGCTTGCACAGGAGTTAGTATGAATTGGCTATGTGGTGAGAGTGGAGGAATCTAGAAACATCAAAATCAAAATTATGATTATTCATCAACCGATATGAAGACATCCTCAGGGTAAGCCTCACCAGTGCTTGATGGACAACATAAGAAGAGACATGAAGGTACTTAATGTAGGAGAGGATTGGGAGGAAATAGCTCAGGATAGACAAGAAAAGAGGCACATCATCCAGGAGGCCAAAGCACTACAGGTGCTGATCAGCCATTGGAAGTAATTCACATTTTAGTGTTTGCAGATGACAGGTGTTATGAGGTTAAAAGTCACTCATGTAAGGCTGGACCTTCTGCCCTCCTTTCTGTTATTCTACAGCATACAGACAAGTCTTAACTGAACTTCTCCCTCCCTGGACAAACACCTTTACACACCTGGTAGTGCAGAGTAGGACTAGGATTTTTTATTCTGTGAAAAATTCCAGTTTTGATTTTTTTTTTCATTCCAGAGTGAATGGAATCACTGGCTGTTTGGACCCCAACTGTCCAGGCAACAACTTGGCCAAATGTCGTGCAGAAGAACAGGATAGGGAGTCAGTCAGGAAGGGCATTGACCACTCCACCCTTTTAGAGAGAGTTTTGAAGCTTGCCTAACAAAGCTAAGGACCTAGGACCCTGGGCTCCTGACCCGCTGGGCAGGGGAGCTGGCAGAAAATCAGGCATGTTTGGAAACTGTCCTGCCTGAAATGATTCTTCTGGAAGCCAGCATGGTATCTGTCAAAATGTCATTAAAACTGACATGTTCCTGTGGGACATTTGGCTTTTGACAAATCAGCATTTTCAAGCAGAGAAAAATATTCCATCCGAAAATTTCCAGTGACCACTAATGTCTACCTTTTAAATGGTGCTTCAGCTGTATGTCCTAGTTAAGCGAGTCCCTAATCACTAGGGAATAGTTAATGATCCTATTTGAATATTGTCAGTATTTAAATTAGATGTCATTTAATGGGAAGTTTTGGCAAGCCCATGCTTAAACTGAGACACTGACCCAGTTCACAAGCCTGTATCCTAAACAAGTGGGTATCTTGCATACTCTGCATGCATGTCCAGTTGAAGATCTGAAGTTCAGGACTTGCATCCTTCTCTCTAATGGAACATCTAATGAGAACATCTTGATCTTAAGAAAAATTCAGGTTTACACGCAGGTGCAAACTCTGCTACTTGGGTCTGTCTTCACTAAATGATACAGATGTTGCCCGGTCATGCTAACACATATTAAAAAACAAACACTGTGAGAGAATAGTTGCAGCATAGCTTTGTGGAAAGTGAAAGACAGGGACTGTTTATTGTTTTCTAGTATCTCCCATGTCAAGTCTCACTTACCAACTTCCTGTAGTAATCTAGCTTGTGTTTGTATATATAAAAAAGGGATTTCTTTATGGTTGGGGGCACTTTTGTTAACCAACCATAAAGAAATCCTTTTTCTATCTTACTGAGAGGCTGAAGGCATAGGATGCAAGACCTGAGGGTTCTTTCTTCCTGCCCCTAGACTGTGGCTTCAATCCGGCACACAAGGCACCAGCAGCACTAAAATGCTGTCAGGTTGTGAGGCACAGGAATTGAAGAAACCACAGTCAATACAGCACTTGCAGCAAAGCAGTTTATTTGCTTACAGACCCCTCTGCAAACTCAGCAACACAATATGCACATACTGGCTTATGGCTCATCTACAGATTTACCAGTCTAGGCTTGCTCTCCAGGGACCAGCATGCCCTGTTTTGCTTTGAAATTTGAAGCACATGTAGCCAGCATGAGGGCAGAAAATGCAAGTTCTTGTCTCTCTCTCCTAAGGCAAGAAGAGTTTCTGCAGGTTCCACAGATACGGCAAAGCGTTGCTCAGCTTTAAAACAGAATAAAACAGCCAAATTATAAATAGAGCAGTGCATGCAATTGCACTGTCACCACATCTGGAAATTTATGCACAGCTGCACACAGAAAGAGCTAGGTAAACAAAGCTCATACATTAGAGCCCTTTCTGCATGCATGCTTAATTTAGGTATACAAATGCATATTACAGATGTCAAAAATTAAATTAGTCCCTCCTCGCTGTTTTACATCTAAGATATTTCCAGATAAAGGTACACACAATTTTGATTTTGCGTAAAGTGCCAAATATAAACCAGATGCCTCAAGATACAGCCATGTTAACAGGGTTTCTCTCCCAGAAACGCCAGGGAAAATTTGCTTTAATCCTCCTTCCCCAGCACACCGCGCTACAAGGGACTGACGTGCCTGCATCATTCATCATGGCTTCTCAAGTGTACTGTATTCAAGGCCCACCCCTGCACAGCCACGTCCACAGCACTGTACTCTCCTTTCTTACCCTGGCACCCTGGATCAGCATTCACTCTGAAGGTAACTGTGGCCTACCAGATCTTCACACCACTTCCTGTAGCCTGATTTTCCCATGATGAATCTCAAAGACATGCTGAGCTGCTATGACTAGCGGCTGTTTGACTAGGGGACAGTGTGAGAAACACTCTAGGATGCTGGAGAATCCTGGCTGCTGGTTGGTTCATCTGGACTGGCTTACAATAAACTCCTAGTATTTCATGTTGAATTTCAGGGCTAACTACAGAATTTGGAGAAGGTCCTGCAAAATCTGTTGGATTCTTCTTTACTACTAGGCACGCAATGCAGCCATGGCTGCTATTACTACTTCTGGTGAAGCAGGAAATTAGACTCTTTTCTTGAAGAAGGGGACCTACCTCTGCAACTCCAGAGCAAACTACTGCAGTTCACTGTCTGGCAATGTAGGTGACTGCCACTGGGCAGCCACAGCTCATACAGTAATGACCAGACGTTAAAATAAGATGTAAACATCCTACAACACTACTCTCTGAGCTTTACTACCTGCTTACCCTTTTCCAAGTTGAACTTAAGTTCCTCTTCCTTACCTATGAGGCACTTAAAGAGCTAGTTCTGAAGTTAGAACTCTTAAAATTGCCTCCCCATTTAAAACTCACCAAGGCACCTATGCTCAGTCAGTCTGGTCCACAATAAAATTATTGAATGCAGAGGACAATACATTTTAGCAGAAGGACCTTCCAGTGCAAATGCTACTGGGAGCTTCCCTCTCAGGTACATATTGTTCATTTCATGTGCTGCAACTATCCAGCAGTTCAGAAGAAAGCCTGAATGCTGCAGAAATACTGCCATTAATTATCAGGATGTCAGAAGCCTCCTTCCAACTCAAGTACTGTGTATTAGGGCTGTGTAAAACACCATCTTTTGGTTTCACGTCCATTTTGCTATTTAAAAGGAACATGTTTTCTTTCGTTTCAAAGCACTGTTCCATTTCGTTTTGTCAAAACCGTTTCACTGTTTTGACCCATTTCAACATTTTGCCTATAGGCTATAATGGGGAATCATGAAAATGCCTAAAACTTTGTCATTTCTTGCCTGATTCAGATGAAAATTGCAGGGATGGTAGCCACTTCTGAGAGCATGAAGCCTGCCACATTTCAAGGAGATTGAGGTACAGTTTCCCAGAAACCTCTGCACCTAACTGTTCAAAGGAAAACTCCTGACACTTGCTAACAGCAGCAGCCTCCTCTCATCCAGCGCACAGATCTGCAGGGCTGTGGGGCTGTGCCGGACTCCTCATGGGGGTACTGGCCCCTGGATCTCTGCACCAGATGACAGGAGGCTACCCTGCTGCCTGGGACCAGTGGTGTGCGCAGCCCATACCCAGCACCAGCTAAAATTGATGCTGCTTCTGGTCCTAGGCAGCAGAAGTAGCCTCATCTCATCAGCACACAGATCTGGGGGCTCGCACCCCCAGGAGGGCTGCCAAACAATACTGGACTCCTCCCGGGGGTGCAGGCCTCTGGATCTGTGCACCAGATGACAGGAGGCTGCCCTGCCACCTGGGACCAGTGCTGGGCACAGCCCACACCCAGCGCCGGGGAATATTCCTGCTGCCGGCAGCAGAGGCAGCTTTGTCAGGCCCCCAGAGCACGTATCTGGGGGCCTGCAGCCCCATTCAGCTCAGCCCACTTAAAGGCCTACTTAAAGACAATTCCTGACAGACCCATTTTGATTACAACAAAACTTTGTGAATATCAAGATTAGTATTAAGTTTTCCAGGTGCAGTCATATTAGTAACTGCACTGTCTTTTATATGTCACAATATGAAGGACTAGAACGTTTTTCAGCCTGTGGTCCAAAGACCACTGGGGGTTTGCAGACTATATGTAAGGCATAGGTGGGCAAAATTCAGCCTGCCAGATTACTGTGTCTGGCCTCCGGCTGCTCCCACAGCACTCTGCATGAGGCTGAGCCTGGATGGGGATCCCGGGCAACCCACACTATACTCCAGCCCATGCCCCATGCCTGCAGGCAGCACTGTCCTGACCCCAGCCCTGCCCACCATACCAGAGAAAGCTGCAGCTGAGTGGCTCCTGTCCTAGCACACGGGGCTCCATCTCTAACTTCAGCTCCTAGCTGCCTTCCACTCATTCTGCCTACCCAGCATGGGGAGCAGTCACCTGTGGGCAGCCAAGTGAGTGGAAGGCAGGTCTGCCAGGAAGCTGTACACACTGGCTGAGGCTGGGGCGAGGGTGGTGCTGTGGGTGGGTGCAGGGTGGGTGTGGGCAGGAGGACAGCACAGGCTGCCTGAGGCGGGAGCAGGTGGAGCTTGGTCCCCTGCAGAGTACCACAGGGGCAGCCACAAGTCAGATGGGGGAGGGGAGGACCACCCCTACACATGCACTGCACCACCTGGATGAGCTCTGCACATGCACCCTGTCCCCCCCCTTCATCCC
>NW_017728923.1:5109369-5115320 GCF_001723895.1 Crocodylus porosus
CCATACACGAGCACTCACCCTACCATGTCCTCCCACACTCCCACAACCACCCCCCCACACCCAATGTACAAGAGTAGAACTTTATTTTGAGCTATTATGCAATCACTTCTATATACGCTAGTAAAAAAACCCCCATAAATCAAGACAAGAATTATTTTTTTAATAAAATTAAAATATGTTATAGTAGATGTTTTATTTTAAGTACATGATTTGGTTTTTTATCTATAATTTGTTAAAATGATATCTTCTAAAAGATTTTGTATGTACAGCCATTGACAGCTCACCCAAACTCATTAAATTGCCCACCAGCAGAAATAATTGCTCACCGCTGGTCTAAGGGGGCCACAAAAGAGGACTAAGATCACTCAGAAGTACATGCATACCCACACTTAAATTCCATTCAAATTGTTTTAGGGGTCTAGAAATTAAAGAAATTTGAAAACCACTGGACTAGAACACTTGTGAGAATAAATCCCATAGGATTTTTCCTAGAAGGGGGCTATAACCCTCAATATCTTGGCCAAAGCCTATTTCAGATAAGCATACTGTGCTTCTTTTCATCAGGAACAGAGGAATTTCCACATCAAATCAGGCGATTGTTCAGAAAGTTCAGTATTCTTCTTTGACAGTGGCCAGTGATATATGCTTAATTAGGAACATGCAAGAAACCCGAAGATTGAAGAGCCTATCTAGAATTGTATTCCTATCCCCTGTTTCTTAGTTGTTAGATTGTGCCCTGAAAATTATCTTGTATAAATAATGCATATACTTTATCATTTCTATATAATCTGTTATTCTTCTTCTTATTATTATTATTATTACATTATTATTTAACAATATAACATACATTAAAACGTATGGACACATAATGCTCATATAAATGTCTTTTTCTAAAAATCCTGTGAAGTTCTTAGCGGCAGCAATAGGCTGTGGAAATGATTCATTCTGAAAGAGTATGACTCTTGCCTCAGACTGCTGTGAACTCTAAAATGGTCTGTACCGCCTGGGTGGCATTTCAGTTTCCTATAGAAGTGACTGAAGTGTGTAGAGTGGTTTGGGATATTTAAATAGAAGCCATGGATAAATATCCATCACTAACCTTAGCACAAGGGTAGCTGTTCATGTTCAAGCTAATTAGGGAAATAACAGTGAATCAAGGCTGGAGGATTACCATTTTGTTCCTTACTGTATCATTACATCAAACAGCTATGAGATGTGATCCACAGATGCTTTTCCATGGGCAGCCGTTAGCCAGGATGTGAGTGACATTGTACCTATTGCATATTCCCTGTTTGAAAGATTGATTGTGGCTGGACTGGAAGAAGAAGATAGGCAGGGTAAGGTAAGGGTAGCCTATGAACACAGAGAAATGGACTTCATGGCCCAGGAAGCTCCTTCCACTCCTATGTTATTACATTCCTACTGATTTCCATCTGGCATCTGAAAGTAAGCCTGGGTTAATTTTTGCATCAAAATTATTACTGACTTAAAGTAATCCGCAACCTACATTTAGTTAGCTATGATTTTGTATAAACCAGGCAAGAGTCCAGCTTCTTGTGTTGGTTCCCCAAAGCTGAACAGGAGTGAAGAACAATACAAACATATTTGCCTTGACTTAGAAGATTTGGCTTGGAGTATAAAAAGGGCCCATTTCCAATGTGAGCTGATGTAAATCAGAAGTAGCTCAACTGAAGTCTGTGGCCTTATCCTGGAGTGAGAGGAGAATGTTGTTAGCTTTCTTGTTGCCAAGAAGGCTAACAGCATACTGGGTTGCATTAGTAGGAGCTTTGCCAGCAGATCGAGGGAAATAATTATTATGCTTTATTCTGCAGTGTTGAGGCTACATCTGGAGTACTGTGTTCAGTTTTGGGCCCTCCCACTATAGAAAGGATGTGGACAATTTGGAGAGAGTTCAGTGGAGACCAATGAAAATGTTTCAGGGACTGGGGCACAGGACTTATGAGGAGAGGCTGATGGAACTGGGTTTATTTTGTCTGCAGAAGAGAAGACTGAGAGGGGATTTGATAGCAGTCTTCAACTACCTAAAGGGAGGCTCCATAGAGGATAGAGCTAAACTGTTCTTCATGGTGACAGAACAAGAAGCAATGGTCTCACATTGCAGCAAGGGAGGTTTAAGTTGGTGGAAGAACTTTCTCCTTGGAGATTTATAAGGCCCAGCTTGACAAAACCTTGGCTGGGATGGTCTAGTTGGGGATGGTCCTGCTTTGAGCAGGGGGTTGGACTAGATGACCTCCTGAGGTCCTCATTTTCTATGATTCTGTGAATCAGTCCATGAGGTGAGGAGGATGAGTCAGCAGGTTCTTTTTTAGCTCATTCTGCTAACATGAGTTTTAGTGCTGCATTTGCTGTAGCAGATGGGACTGAAAATGTCACAGTGAATATAGTATCTGACAATTTTTTACTGTTATCTGATTACAAGTCATTTGCAAACTGATCCTTGTTTCTACAGATAAAGAATATGTCATTGAATTGATTTTAGCTTTAAGCTTTTTTGTGGATTTAGCACTGGTGAAAAGCCTGAGACTGGAAAATAAAGTCTCTGAGGCAAAATTGCAGAGCAGGTTTCCCACTCGAACTGTTTAGCCAACATACCTCTATCCTAGCCTGGGTAGATTTTGCTTAGGGGTTGTAAGAATCATTCCGTCTCTAAAACCCACATATCTTAGCAAAGTGCAAAGTGTCATATCTTGACAGTAATATAGGACCTGGAAGTGAGACTAAATGAAACCAAATATCCCTGCTCAGCTGGACTGGATTCAGATTGGCAACATACAGGCCCCTTGAGTAATACAGCCTATTACCTGAGACATTCAGTCCCTGAATAGGTTTTATTTATTTGATTTAAATGCTATCCTTCCCAACTGAGGTTCCTGTTAGATTACAAAAGGGAGAAAAAAAAACAAAAAACAGGAAAAATGGTTATAGGAAAGGAGAAGATATAGAAACAGAATTCCACAAAGCAATATCGCAGCCTAGCTTTGCTGGCTTAATTTTTACTAAAGATTTACTGACAGGCATATCTCATTACATCTCAAAAACCCATTGTGTAAAAAAAACAAATCAAAGGTACGAAGTCAAGCATTCATAAAAGTTTAAATGGTAGACTTAGATTTGTTCAGGCATTTGTAACTCCTATGCTTATATGTTTTCCAGTTAAGTTACAGCTTTGCATCACACAATCATCTGCTATTTTTAGGCATGTATTGTCAATAGGGTGTGAACACAAACCTGAAGATTCACAACACACACCTTAATCTTTTGAACAAAAGAAATAAACTGTCCATCAAAGAAAACTAAATACGGCGGCTTTTAGAATATGTGGACTGGCCCCTAAATAGGGTTATGTTAGGATAAGGACGGTATCCTTATTAACAGTTTTTGTAATTATTTGTGAGAGAACAGAAAAACATTGGTTATCAGGGTTCATCCTTTCTATTGCTAGCTCTGGAAAGGAAGCATGAAGGACTGCAGGAGTTAGAATCAAAGTTACACATAGTATAGTGTTGGTACAGTAAACTGGCAAAGTTGTATGACTATTGAATGAGGCTTGGACAGCCTTTTAGTTGTCTTGTTTGTAAAACATGAGACTGATTCTTGCCATCTCTCAAGTAGTGTAATGTACTACACAAAATAACATTTATAACAGTTCATGGAAGAAGTCAAGCTTCATAAGGCAGAATGCTATTCCAGTTTAGATGCTCAAAGGGCACCTACGTAGCCACATAACCACTGTTCATGGCACTTATGTGCAGCTTATGATCCTGTTTCACATGCAGTGTAAAAACACACACACAAATGTCCACATAGCTACTGAGTATGCACAGTAGGATGAGCTCTGGCCAGGCAGAGACATGGTGCCAAATGCATATGCCCGAGTGTAAGCCATGAAATTGTCACTGCCCCAAGGGAAAAAAATGGGAGAACCTACTATGTTTTAACTCAAGGCTGTCCAACTCACAACCTGTAGGCCAGAGGGTTAACTTGTGGTCTAGAGGCTACTTCTAGCCTCCATTGAGTGCTAGGGACTCCAGGCTTCCCCTGCATCCACTAGCTACAGGTCCATCTCACCCAAGAGCCTGTATTTCACATTGGCAAAGAATGGATACTTAAGAAAGGAGAATTTATGCAGGCTTTGCCCAGACTAATCTGTTCCCTGCCCCTCTTTAGAGCTATCAGCGTTCAGAAACCAAAGGAGTCATAATTTGAAGCTACGCCCCTAACTCTCCTATTCAATGCACACTGGTGGAACTATCCCCCAAGAATTTGTCCAATCTTCTTTTGAACCTGATTCAATGATCACCCTCTACAATATCTTTTGGCAATGAATTCCATAAGTTAATTACCAGCTGTGTAAAAACTAACTTGCTTTAGTTTTTGTTAAAACCATTTCCTAATAATTTCACTGCATCTCCCTTCACACTGCTGTTGTAAAATACTAAACAGGAAATCCTTATTTACTTTCTCCGTACAACTTACGATTTTATATTGCTCTGTGACATCCCCTGTCACAGAGCCATTTTTTCAAGCTGAAAAATCTATTTAATCTCTCCTCATACAGAATCACAAAAATATAGGTCTAGAAGGGACCTCAGAAGTCATCTAGTCCAACTCCCTGCCTGAGGCAAGATCATTCCTATCCAAACCATCCTATATAAGTCCATTGTCTAACTTATTAGCCAAACGTATTAGTCAACCCTGATGAAACCGCAAGCATAACACTCTGACCTGCCACAGGTAAAGCAGGAGGATCATGGTAGCCACTGTCCTGATGCTGTAAAGGTTGTTAAAATATGCTCATGAGATCCAAGAAAGGGGACCACACCCCCCTGCTACAGGAGAAGGTAAAAAGCCCCACAGTCTGTACCAAACTGACCATAGGGTAAAACTCCTTCCTGAACCCAAATATGGCTATTGGTCTGACCTTGAGTGAAGGGGCAAGACCTGGTAGCCAAGAATATCTGAGTTTAAGTCCCAGCAGGAGTGCTGGCACACCCCAGTCAAAATCTCTAGCCTTGCCTGCAGCCAACACCTAAGGCTTCTGAGGAAGATGAAAAAAACCCTGATGCATATAGCAGCAGAAGGGGGGGGGGGAATCTTTCTGAGCCTCTCCATATCCCTGATCATCCTCATTGCCCTTCTCTGTACCTTTTCTACCTCTACTTTCAGAGGCAGAGAGACAAGAACTGAAGACAGTTTTGAGGTGTGGGCTTACCACGGTGTGGTGGTATAATGACACTTTCTGGGTTTGTTTTCAATTCCCTTCTTAACCATTCTTAACCTCCTATGAATACAGGCAGTCCTCTACTTACAATGTTTCAAGTTACAACATTTCACACTTACAACGTTTATAAATTGACACCCTGATTCAACGTTATGACATCAGTTTCGACTTACAACGCTTGATCCGATGAGACATCACGCCAGCAAACAAGTTAGCTGCATTGCTCATCTCCCTGGAGAACATCTGTCCAAACTTCCTTGGACACTTTCTTTAAGAAAGCAGACAAGACTCCAGAAAAATCTGCAGCCAGGACTCTTGAGAAGACTCCAGCCTAGAGCCCTTCAAAAAGTCCAGCAAAGTCACCTCAAAGAAGTCCTTCCAAATCAATATGATTGCGATTTACAATATAAATACATTAATGTAGCTATATTACTCATCTATAATTGATGGAGTACAAAATTCTGGGGTATTTTTGGTGAAAATAGGGTATCAGGCCTTGGTTCAGGAACAACTCCCCATTTATAACATTGTTTCTTATGAGAAAATTGGTTCCGGCGGTTTTCAGGAACCAATTGTGTTGTAAGTCCAAGGACTGCCTGTATTTCATAGATTCATAGACATTAGGACTGGAAGGGACCTCGGGAGATCATCGAGTCCAGCCCCCTGCCCAAAGGGCAGGAAGTCAGCTGGGGTCATAGGATCCCAGCAA
>NW_017728923.1:5115535-5135443 GCF_001723895.1 Crocodylus porosus
TAGGTGGCCATCAGATCACCCCTGAGCCTGCGCTTTTCCAGGCTAAAGAGTCCCATGGCGCTCAGCCTGTCATCGTAAGATCTGTTTTCCTGACCTCTGATCATGACTGCTGCTGAACATCAGTTTTATGTTTTCAGAGGACTATTCACAGTAATACCAAAATCCCTTCCCTGAGTAGTAATAGCTCACATAGAGCCTATTGTTCTGTATGTGCCTTTCAGATTATTTTTTCTCCATGTGCATCACTGCACATATCAGCATTAAACTACATCATCCATTTTGGTGTCCATTCACTCAGATTTACAGGGTCCCTCTACAGTTCTTCACAGCTCACTTTGTTTTTTACCACCTGAATAATTTGATGTCATCTGCAAACTTGGGCACCTCACAATTCACATCCCCCTTTCAAAATCATTTAGGAGTAAATTAAACAGTACAGGCCCCAACACAGACACTTGGGAAATCCCACTTCTTACCTCACTTCATTGTGAGAAGTTGCCATTTATATCTACAACTTTATATCTAAATTTTCTTAAGCCAGTTCCTAATCCAAAAGCAGGCCTTGTGTCATATGCCATGACAACCTGGTTTCCTTAAGAGCCTTTGGTGCTTACTTTTGATCCACTGTTTACGAAACCTCACAATGTCCCACTGAGATCGACCAATGGAGAAAGTGACCTGTTTACTCTCTCCCAATTTGAGACCATGTTTACACATCAAGCCTCCCTTCCTAAATTCAATTGGTAAAACCAATTTATGTTGCAAAAGCACATCACATCTTCTA
Organism: Crocodylus porosus; assembly: GCF_001723895.1. Lineage (NCBI taxonomy): Eukaryota > Metazoa > Chordata > Crocodylia > Crocodylidae > Crocodylus > Crocodylus porosus. The sequence goes on from NW_017728923.1 coordinate 5,116,320, forward strand.
AATTATGTTAATGTAGTTCCCTTTCATCCAAAATATAACACAAAAAAATTTAAAATGTTTACAAATATATTTATTCCTAGGCTGACAATGATAGGGAGTGCTTTCCTTATATCACAGTGAGAATAAAGTCAGAAAAATTCTTGTATGCGTCCCTTGGATAGAAGGGATGATTTAGCTTGTGTAGGACCTGCTGGGATGTCTGATCACGAACACTGTACAAAGTAGTCAGTAGAGCTGACTAAGCTATGGAAAAACAAATACACAAAGGCATTTGTAAAGAAATGGGCTGAGTTTGCTTCACTGGTATTTGTGAGGTTTCATTTTCATTATTTTTAAGGATGTTTAAGGAGCTGGATGTTTATGAAAGTGTTTTTGAATCCCCAAAGCTTCACCAGTATTAGCAGGAACAATTATTCATCCAAAACCATATGCATTCAATTAGTGTCACTATTCTGCTTCAGTCAATTCAGGAAGTGAGCATTAAAAACAGTGTCACATGAGATAGGAGGTGGGTCACAAAACATGAATAACAACCAGCAAATTCTAGAAGTGAGCAGTTCACAAACAATTTGTATGCTAAAAACTGTACATCCAAACAATAAAACTACTCAAGGAAATAAGGAGCAGTATGTGGATAATTCAAAAAAAAATGAAAGGGCTAAACTCACAGAGAAATGTATCTATGGGTTCATTTACATTACTGCTCACATTCAGAATTTAAAAAATGTATTTACTGAGTGAGTTGATGGTGCCCCCAAGGACAACATTTTTCAATAAGCATTTAATTCAAAAGCAGATCCATTTTCCCTACTACTTCCCCTGCAATGCATTTTTAGCTTTCTGGATATTTTCATGAAAATTGAGAACCAGACCCTGCTGGTTATTCCCCAAGCAGTGGGTGTCATACTAGTCTGCTAGCCACATCACAGTTGGCTGCAGCCTTAAAAGCGATATGGGCCTAATTATTACTGACCTGTCATGGCACCCAGCCAAGCTGCTCACAGTAATGGCCTGTCAAAGCTCCACTCCTTGCTCAGCTTTCCAAAGGTTTAAATTAAAATGTGCCTGTTTGAATTCACACCAGTCGAAGCACAAAAGGCAGTTATGAATTCTCAAGATATAAATTTTTCAGGCAGCTTCTTAGGAAACTTGTATACATCCTTGCGCTTAGGAGACGTACATACATTCTGGCACTGTGATCTCGTTGGGTCCCCACAGGTTAGCAATGTTAGGCTTAGTTAATATGCATGAGAGACCGGAACAGCTAGATGCCACATTATGTACTGGTGCTGTGTTGGTAGATAGCAGAATTGAACCAAGCCTCTTCTACTCCAAAGCCTTGTGGTGAAAAAAAGTACTGGGCACTTGCAGTCACTAATGATCCCAGGACACTCTATAGATGAGTAGGATTAACCCTTACATCCTAACTAAATTCTGACTTAAGTGAGTTCACATTGGGCACATCTACACGTGCAATTAATACGCCTGAATTTTCTGCACAGAAAATTCAGGTGCATTAAACTGGCCAGGAGCACATCTGCATGTGCACCCAGGTTAGGAACAAATTGAGCCCAACAGGGGCAGCCTAGTCTAGTGCTGCTCCTGCCCTGATCTGCCCCCCACTGCAGCAGCCAGGGGGAGTTCCAGATTCTGGCCACAGCTGCCCAGGTGCCAGCCCCAGGTTAGCAGGGGGCATGGGGGCAGCCCCAGGCTGGTAGGGAGCATGGCAGGGTCAGCCACAGGGTGGTGGGGACTCTGGGGGCAGCCTCGGGCTGGCAGGAGGCTCTGGGCGGTGGGGAGGCGTAAGCTGTCCCCAGCTCCAGGTGCCGGTTCAAGTGGCATGGAGCTCAGGATTATCCCCAAGGTCTGGGGAGCTGACTAGGAACTTCCCCCAGAGCCAGGGCCAGCTCACACCCCTACTCCCCCGCCCCCCCACTGAAGCTCTAGGCTAAACTCCAAGCTCCGTACTGCTTGGAGCTACCCCCAGATCCAAGGACAGCTCCTCCCCCAACCCTAAGCCAAGCAGCAGTTGTGGCTCCCTGCTGCCTGGGTTGAACAGGAGCAATTTGCTCCCAGCTCATCATCTACACGTGCATTCAGGCAAATTAATGTGATGCAAAGCACCATTAGCTAGTACCTGTATCTGTCAGTACTAGCCAAGGGTGCTTTACATTAATCTACCTATCAGTAATTACCATGAGCGAGTAGACAGAGATGCTTTAGACACACCCATTGGGTACCTAAAATCCCTGTGCAATATTACCTGGGTAAAGTGCTAAAGCTGCTGGGGTGCTGTGCACTGTTAAATAGTTGCCATGTTCTTGTTTAATGTTCTTTTCAATTTGGGGCTGTCTGACAAGATCCCTGTGACTCTGCTTTGTATGTTAAATGTTTAGGGATCCTTTGGGAGGAAAATGCCTACAAAAACAAAACATAATATTACAGTGGTTCTCAATTTTTTTAGACTCAAGCACCCCTTGATAGACTCGAGGCACACCTTGGAAAATAGCAGCTTTTAGCTTTCATTTGTTTTTTGACTACAGAAAAATAATAGAGTTTTCCTGTTGTAAAGAACTCAGTCCACAGAAGATCAGAAGGCCTTTAACACTATGTATTCCTATTGGAAATCTCTGGATTTATCCTGTGACTCGGGTTTGCACATGTGACGGCACTAACATCAGTTGACAGCCCACAGCACACTTGAAAGGTTCTTGAGGCACTGCAGGGTGCCATGGCCTCCCCGCTGAGAATCACTTTATTATTATTTATTTTTAAATGCTAGTTTATCATCTCAGTGACTGCAGCCCATAAAAAACTGGTTGTTACCCAAAAAAGGGACTTTGGATACAGCTTATAAAAAACAAATGCCAATATATCTTAAACTACTGAAGCTTTCAAGACTCAGCCATTTCTTTGGTGGTTGAGAGCCTTGTTTAGTTGCAGCCACTCCTGACAGGGTTTGAAGCTTGTAGCATACATGCTCTGTAGCACATACTTGTATGTAGTTCTATTTCACTCTGTTTTATTTTTGGTTTATTTTAGTGTTAAAAAACAGAACAGGATGAAATGTTGAACTGTCATTAAAATAAAAGTACTGTATGGCAAATATTTAAACAGTCAGTGCTAACACAAAAACTGTATAGATAAAGAGCACTTATAAAGCCACAAAAAAACTAAAGAAATTGAGTCTTGAGGTTGGCTGTATTCAGACATGAAGGGACAAGAGTAGAGCTACAGTAGAGTGAGTGACACTTTTATACTACACTGGTCTACGCTTGTCTTAAACAGTCAGAGCTCTTCCTGGGACCTTCTCCTGCTTAATCATTTCCTAGTTGTACTACAGAAGCAAAAATCTCTGACGTTATCCAGGGGCCATGGGCTAGTCAGACTATGATGTTCCAGTACAGCTCAACCACAGTCCTTGTCTCACACCAGCAGGGTTTTCCCAAGTTCTCATAACCCACTTGTCTCCTTTGAACTATTCTGATGGTCCCATGACAGAACTGCTACCCCTCGCTACTGCAGGTTACCTCTGATCAAAAGCTGTTCCATCCCAATGGAAGAATTCCACGTTGGGATGCCTATGGCAGTCCATACTAACTGCAAGGAAACATCTGGAAACCCATAGCATATCTCCTCTTATCCCCAGTAAGGTGCCATGTCAAGTGTTTCCTTCTTTCTTTTAATCCCACAAAATTGTTTCCTTTCATGAAGAGAAAATAAAGATATAAAAGGACCCCACCAAAATCTTACCTCAGTTTTCTGCAGTTTTCCTCAAATCTTTCTGTGGTAGAGAAAAGAGGAAATCCCACATCCTTAGCCTCACAGCCAATGACTGCCTCAATATCCAAGCTACTTCATCAAATCTGCTGTTCTCTTTAAGGTGAGCACATGTATTTTGAGACCGTTTCCTCCATGCGACTTCAATTCATCTGCCTAGACACTCAAGTCGAGAAAGAAAACTGAAGGTATGAGCCTCCATGTTTACTGAAACCTCCTCTACCCCAACGGACCACAAGAGCGTTCTTCAGAGGACTCGAAAGACTTCTTTGTGGAGAGCAGGGACTGTCCTAGACCAATGTGAGGCTGATGTAACTGAACACAAGGCAATTATATTCACAGTGGAAGTGAATTTTGCGAATTGCCTTTCTTCACCTCATTGCTGCCGCTGTTCCAGATGAATTGCTTTCTTTCTCTCTTTCAGTTTTGCTGCTCACCTCTTCCTGTGCTGTCGGTCTTACTTGATCTTCCTTCCTGTCAATTTCAAAAGCTGCCAGACTGCAGCATATGCAAATTTATGCTAGTGTCTACTGAGAAACTGGTGGCCCCAAATCAGTAGATAATTGCCACAGTCATCCTACTCCCCAGCTAGGAGATGCAAACAGTCATCGTGCCCTCATATCAGCAAAAGACATGATGATGCTCTGATGCTTGTCATCTCAACATGGCAGAAGCATTTCCTTGCAGTGGAGTCCACGGCCATTTGAACACTTTTCAAACCAAAACAAATTTTCCTGTTTTGTGAACAGCAGCACTATGAGTTCACCTTAAAATTGGAAAATAAGGCTGTGTTTTCTTCTACTTCACACAGCTTCACCAATAGCAAATATTGTAGAAGTTAGATTAAAACTGGGTTAAAATCTCATAAAATAAAAAGGAATGCAATCTGCTGTTGTGAAACTGTGTTAGTTCTGTAAGCCCCACAGGAATAAACACTGATGTTTTTAATAGAAAATGCAACAGTTGTGTCTTGAAAACCTTGAGAGAGCTGACAGGGCAGGTACAACCTGTCCAGAGATACCTCTTTGCTCGGGTGAGTGTTATTCCATAATTATCAATTTGTCATTGAATGGACTGACCTGAGGTTTGCCACCCACTCATATGTCACAAAGAGAATACTGGTATTAAGATCCAGACATCAGTGTTTCTCATCCATAAGGTCATAACACCACAATATTTGCTAGAGGTTGTCTGAAAGAGGAAGGGCGAGAGTAAGTTCCTATTTTTATCTGTGGTCTTCCATAGAAATGGTTTTGATTAGCCACTTGTAATTAGGTTCCACTGATGTATGTTGCTTTGGAAAAAGTGTAATTTTCAGATCCTAGGATCTGGACTGGCACTTAAAAAAAATTATCACTTCATGTTAAAACTGAGCATGGTTGTTCAGTGGTTACAGAGAGATAACAGACAGGGAGCCCCACAACAACATTTTTGCCAAATAACTTGTCAGAGAGTAGTTGCATTTTAATGCTGTGGTTAAAGATCAAAAATGCTTCCTTTGAATGAATGCAGGTGCAGAGAAATGGTTACCAGTAATGATTAGGTTCACTTCATGTAAGTGATACAATGTTCTGTGCCATGTTTAAGTGAAGTAAAAGAAAAAAAATTGCATCTAAATGTATTTTATATTGAGTTGCTTAATCACATTCTGCTGTAACTAAATGAATGATACAAACACACAGCAAGTTTGTGTAGGTAGCAGTCAGTCAGGAGAGAGCACAGCGAAGAGGAGAGTGAAATATAAGCAAATGAAAACATCACATCCTGTTATGACATTTACTTGATTGGGAAGAATTTGAAACTAGCAGGCTGTCTTATTAAGGCAGTATCTACTGTGTAACAGTGAAGCTGTGTTAGAAAAGCCTGCAATATTAGTGCAGCTCTAGCCTTAAAGATACAAAAGGTCCCTATATTACTTAAAAAAAATGCTTCTTATTATTTCCCATAAGTTCTCTAATTATACCATGTGTTTTGCTTTATTTTAGACTGGCGCATCTACACAAAATGCTTTCCTGCACAGTACGCTAATCTCCTGCACAGTAAAGAGTCACCATCTAGATGTACAGGCAGTTACTGTGCAGTAAATTAGTCTACTGCATTGTTAATTTACTACCTGCAAATGCAGGCAGTAAATTGACTGTGCAGTAGTTACTGTGTGGTAACGTACATGTAGATGCTGACTGGGAGCAAGTTTGCCCGAATCAGCCCCACCACCAGGGGCCTACCTTCAGGCTTCCTACAGGGGCACAGGGCTTGGAGTTTCTCCTGCCCCGGGGCTGGGACAGCTCTTTGCCTGACCCCGTCTGGCCTTTAAACCCCTGGTGTGCCCCCAGGGCTTGTGCCACCTGATGCTTGCCTCTGGCCATCGGGTCAAGCAGCAGTGGCCCCATGCCAGCTTCAGCATGGACCCTTGAAGCCAGCCCCACCACCTGCTCTGCCTCCCATGTGCCATGTCCCTGTGCTGCAGGCACGTGCCCGGGCCCGGCAGCGCCCAGACTCTCAGCCAGAGCCCCTGAGGGCCATCAAGAGAGCCACACTGGCATCCTCTCCTACACCACACACCATGTCCCAGGGCCCCAGCTGGTCCCAGGGAAAGACTGCGGACTTCATCACGCTGTGGAGCGACGCCAAGGTCCAGAGCCAGTTTGCCCAGCATGGGTGCTCTAACACCCACATCTGTGAGGCCCTGGCGGGCCACATACAGGAGTGTGGGCACAAACGGGTGACACAGCAGTGCTGCATAAAGGGCAAGGCCCCGTGAGCGCAGTAGTTCCACATCACTGACCACAACCACTGGTCAGGGCTGCCTACAGGGCTGCCTACAGGACCCTTTACACTGCAGCCAGACCACATCCTTGTTCCCCAGGACCCTGGATGGAGCCACACCATATTCTCCAGCACAGGTGGTCTGCCAGAGCCTCTGCCACAGTCTGACAGTGAGGACTCTTTGCGGGGGGGCCCTCAGGGCACCAAGTGCAGGTCCCTGCCCACTCCCCATCCCTGGTGTCCAGCAGCTCTGGGAGCCTGGGCCAGTGACTGCCATGCCAACTCCAGGTGTGCATCCCCACTCAGGAGAACAGGCCAGGAGTGGCAGCAGCCACCATGATGAGCTCCAGCTCATCCCTGGAGGGGGCCCATGCCTGGGCAGCCACACACCATGCACCTGCATGCTGACAGGAGCCACACATTGTTGCTGCCTGAGAATACAAACTTGGGTTGCCAGTCATGCCTGCCATGCCCATCCGGGGGATAGGGCCAGGAGGGAAGGTGGTGGGCCTACACCAGCTCTCCTGTCCAGGTCTCCCACTTTATTGAGCAGCCAGAACTCTCTCAGCTAGGCAGCTAGGGGCCTGTCATATGCAGAGAAATTTGTCAATGGCAGTGGTGATCTTTTCCTTGGCTGTCGGGGTCAGGGACTTGTAGCGTAGACACACATACCCCTCCAGGAGGTGCCACATGTTGTGGGGAAGCCCAGGCTTGTCCAGGCCACTGTCAAAGCTCAGGGTCCCATACCAGGTTCCCAGGTAGACCTGGGACACCATGGCAATCAGCAGCAGCAGGATGTAATGGGTCAGGCACCCTCAGTATGCTCAAACAACTTCTTACAGTGTGACTAGGAGACTCTCAGCAGGGGCGCAGGCCACATACAGGGAGGCCCTGGCCCAGGCAGCCTCTCTGAAGAGGACTGCCAGAGCGGGGATGTTACCAGCTCATCCCAGCTGGGCAGGAGTCCCTTGCTCTCCACCCTGGCCAGTGCGGGGCTGGTGCCACAGGAGGAGACTGCCTGGCCTGCAGGAGGAGAAGGTGGGGATTAGATCTGGAGCAGCCATGGCAGCTGCTGCCAAGATCCAGCTCTGGCCCAGCCTGGGGAGGGGGTGGAGACATGGGCAACCGGTGTCTCCTGAGTCTGGGGGGGCACAAGATTGCTGACGGGGTGTCCCCCAATGGCCAATAGTCGACCAGGGGCGGTCCCCAAGAAGCCGATTGCCAAGTCCAGTACCACCAGCAGTGAAATCGGAAGTGCGCTTCCACTGGGACTTTTGGTTTTGCAGCTGGCACTTCCAGGAGGTGCGCAGCCAGTCTTAGGGGGTGCATGTGCACCTGCGTGCACCCCACACACGTCACCAATGGGCAAAGAAGGCAGTCTGCCTTTGGCAAGTACCAAGGCTGCCCACTCCCATGAAGGGAGTGGGGACAGATGGTTCAGCTGGCAGCCACCTGTGACAGAGCCCACCCAGCTAACTTAGCATGGTCCCTGGGCACCTGTGCATTCACAATCCCTGATCTGAGGTCAGGCAGTACACAGCGCCTTGGTATAGTGCATGTTATTTCTGAAATGTTGTAAACTCACAAAGAGCCTGGCTTTGCGGGTCCAGCAGCTGCATGCAGGGAAGAGGCATCTGCTGCCTCTGGGGATACACCTTCTTCTGAGTCACTGCCACCTTTGGCCAGTGCCCTCCACATGTGCCACCTTCACCAGTGGCAGATGCAAGACTGGACCCTGTTGCTGGACCAACTGGTCACTGTGGCAGAGGAGCAGCTGGCAGACTCACTGGCCTGGAGCACTAAGGACATCATGCAGGACCGAGATTGGGCTGAGTGCAAGTGGAAGAGGGACTGTGAAACCCAGGCACTCAGGAACAAGCTCCTGGCCCTCAAGGACAGGCCCATTGCCCTCCTTGAGAAGATGCTGGAGACCCAGGAGCAGCAGGCTGCCATGGTGCCCAGGGCAGTGGAGGACACAGAGGACCGCCAGGTACTGAACACCATTGTGGCCCCAGTGGTCCCCTTTGTGCCACCTGCTGCCCAGCCCCCAGCCTTGGTCCCACCTGCTCTCTAGCAGCTGCCCTGCAGCAAACCCCCCAGTGGGCTTGGGATGAGGTGCAGTAGCATGTTCAGTGGCTAGGGCCCCCTGCCTCTGCACACCCTGTCTCTGCACCCATGCACCCAAAAGGCCCCTGAGCAGGTGCCCACAGCAGAGCCAGCACCATATGCAGGCCCTGCTGGCCCTGGCCCCATGCTGGAGGAGGCGGAGCTGGTCATGCAGGCAGAGCACTGGCCACCCTCGCCCCAGAGGGAGCCCACCGCCTGCTGGCCTCACCACAGGGTCCGCACCCATAGTGGTACGGCCAGAGGCTGATGTGCTGGATGTCTGTCCTTGGGCTCCACCTCATAGGTGCCTTCACCCCACTGTCCCCCACCCTGGGAGGGTACACAGAGTACAATGAAAATAGTTTGCAAGGGGAAGAGGGTGCTTTGTTGCTGGGGTTGGTGATGGAGTCTGTTGTTCAGGAGGGAGGGTGGGATGGGTACTGTGTTTATAAAGGGAAATAAAGACTTTGGCTGAAAACTGTCCACAGTGAGCATGGTGCTGGGTGTGCATGGAGGGCCTTGAGTGGCCAGGTGACCTACAGGAGAGGGTGCAGGAGGAGGTGTTCCACAAGTACTGCTCGCACCCAGTGCCCCGGCCCCTGCTGCTGAATGTGTGGCTTAGCCAGGGCCTTGGTGTCACCACAGCTGGCACTCCCACTGCCAGGCATCCTTTGCCTGCTGCACCTCCTCCACCCACATCTTGTGGAACAGGTCCCACCAGGCCTCACAGATATTATGCAGCACACAGGCTGCTATGATGACTCAGGGAATGCTGGGCTCCACGACCTTGGGGCAGGTGGTGAGGGTGCCCCAGCATCCCTCCAGGCAGCCAAAGGCACACTTCACCAATGCACAGCTCCAGCCCAGGCACCTGTTGAAACATGATTGGTGGAGTTGAACTGGCAGGTGTATGGCTGCATGATCCAGGGCAGAAGTGGGTAAATGGAGTACCTGATGAGGAGGTGTGGGACAGACACGTTGCCCAGATGGAGGTCCAGAACACCTGAAGCAAAGCGCTCGCTCTCCACCAGAGCTGGTGGGGTAGAGTTCCAGACCACCCGGGCATCATGGGACTGCCAGCCCCACCAGCGCTGACATTAGTAAAGGCATCCTGGTGGTCTATGACAGCCCGAAGCATGACCGACTGGAAGCCCTGCCAGGTGCAGTATGGGTGATCACCCCAGAGAGGGGACCAGGGGGTGTGGTAAGTAACAGGGATGTCGGTCCCATCCAGGGCCCTGATACATTGTGGGAAGCCCAGGGCGTGGAATCCTGCCACCTTCTCCAGGGGGTCATTGATCCAGAGCACAGTGTAGCCCAACACATCTTGGAGGGTGCCACAGACCCCAGGATGGCCTCCCCAGAGGTCATCTTTCCCATCCCAAAGAAGTGGTCAACATAACCACAAACTGGTGGGTGTGATGAGCTTGAGGAGGGTGATGCCCAACCAGGTCTCTGTGGGGAAGGGTGGTGGGCTGCCGTTCCAGGTGTTATGCAGCTGGTTGAAGAGCTCCTGGAATGTGGCCTGAGTCATCCAGAAGGAGTCCATCCACAGCTTGTCATCCCAGGTGCTCTGGATGACATGGAGCCACAAGTCCTGGCTGGCCAGGGGAGCCCACAGGTAGCAAGGCTGGAGCCCTAGGAGCTCGTGGATGGCACTTGTGGTGGTGTCCATGTGTGTGTCATTGGCATCCCTACCAGGGTCTGGGAGGCAGCCCAGGGAATAGTAGGCAGCAGCTCATGGGCAGGGGGCCACAGGTGGAGCTGTAAGCCTGGCCTCAAGGCCGTGCAGCATAGTGGGGCAGACAGGGTCCAAGCTGACCTAGGCCAGATGGCAGTCACTGCAGCAGTGAAGCATAGTGAGCACAGTGGCAAATAGAAGCCCATGGCATGAGTCATTGCTGCTGGGGCCTGGGGTGGTACAGCCATCATACATTGGGCACAGGCTCTGCAGACGGAGTGGCAGACAGGGTTGTGCCATCACACTGCAGGCTACTCCAGCCCTGAAAAGCATGTGACCAGAGAACACCATGTGTCTTTTAAAGAGTGCCCCTGGCACCCAGGCAGTTGTGGCTGGAGCCTTCAGCTCCCTGTGGCTGCTGCAGGAGAGTGGTGCAGGGCAGGAGGAGGCCTGGAGCAAGCTACTCCCATAAGCAGCAAATCTGCTCCCAAAAGCCTGCATGTGTAGATGTCTGCCCAGGGCATCACTTTGGTTTCCTCCCCACTTAGAATTTCCTCCTCTCCCTGCCTGCAGCAGCTCAGTTTAATTTGTAGAGGATCACTTCAGTAAACAGCACTGTTGCTTCCTTCCGGTAGTTTGCATATCCTGACCAATCACATCTGATTGCAATGTATATGATGTCCACCTGCAGCAGCAGGACATATATGTATCAAAAGTATGATAAAAATTGCTGCTTGATTTTCTTTTTCTGAATGTGTCCAAGAGAACATGAAAGGGCTTTTAAACCAAAAATGAAATTCAATCTGCCTCTGCCAATTCTGCTTACCATACTAATTATTTGTCCTTCTTCACTGCCTTTCATTAAAAAATCTCAAAAAGCTTAACATTAATTATTTAAACCTTATGAACCCTCTGTCCTATGACATAGGTAAGAATTAGTGATGATCAAATGGAAGGTTAAGTACTTTGCCTGAGACTAGGTACAGACATTAAAACCCCCCAAGGTAGAACTGATCTAAGTTATGTGGTTTTCTGTAAGCAGTGTAGTTTAGATTGGTAGCAAACAGAATATATATTTGCCTTTGGTTGGCAAGTGGCAAATCTAAGACTAGGTTCCACCATTTTTAAACCAGTCTGTATGCTGAACTTCTGTTCTGTTATAGGTATAGACCAGTTCCCAATCACTTATACTGGTAAAAGTGTAATGTCTGTACTTGGCCTGAGTATATACATGGAATGAAATGGAAGAACTAAATTAAAGATAGGAGTTCTTACTACCAGTCTCTCCTGCTCTATCTGCAAAGCTGCTGTGTGGGCACATCTACACGAGATACTACATTGCCATAGTGACAAGCTAGGACAATGTAGCTTGTTGCTACGGCAATGTATCATCGGCAGGAACAAACTTGTGACGCTGCTGCTACTGTGCATAGCTCATTGCTACTGCACAGTAGGCTCGATAACCACTCATGCAGCACTGGGACTGCACAGTGCTGGCAGTTACTGCTCAGTACTAAATGACTTCAGTAACAACTGCACATTCGGGTGCATGTGTAGACGCTCCCTGTGTGTGATATAGTTTCTAAAGGAATGTGTAGGTCTGTGGTACTGTGATGTCGTTATGTGTCTGGTTTCTTTCTCAACAAATCTCAGGTATAATATAAGTTTTGCATTATCCCCTTGGTATACCAAAATCCAAAGAAAATAAAGTGTCTCATTTTGTCAGCTTCCCTATAAGCTGTAGCTAATAGTGTCCCACACAAAAATTAACCCAGATATACAAAACCATATCTAACAAATACACCTACACTCTTTCCCCACTAGGGAAGAGGCTGTAAGACAAAAGAAAGATGGTGTTGCCTTGGTGGGACTGCTTTTGGAATGATCTATCCAGGTGTGGTGCCAACACTTAAAAAACAATATTGAAATTTGGAAAGGATTCACAAAACAGCCTCAAAATGAGTTGAAGCTGGAAAACATGTCTGAGAGGGAATGTCCAAAGAATTTAAGGAGTCTAAACAAATCTATTAAATTTATCCAGGGGAAGGTTAAGAGGGGATTTGATGATGATCATGGTACAAGGTACACACTGCCCATGGTGTGCAGGCTGGACCTGGTACTGCAGGCAACACAGGGGACAAGTCCGAAGCATCATGTGCAACCCACACCCCCATACCAGCCCTGTGTGCTGTGTGAACTGCAAGCCTTGGGGCCAAGCCATGCTGTCTGTAGTGTGTGGGGCTGGACAGACTGCATATGTTGTGTGCCACACTGGGGGCTGCCACTGGGGGTGCGCTGACTGCTCCATGTGGTGTCCCACCAAACCGGCCCTTTGCACTGGTTCCAGTATGGCATGAGCTAGACTGGCCCCTGAGCCAGTGCACAGTGCCAGTCTAGCTGGGTACCATGTGCAGTGTGTTCCATGCCAACCCCCTGTGCTGCAAGTAGGGTGCATGGAACTGGGTCCATCCTGCATGCTGCATGCGGCATATGCAGCTGGGACCTGGGCATGGGGTCAGCCCAGTGACCCATGGGCCAGATCATACAGCTCCATGGGCCAGATCTGTGCTGTGGGCTATCTGACACCCATGAATTTGTGGGAAGGAGTGCAGGCAGGGCAGCCATGAGGGAGGGCTGGCAGAGCAGGGAGGGTCAGGGGGCTCATAGCAGAGCCCCCCACATGGCATGGGGCAGTGGGGGGCAGCAGGGATCGCCTCCCAACCTGACAGCACCTGGTGAGTGGGGGCTTTTTTTTTAAACAACTGCGAACTGGGGCAGGTAGGGCAGCCATGGTGGGGGCTGGGGAAGCAGGCTAGAATTGGAGGCAGCTCGGAGGGGGGGCAGAGAAGGCAGGGGATGGGGCCTAGCAGGGTTCCCCCATGGTCCACTCCCCCTCATCCAGCCCCACCTCCCCCACCCCCTACTTACCAGCTTGGAGTCCAGGTCCAGCTCCCTGCTGCAGCGGGCAGGGACTGCCCGAACTGCCAAAGCTCTCCGAATCTTTTCCAAATTGATTCTGAGAGCTTTGAATTGATTTGCATGTTTTAATTGGTCCCCTGATTCAATTCGGATTCAGAGATTCGGCCACCAAATCAGACCGAATCTCCTCAAATCAAATCAGCACCTGAAGCTTCGCACAGCCCTACTAGATAGCACCGGTGCATGTTTGGGCAGGCATGCTGGATCAGAGTGTAGAGTCAGGCCAGAATGCATCCACATCAGAAGGCATAGGATCAGGCTTGTGTGTGACTGGGACCAGCACATGACTGGGGGGCTGGGGTGTGGTGGAATCAGACTGGTGCACACACTGGCACTTCCATCATGTGGGGTCAAGCTGGCGTGCTGCAATATCCAGTGTACAGGTTAGGGTTGATGCATGGCCACATCTAGAACATGGTATAGGGCTGACACACAAGGTTGCGCTGGCATGCAGCCATATCTGAAGCACAGAACCAGAGCAGTGCATAAGATCGCACCTATGAACTGACCTCACATGATAACTGTGCATGGGGTCTAGCCCACAGATCAACTTCATGCCACTCATCTGGCCCACAGGGCCAGAATATTGGGCACTACTAAACTAGATGATCATATTGGTCCTTGCTCACTTTAAACTTCACAAATCTGTTAACTTCCATGTCTCCCAGTTTCCTCATCTCTGAAATGGCGCTAATATTTGTGACTACCTCACTAAAGGATTGTACAGCTTAACTCATCAATGCTAGAAAAATGCTTTGACATCTTGGAATGAAACATGCTATATTGGCATAAAGTGTATTATTTATTTATTATTATTATCATAATTGTTAGTATTGATAATATTCTACCCAGAAAATGGGTTCTTTGTCTTTTATTTGTAGTACAGACCTCTTTTACAGATTATATCACAAATCGACAGACTGCGCACAGGATGCAGGAAACCACAGGTCTCTGGGGCAGGAGTGCTCAGTGTGTCACTTACTATAAAAGGAGAGAGACCTAAATCCGTCAGTGTATGTTTTTCAAGTAGCTAAAATGCACCAGTTTTCCCCTGCCATGTTAAATGAATGCATGGAAATGTCAGGTGGAGGTACCAGGAACAATTCCCCTGGTCACTAATCCAGCAATGTCTTTACAGTGTCCTGCTTTATCCTCTGTGTGTAAACAGGGTAGATTTTCCCTTTGCACTCAACCACAATACAGAAACTAAAGTCTTAATGGAATGATGAATGCTTTTTGTGTTCTGTTCATACCCTAACTCTATTAACAGCCCTGTTTTTCAAGAAGTGGGATGCAGGCCTTTGGTTTCCACATTTCCATTACCACACACAATTTCAGTCACCATCATCTGCAATTGTAATTAAATATTTTTGTCATGTGTGGTGGGTTAAATTATGCGATATCCTAAAATGTGTGGACTTAAGCATTCCCTGTCCATTATGCTGAACATATAAGACTATCAAAAAGAGGTAGAAATGACCTCCACCTCTAGAAATCCAGGACATTCTGTTCTGGGAATTGTTTAGCTCAAGCAACAAAGGCACTGATGCACACTTCATCAAGTCAGCAGCTGAAGGGTTAATTGTCTCTGAGTCTCCTGCACATGGTTCAGTTTAGAACACCAGATTACAAGAATAATTTGAGGGCATTAGACAGATCCTGGTCCCCCAACAGATGGTTATCTATACTCTGACTGCATCTCTTGAGTGAGTTATAGTATACAAGACAGCAGGGAAATTCATTTGAAAATATATAGAAACAGTCTATGGACATTAATGATGGATCAGGGATTAATGTATAAAAGCATGTAGCATAATGACATTTCTTAGATGAATTGTCTTTTGTTAAGGCTTGGGCCTAGATTCTGTACTGTACCTTGTATAAGATGCAGCACAAAAGGAACAGCCTAGAAGATGGGAGGTGTCATTTGTGCACCGTTTGTGCCCTTTGTTATTTAAAAATGAAATTAATAAATAATTCCTAGATGAACAAGAACATGGGTTTCTTGCTGTGCACCTGTTATAGTTCCTGTAAATGAGCAAATAATTGCTTCCTGTATTAGCTTAGTGCATCAGAACTGCTACCGAGAAGAGTTGGCTGGTGTTGTTCAATATCTGTGTCTCTTTGAAAACCTCTTTTCTTTTTTTCCATTTAATAATAAGGTAGAGTTCTGTTAAGAAAATCCAAGAAGGGGGACTTTGCCTTTCTTCAGTACACGATACTTACCTTTCGTGGCAGAGGCAGGCTTTCCCTTTTGGGGATCCCATGCAAAGGTTGAATGCCAGGCTTCTACTCTCTACTACACAACCATGCTAATAGCAGCTGTGAAATTGACACAGTTGCTAATGCAACCTGTCCTCTGAGCAGCTCCAGGCCTTATGTACTTGTATAGCACATAGCACCACCCCAAAGCCACATGTAGTTGTTTGTTGTTTATGACAACATCATAGCTCTGCACTATGTGAGGACAGAACCTTGCTGGATTATGGAGTCTACACACAGAAGGACTAGTAAGGAATGGTTTTAGTATACAGTAGCACATGACTGCAATTCTTCATTAATATTATTTTATGCCTGTTGTGGATACTTTCATGTCACATCTGTGTTCTTCTGGCTGTAATACAGTCACTTTAATTCTAATGAAAAATATCCTTCCTTATTGAAGCATTCCAAAGTGGACCTGGATTTCTATACTGGCCTAATTTCAACAATTTACTCATTTCAACAACTTACTAAACAAGGCTGGCAAATACAGAAATGTTCCTAATAGGTTATATCCTAGTTAATATCAATATGCATATTGTAATCCCTTATTCCAATGATATAACTTGTCCTAAACCAGTTCTGACTGGTATGAAACCACCAAACAAACTCTAAGCAACCTTCAGGCAACAACATCTGGCCTACCTTTCTCATACCTTCTAAACTCTTCTTGCCTATGATACTCTCCTGCCTCTCTTGTGTAAACTCTGGGTAAGAGGATGCAAGCAAACGTTACATACTATATCACCGTTAAGCAGCTTAGACCAGTCTACAATACACTCTCACGTCTTTTTTATTTCACTCAGGTAAAATATCTTGGATACTTTCAAGACTTAGTAATGATAATATAGACTAAGTTGATTGCTGGGTAGAAGCTTAAGGCATTTCTAGAATTATCTATGAACACCAAGAGTACTTTACTATTATAATATATTCAAGATTAATTGTTCACTTTACTTCATAATTTTACTTATTTTCTTCAGTTAGAAGTTGTACCTGAAAAGATCCTTTTTGACTTTATCCTCTTTTGGGCAAACATTTATACAAATGATTCTCAGCCATGGAATGTCATAAGATCCTTTTAAGGATGCTGTTCAATATTAGCACTATTATGTGTGCAAACACCTACATAAGATAAGCCCAGAAATTTCAAATAGAAATCCATGCTGTCAAAAATATTCTGACCCATTATGGTCTTTCTGAGTTCTTTACAACAACAGAGTAGCTCTTGTTTTTTTGTAGTCAAAGCAGTGAAAGCTAAGAGCTGGCATTTTCTGAGGGGTGCTTTGAGTCTAACATGGTTGAAGACCATTGACATACATTTGCCTTGCTATCCAAAGTCTGACTTGTGATGGCTACTTTATTACAGCAGTGATGGTGCAAGAGAACAGGGATTGTCTAGAACTGTGGCACTATTATGTAACTCAGAAGCCTAAGGTTAAATTCCTTGAGTTGTCATGGGCTTCCTGTATTTCATAGACATAGACATCAGGGCTGGAAGGGACCTCGAGAGATCATCGAGTCCAGCCCCTGCCCAAAGGGCAGGAAGTCAGGTGGGGTCATATGATCTTAAATAGCTCATTTAGGGCCCCTGTGCCTGTTTCCAGTCTATAAAATGTACTTTCCTATACTACAGGGACATTGTAAAGACAAATCAGTACAGATAACAGCTCTGCCATAGGTAAAGCTGAGTACTCTTTTCCGCACACCCAACTCAAGAAGAGGAACCAGGCAGTTCAGTTCAGCCAGTAGGGCACACTGAGACATCTGAGGACCTAATGCTGCTGGACCTGAGCTACAAAAACCGTCTTCTTGAGTGGGATGGGCAGCCAGGAATGCCTACTGCATCCTGCAGCTAAGGGTTTAACTGAAGCCACACATTTTTTGTCCCCCGTCCTATCACAGCTACTTGTTTCTTCCCTGTGAAAATACTGACATTTTCAAGAAAAGTTCTTTTTTACTTCATTCCACTTTCAAAAAGAAGGTGCCCATCTTATTTGGGTGTGCATTATATGTAAGAAAATATGTTGTATAAGATTTGCAAACCCTAGGGAAGTCACTGACAGCTTAGCACACAAGGGGTTCCTCAAATGCATAGGAGCAATGGGTGGAACACATATTGCCATGCTTTGCCCCCCGCCCCCTCCATGGTCCTGAAATTCATTAATAGGAAATAATTCTTTGTTATACTGCAAAGTCCAGCTGAGCTGCTGGTAAATTTACAATTAACACAGGCTGCACTGGAAAAGTGCATGATGCAGGAATTTTCAGCAATGCCCATTTGTTCTTCCTAATGGGGGGGAGAGGGGTAAGTGGCCAGGATGGCTACTAACAGTAAGATTAAAGTAGCGAGCTTCTCATTCTTTCAGATCTTGCCTACTGAGCAAATCACCAGGCATCCCCCAACAACTACCACCATGGTCACCTTGTCTAGAACATATTATTCAGAGGCTTCAGGGAAAGTGCCTGAAGGTGCTAATCTGCTGGGTGGGATCTGGGAGTTCTTCACATAAACATGAACTTGAAGTAGAGAACTGCATTCATTACTTCTGTCCAAAGAATTCCTCTGTTTCTAATGGATGCAGAAAAGTTGTGATTATTCTCTGTGTGCTTTTTTTAATTTGAAAACACTGAGTGCCCAGGGCTATGGGACTGCATAGACTTTCTGCTACATATGCTCTCCAGCTTTTTTACCAGAACCGTGTGTACCTAAGCCCTTAGACTCTCAGGCCCTCTGGGACCTCCATTATACATGCTTTCCAGCTTGTGAAATTTGCAAGCTTTCACCTTGACAGCAGGACTGTGTGAAATTTCAGCAAGTGTTTCATTTTGATGCTGTTCCGACCCATTTTGAGCTCAAAACAGTGAAATCAAAATGAAAGGCTTTGAAACATCCTCAAAATGAAACAATGGCACTCAAAACATATCAAAAGTTTTGAAAGGTTTACAGTTTCAAAGCTGGTCTTCCTTGCAGGGAAGCAGAAACTAAGGAGAGAGAGGGGGAAGTGGGGGAAGGGCTGCTCTGATATTGACATGTGTAGCTGGCCAGTGACTGTGATCCTTCCCTGAGGTTCCTTCCAGTGCTCTGGGGGAGGGAAAAACAACATAAAAAGCACTGTTGGAACAAGCTTTGTCTGTGCCTTGGGGTCAGTTACTGAGCTGTGTCTTCCAGCAGATCAGCAGCATCAGGGAAAGGCTATCTGTCACTTCCTATTTGCTAACCTGTTACTAGCAAGTGGGATCCAATATCTTTTGCTTTCCTAATACCCTTGTATTATTATATTCTGAGATGCAGCCTCTTTGATACAACTAGCAGGCATGAAGTTTCTAGTTCTACTGGCAGCAAGGAGAGGGGAGCAGTGCCTGGGTGCCATAGCAAGGGTAATTCTGGGGAAGGAATCATAGAATCATAGAAGTTGGGTCGGAAGGGACCTTGTAGGTCTTTAAGCCCGACGCCCCGCCTGGGCGGGAGAAAAAGACTGGACTCAGATAAGTCCAGCCAGGTAGGCATCAAGCCTCTTCTTAAAGATCCCCAGGGTAGGAGCCAGCA
>NW_017728923.1:5135454-5151741 GCF_001723895.1 Crocodylus porosus
CTTCTGTACTTGTAGTTACCGCAACTTCATTCCAGCCGGTCTCCCCTCTTATTCGTAAGAGGGTGAGGCCAGGTGAGTGAATAAAACAAATTTTTACTTCACTTTATATCTACTCCGTAATAACTTCTACTACTAACATCCCATCTCAATGAGCTGTTGACCAGTTCTGGGACTTAAGGAGTCAGCAGCTGCATCTATCATTGGACTAGTTCCAGTGGTGGAAAGCAAGGGCTTGCTCCAGAACCCCGTGAACCAACAGACATCCTATAGACTTATTACAGAAAACTAACAACTTACTCTAACTCGTCTACTTGTGCAAAACTCAGCGAACCTCGAAGACCGTTATAAAGTTACCTCCAATCCCGCCCCACAAGCCACGCGCTCGCCCACTCTGTAAAGCCCGCGGCTCCCCAAGCAGTGCCGGAATCGCTAGCCCGGCATTCTGCCACAGGGGGCACATTGCAGAGGTAAGCAAGATCACCCAGAGTATTGTGGAGATACTTGCTGTGGATAGCCAGCCCTTCTCCTTAGTTAAGCAGCCAGGGTTCAGGCAGCTCATGGTGCTCATGGCCCCATCATACCAAGTGCCTGCATGCACCACCTTCAGGACAGTAGTGCCCTCTCTGTATGAGGCATGCAGGGAGGAGCTGCGCAAGGCAGGTCCGCAGGTGGCCTTACACATCACCTCAGACATCTGAAGCAGCCGGGGTGAAGATCATGCCTACCTCTCCCTCAGAGGGCACTGGTGTAACTAGTCAGGCTGTCGGTGGGCTCTCCTCCCATGCGGCAACTGAGATCATGGAGGCTATGAACTGCATGGTGAAAGGGTAGCTCATTGGGCAGGGTGAGTTCATCTGTGGGTTCATGGTCACCGGCAATGGGGCCAATATATTCAAGGTGGTGTGAGATGCCAACTTTGTTGGCATCCGCTGTGTGGCACATAAGTTCCGCCTCATTTTCAGGGAGGGCGACAGGGCTGCCAGTGATGGTGCCAGCACCACCAGCAAACTAATTTCCAAATGCAGGAAGGTGGTGGGCTACATCCACTGGAGCATCAAGGCGGGGCAATATGCTGTGGGACAAACAGGCAGATCTGAACATCCCGCAGCACAGAATCATGCAGAATGTGGAGACTTGGTGGAACTCCACATACCTAATGCTTGAGAGGCTGGTGGAGCAACAGAAGGCCATCCGTGAGATGGCCTTGCTCAGGGAGATTGGAATCAATGGACCCCTTAACAGAGCTGAGTGGAATACCATCTCCCAGGTCAAGCCCTTCCTCGAGGCCACCAAGAATCTCAGTGCTGGAGATGCCCTCCCTAGCCAGGTGATCCCCCTTGTGAGGGAACTTCAGAACCAAATGGAGAAGTTCCAGGGGATCAATGTTCCTGGCTGAAGCAAGCCACTGTCACCAGACATGCAGGTACTGGTGAGGCGGCTGAAGGAGGGCACTTAGTGACACCCCACTGTACCTCCTTGGATCCTGGTTTGGAGCAGCTGGTATTCCCGAAGGTGAAACTCCTGCTCCTGCAGTTCCCTAAGCTCCACATGCAGACGGAGTGAGTACTGCCCGCCTCACTCCATCTGCACTTCCCTTTTTTTTCTTTTTTTTTACCCTTGGGTTTCACAACCATTTAGTGCCCTGCTGTCAGAGCTGGAGGGGACTCTCACTGTATCACCAGTCAGCAAGGGAAGAACATGTCTCTGGTGAGCTCCCGTGCCAGGACAAACTTGGAGGTATGAGCAGAGACTGTGGGGAAGGAGGAGGCCCCAGGTCCTGGGCATAACCACTAAAACTGCACCCTGCCAGGGTCAGGAAGCCTGGTGGGACTGCTGGCGGTGTGGCAACTCCAGAACATGCCAGGACCAAGGATCTCCCTGGTGAAAGGCTGATAGGAAGTGCCTTAAAACTTCCAGCCACCACACTCATGCACAGTCCTGGCTGTGGAAAGCCCAGACTCATCACATCTTTGACAGGCCTGAGGCTTGCTGGTTACAGTGGAGTTGTGAGGCTTCAGGCGAGCTCAGCTTAAGTGCCTAGGATGCCAGCTTTCGGGTTGAAAAACACTTCCTCAGGCTGAGAAAGCACCGGCAGTTTTTGTGTGTGCTCTTCCTGGATGGAAGGAATAGTAAAGAAGCCAGAGGCTGGCATGCAATGCAGAGAAGAAAGCCAGTCAGTGAAAATGGAAATGGAGGCATCAGGGGGTGAGGGACAGACTAGGGTTGGGGGGAAAGGGGGATGTAGCAGGTAAAAGTGGAGAGGTACCTGTGGAGTAAGATGTGCGGCAGGTTGCAGTGTGTCAGAATTCCAATGTCTATACTGAGTCCGTGAGTTTCTGTACCTAGGAGGTTGATGAAGTGCAGTTCATAGGCTCATCTGTGAAAAGTGGTTTGTAAATTCCCTTTGAGGATCAGGCCTGAGAGACTGGAGACCGGTAGTTGGGTGTTCTTGTCTTTGATAGGTTTTCAGTGTGTGCTCATTCTGGTGCGCAGTTGTTGCTTGGTGTCTCCTATGTATTTTCCATCAGGGCACCAAGTGTATGTATTGTGAAGATACCTCCATACTAGAGATACTGTTGGCAGGTTTTGCATGTCTTGTCATGGCATAGTCTGGATCCATTTGGTGTGTTTTGGGCTGTAGGAAGTTGACTTCTGGTGATGAGGTTAGTGAGGTGCTTGTTTGAATTTACAAACCACTTTTCACAGATGAGCCTATGAACTGCATTTCATCAACAACCTATGTGGCACAACAAAAAGACTTTGGAAGCTGGGATGGGACCCGTGAAGTAGATCAAATGCAAAAATAGCTAGCAGTGCAAGCTTGGGATGGAAGGACTTGGACATAATTGTATGGTCTGCAGGCCAGGTCAAGCTCAGAGATGGAGTGTTGATCTTCCCTACTTAAGTTTGGAGATCCTGATGGCTAGTGTGGTACCAAAGCCAGACAGCATGGAGGTTAGAAGGATCAAAGCAGCTAGGTTCTCGTTGTGTTCTGTCCAGTGTAAAGGGCAGGTGGATCAGATCTTGATGCCCACAGACCTCCCTTCCAAAACAGTGAGGTTTGTAGACTCACAAATGTTGTGAATGGAAAATGGCACAGAGGTCACCGAGAGGCCAGCATTCCTTGTGAGCTGTGGCGAGGTCTGCAATAAAGTGGCCCTCAGTTCCTGCATAAAGACAGGGAATATGAGGAGCAGGAGAGACTCTGGATGGGTATTGCTCTTTGGATGGTGTTGCAATTGGCCAACAGATCCTATAGAGTGAAGTGCTTGTAAGGACAAGTCCCAACAGTGGGTTTCAGCATATACCTGTTACCTACTGCTTGTAGAACTGCTGAAATCCCGAGGGCCTCCTGTTGAGTAGATCAGGGTCCAAAAAAGCTGGGATTGCATAGGAAGCCCCCAAACAAGCAGAAGACTTTTAGTTGTGAAATAGCAGTGACTCCTAGCGGTTGCAGAGCAGTAACCTCTGATGGAAAAGAAAAAGGAGCCACAATCCTTAGCTCTGATCCCCAGAGAGCAGCCTTGGGTGAGTCTTCTTTCAGTGGACTGGGCTAGGTTTCCCCTGGTTTGGCTTGCCAGTAACAGAGAGACTGAACTGTTTGGGGTATCAGTTCATGTTTAATAGTTAAGGCATGTGTTTGTCCCCTTTTCCCATGTAATAAAACCCATTGCAAGTGAACATCACTTGCAAGTGAGGAAGTTTGCTCATTTTACATCCTGTTAAAATTGATTTCCCCCAGTTTCTGGGTGGGGGCCTAAGCCAAATTTAGAAAGATGGCTTTAAATCCCTAAATTTGAACCCAAGCCTTGTTACTGCTGTCCAGTGCTGTCCAGTGCCTGGTATAAAGGTTATTCCAATTTCTTCATGTGCTTCTACCTTTCATCTTCGTATGCTTAGCAGGCAAATCCACAAGTTCACTCAGCATCTCCCATATACTGCTTGCCTTTGATCCTTCCAATTTGCAAGTGTTCATTTGCAGCATGGAAAAAGGACATCAAGAACTATGAAGTGAGGGGTGTTTGGGAGGCTCCATTCCTGTCCTCCCAGAAAACCCACATCCATGCCCACAATGTATATCCACCATTCAAAATGTCTCCACTTATTACATGCTACTGCCTACATTATTCCAGCCTCCTTTCCCCAATTAACTATGCTTTGGCTGGGGACAGAAATTACACATAAACCACTATAAGTGATTGGAAACTGATTCAAATCTGTAACACAACAGAAGTTCAGTGTGCATCAACTGTTTTCAAAGTGGCTGAAACTAGTTTAAGATAAACCTGGATCAATATAGTATGAAACTTAACTGATTTAAGTTAAATCAGTTTATTGAAGTTCTGCCTCAGATCCCCTCCAGATTTAAATTAACTCACAGTCCCCCAATATCCCAGGATGTTTTGTACCACTCCTACAAGCTCCCCCTCACAGGATGGGTGGGTTAGCCTTGGCCTAAGGTATCTGCTCTAGCCAAGTAGAGAGGCATGCTCTAGCACCCCACCTACTTCTGGCCTGGGCCATTGCAGGCATGTGGCTGCATTTCTGGACTCAAAAGTGAATGTTCACTTGCTTATCAGTTCAGTCTACACAGCTTAGACTAGCCTGTGAAGATTGAATCAATTTAACCTTGGGCTTTTTACTGTCTGTACTTAGCCTTTGAGCAATGCCCCAATATGCCAATAACATACTAGCATTAGCACTTTGGCCTTACAAATGCTATAGAGCAGGAGTGTTAAACTCACCTGGGGCCCCAGGCCAGATTTGGACTGCAGGGTTCCTTGTGGGCTGGATCCAGCACTAGATATAGGGATGCAGCAAGGGCTGCAGGAGTGGCAAAGGGTCTGGAGGTGACAGCAGTGGTGGTGGTGGTGGGTCCAGAGTCAGTAAGAAGTCTGAGGTTGGGTGTCTGCCAACAGTAAGAAGAGACCAGCAGTGGCAGTTGTTCTGGGAAAGGAGTTTGTGGGTGGCAGCAGTAAGCCAAGATTACTGAGAAAGCAAAACTTGGGTTTAGGTTAGCAAACAGGAACTATCTACATCTGGCCTGCCTGTGTCCAGACACTGAGCTGACTACAAATAAACCACCCCAAACCTGTTAAGTGTGATCATCCAGAGGTTTCCTTCTGAGACTTTGTCTTTGCATACCCTTCACTAAGGCCTGCAAACCACTGTCTATTCACCAGCCTACTGACATTCCTCTTGGCTAGAAGACACTTTGGGGCAACAACGTTTCCATGATGGTTCCATTTTTCATGATGGTTAATGCGCAGTACCCTGATACTACTGCACATTAGCATAAGAGCACAATGTTTACCATGACACTGTAATGAAAAGTCAATCAGTCTAATGCTCATTGAGTGTTTTGTGAAGACATGCCCCTTTTCCCTCAAAGTACACATGTACATACCTCCTTTCAGAATCATAACACAGTCACAGCTTTGACAAGTTATTTCAGCTGCATTAGGCTTCAATCACTAACAGAATATTATACCCAGGCCTGGCATCCCCAAGTAAGGATAATGATAAATTGAAGAGAGTTCAGAGAACCCTTCGTCCTAGTGTGGAGGATTCCAAGAACTCAGTCTATTTAGCTTATCAAAGGGGAGAGGAAGGGATGACTTCATTACAGCTTTAAGTACATATGCGCAGAACAAGACTATGATAATGGGCTCTTCAGTCTATCATTAGAGAAAGGTAAAACAAGATACAGTGACAGGAAGCTGAAGCTAGACTAATTCAGGTTAGAAATTAGGTATGTTTTTTAACAGTGAGGGTAATTAACTGCACTCTGCTTTGATTCCTGCTCCACCCAAAGTTTAAAACCAAGTGTCTGGCAGTGGCAATGGCATTTCTATTTAGGTAGTGTTTTGTGGGTTGTGAAAGGGGAAGAAAGCACCCACCCAGACTCTCCTCATCACTTAGCATAAGGGAAATGACAAGCGGCAGCTGTGGGGAGACGCTGAGATGGCAGGCTTAGGCACACCATTTTTGGAGCTGCCTGAGCCTGTGAATTGGCAGTGAAAGATGGTGGAGCCAGGGACAATAAAAAAGCATCCAGGAGACCAGCTGGGGCTGGTGCAGGGAAGCTGGAGCAAGGAGGGGAAGTGCCATGGAGTGAGGTGCAGCACACGTGGGAGGCACTCAGGGAAGAGGGCCTGGCAGGCCACGAGAGGCGCACAGCGCTGGGGCTGGGGGCGTGGGCTGAGTACCGCGGAACTGCCACGCTGGCAGGGGGGAGGGGCGGAAGCCGGGGGCCACGCTGAGCAGTGAGGCAGGCGGTGGTGTAGGGCCACCGGGCTATGACAGCCTGGAGCTGTCGCAAGGGGGAGAGCCATACGGGGCTGCCAAGGCCCACGGTGGGAACGCTGGCAGGAGTGACCCAGATAAACCAGCCTCAAGTCAGACAGGGCCGGGGTGGGAAGGGGCAAGGACCCGGAGGAGGGCCCCACAAGATAACTGCCAGGGGCACAGCGGAGAGCAGCTGATCCTGCAAGGTGGCTCTTAAAAGGGGGAAGATAAAAAGCCCCAACTAGGGGCCTGTGGGCTTGGGAGATAAGACCCAAGGGCCCATCAGCAGACGCTGATTGTTTTTCTGTTGCCATTACTCATGATTTTCCTATTACCTCAAGACTGAGGTGAGTTTAGTTGCACAGGTCACAGTCCACAGACAAGGAATGGCCTACATGGAGCTGACACCTGGAAGGCCACCACCCCTCAGAGACAGGACGTTGCAGATGAGAAGGTATCATCTATAAAGGAGGCCTTCAGAGATTGATGTCCATCTTGGCCATGGATGTGGTACAGGTGGGGTAAAGGGGAGGTTCGAGCCCCACAAAGAAGCCCAGGTGTGGGATCCCACAGGCCACCTGCTGGGAACTGTCTCCCAAGAAGAACATCAAGTTGTGGCGAGGAAGCAGGAACAGTGACCAGAACACGCAGGCGGGGGAACTTTAGGTCCCATTCTGACATCGCTGTGGGGTAGGGCATCAGTCGAACAGGGACCTAAGCCCTACAACATCTATCAGCGACAGGAGTCAATTGATTTCATGGCTCATTTTAAACTACTTGATTCCTGGTAACTGCTCTCCATTCCACAGGAGTTAACAACCGTTTTGCCTTTTTAATAAACTTGACATTTCATAAATCAGGCTGTCCTGTGGTTGGCAATTTTGCTATCTGTTCTCTCTTCACCTATTTTACAGCGCTGAAGACTGTTTTGGGATCTTTTTTGAAAATCCTAGATCTGTCTATGGAGTCCATTCTTCAGCAGTAGCTACAGTTTCAGCTTTTGGCTGCAGCCAAGAGCTACTGACAATTCGACAGTATTGATTTTGCCTGAGCAGGAATGGGAGGGTAAGTGAGCTAAATATTCCCGGCATTACATACTATAACTCTGGAAAAATCTTGTTTGCTTCATTCTGCCTTCCCCAAAACAAGTTGAGTGTCTAATCTGGGGGGGCGGGGTATGCAAGAAGATACAGTGGTAAACACAGCTGATGTGGATTCAGACAAATAGTGGAACTCAAATTTGTGGAATACAACACAAGTATCTTCCTAGTTATTTTTCATATCTACCTTTTGTAGATTAGTAGATTTTAAGGCAGAAGGAAGCATTAGATTATCTAACTGACCTCCTGTATGATACTTGCCAGAGAATTTTATCCAGTTACTCCTATATTAAGCCAAATAACTTGTGAATGACTAAAACATCATCCAGGAATGGATTCAGTCTTAATTTGACAACATCAGAAATAGATAATCTACTAGTTGTTAACCTTGGTAAATCTTAAACCTTGCACTGCCTTTGCTATATTAAACCATGTGCAGTTACTATTGCTATCTCCAGTTAAATTATTGCTGCAGGAATAGTGGCTTTCAGAGGTTTATGTTAGTATTACCTTAAGCGTGCATTTACACATCACCATAGGGCTATGTTGTTACTGCGCTGTGCTTTAGTACTTCCTTTTAGAAGTGCTAATGCACGGCACAGAAACTGCCCATGCTGTGCTGTGCACATGGTGCAGTTAGTTTTAGCTGCTACTTCACTGTAGCTACGCACAGAAATGGGTGAGTACATCACTATGTTGAAGTAGCTGCCAGTCACGTGAAGATTTACGTGATCGCTACGTCTCCGAAGCGTGTCGCATGGCGATGTAGTGCATCTCTACGGCAAAGTAGGGTGACATGTAGAAGCACCTTAACTCTTCTTTTCTTGGTTTCAGAGGCTAAAGTTATACCTTGTCATAGTCTGAAAGGGAACAAGGCATGAACAAGCTTAACTCTGTTTAAGATGTTTCAAAGTATTTGGACATTAGCTGTGAAACAGGACCAACCAGATTTCCTGACTCATCTACTGCCATAATTGCGTCAACTCCTTGAGCATTTGAATCTTGAAAGAGCCATTAGTCCTCCAAGTTGGCTGAAGGACAGAAACCACTAAGCAGACTCATTACAAACTTTTACATAGATGCTCCCATACAGCACATGACTGAGGAGTTCCTTATAAAGTCATACGGTGTGGCAGAAATCTCAGGAGGAAATTATATTATCTACAGTGCTGGGACTCAGTAGGGGAAAGGGAGAAAGCATGAAAAAAAGATTAGAGATGGAAAGTCTCTGGAATCTTTGACCCCATTATTGAGAAAGACTTGCATTTCTAACGCATAGTGATTTCTTTGCAGCTTTCTTTGCTGTTGTCTCACCCGTTCCTCTGAACTAGCAAGAAATTGTCTCTCATTCTACCCTCCCACATACATTTTTTCTCATTTATCCTGTGGTGGGGAAATGCTGTTATGAAGAAGGATAGTCAGACAAGCCAAACATGTCCTGTAGGAAAACTAGAGTTAAGTGTATGAGAGGGAAGAGGCATTTTTCTCCTTCATTTCCTGCAATATTTTTTCTTCCTACGTTTTGTGGCTTCACAGCAGAATAAATATGCATGGCTTCCTGTTAGCAGTGATTACATGGGTACGGCAAAGTGTATTGTACATGGTGGGATATGGCCAGAGACATGGTTTCACTTTCCATTGTGGGTTGGCAGGTTTTTAAAGAATGGTAGGTGATGGTGGTGGGATGAAGCGCATGACTACTAGATTAGAAAATCATGCATTCCTATTATAGGGGGGGGAGGGGTTGCTATCAGCTGTACAATAGGCTTTGGTGCCACCTAGTGACTCATAATGAAATTAATTTAACATATAATGAGTTGCTACTGAAAACAATCCTCAATATTGATTCTTCTGTTGTTTGATGTTAATGTTTAATATTTATGTTACAATAGTACACAGAGGGTATGTCTACACATGCATTTAAGCATGACTAAATTTAATGCACATCAAGTGAAGTTAGCAGGTGTCTACATGTGTAGGAACTTGGCACCAAAGTTAGCACACTTATCACGGTTAGCCTAATTATGCCATTTTAATGCATATTAAGAGTGCACACATGTAGACACATGGCCATAATGCACATTAAATTAGGCTAATGCATATTAACGCATCTTGTGTAGTTGCACCCACAGGCTTCAGCCAGGAAACATGATCCTTGTTTTGGGTGTTTTACAAACTAATGTAGAGTGCCTGTCCTCTGTAGCTTATGCACTAATTTAATTTAAAACATGAAGTAACACAGAGAGAGCGTACAATGGCAGGAATGGGAAATTATTTCAGGAAGATCTGGCAGCTATTTCTGTTATTATGGTTAGAAGATACTTCCCATTATAGGATTGCCTTTTCAGTTGCACATAACTTTCCCAGACTTTAACTCTTAGAGCCCCATGTACCACCCCAGGTGGGTGGCAACCCCAGCCCAGCTGCAGCCCTGCCCAACTCCCTCCCTCAATGTGGAGGCCTCAATTCCCCCTGCCCACCTGACTTCCCAAGTTTTTCCCACCATTTTCCAATTTTTTTCCTTTAAAGAAGAAAATCCAGGTTTTTTTCCTTAAAATTAGAAAATAGGATAACTCACATCATTGATCCACAACTACCCCCACAATAGGCAGGGTTCCACAAAAATAGATGCACCACTGATCAGGTAGTAAGGTTTACTCAAGAAATTGGCAATGTTTTTTAAAGGAGGGGAAAAGCAGGTACTATGCTGGTAGATCTAACAGATGCATATGAAACTGTCTGGCTGAAAGGACTACTCAAGATGATCCCAGATAGGAGAATGGTGGCCTTTTCACTAATATAATATCTAACAGAACCTTCTTCCTCTCCATCAGTAGATGAGATAGAAGCAGATACAAGAATCTGCATAATGGGAAACCACAAGGATCAGTGGTAGCACCCACCCTTTTTAACATCTATATATCTAACATTCCACACACCCCAGCTAAAAAAAGTACAGCTACACAGATGACTTGGTCCTGTCCACCTTCAACAATTTCACCCCAAAAATAGAAACTGCCTTGCCTCAGGATATAAATACAGTAGCCTCTTACTTGCACCAATGGAGATTCAAGCTTAGTCAAACAAAAACCACTGCATCAGTGTTCTGCATCTGTAATGCTATGGCACTTAAGAGGATCAAGATTGACTTGAATGGTAATGAACACCACTTCTCAGATAACCCAGTGTACCTAGGACTAACTCTGGATAGGAGTCTTACCTACAAAGAACACTTGTGGAAAGCTTCTAAGAAGGTCAACTCACACATTGGTGCTATAAGACAACTGGCAGGAACAACCTGGGGAGACAATTTCACCACTCTAAGGGCATCAACACTTGCACTAGTATCTGCTGGATACTGCTGTCAAGCATGGGGATGCAGTAGCCACACAAGAAAAGCTAATGTTGCCCTGAACTCAATGGGCATGTCCACACATGCAAGCATATGTGCTTGCAGCAGCTCAAATAGAAGCAGTGCAAATTTGAGCCAGGGCTTTTTGCCTTAGCACACATGCTCGAACATGCACTTTGTTGTGGAGCAAATTGTGCCACCTGGGGCAAGATAACCCTGCCTGACTCCTCCCAGATCTGCAGCCAGGAGGAGCTAGAGCCCGGGGCCAGCACCTGTGCTGTCCCCAGCAGTATAAAAAGCTGCCCTGTCCTGACCCCATCCATACAAAAAGCCGCCCTGGCAAACAGCTCAGGGCTATTCATTCTCAGGAGCTTCTAGGGCCCAGCCAATTGGTACCTGGGGACACTACCCCTTGTGTCAGCTGGACTGCTGCAGCAGCATCCCAAATCCATTTTTAAAAATACCCCAAAATTCCATGTTCTTCCACAGCTAGAACAAAATACCACTCTACACACACACACACACACACACACACACACACACACACACATCTAGAGAGAGAGAGCGGGCGAGACAGAGAGACAGCGATCAGTTGGGTAATGCTTTATTGGTATATTTACAATGTTAAAGCAATTTGGAAGCCTATCAGTGTCTCTATCATCATGAAAAAATAAATTCTAAATACCTATATGTGTTGATGTGTGCTTTCGGTTTTCTTCACACATGATGGGTGTGTGATGGGGGGATGTGGTGTTTGCAGGAAGGGGGTGAGAAAGGGTGTGGGAGAAGGCGGGTGGTTGTATGTGGAGGGATGTGGGTCTGTGAGTAGATGTGGGGCAATTGCTGGGGGGCTGTGGATGTGGGGGACCTTGTGGGGGGGGCTGCTTTGGAGAGGTGGGTCCCCTGGCCCCCACAGGGTACAGCCCCCCCAGCACATAGAATGCCCCCCCACAGGGCTCCAGCTCCCCCCTGGAGGGCCACAGCCCCTATCCCCACAAGGCCCAGGCTCCCCACCCAGGGTCCCAGGCATCCTGGAGGGCCCCAGCCCCCCTGCCCAGGGTCCATAAACCCTGGAGGACCACAGCCCCCTTCTGCCCAGGGTCCCAGCTCCCCTTGGACCTGCTCCAGGTCCCAGGCTGGAGGGCCCCAGCCCCCCCCCCATTGCTGCTGTGAAAGGTCCTGCTGACCCTGGGGCTGCTCCTGCTGCCCAGCCAGGCCAGCCTCATGGCGGCAAGACCCAGCACGGCACGTGGGGACCGCATGCCAGGCCCAGCTGGGTCCTGGGGTGCCTCTGCAGCCTGGCTGGGTCGGGCCCATGGCAACAAGACCCGGTGCAGCACTTGGTCCTGTGTGCTGGGCCCAGCCAGGTCCTGCTGCCCTCTGGGACAATCTGCTGCTAGGCCAGGCTATTCCTATAGTGGCAGGACTTGGCTTGGCTCCACGCAATCCCCATGCACCAGACCAGGTCCTGTTGCTATACGAACGGCCTGGCCAGGCAGTAGAACAGACCCCAGGGCCGGCCGCACTCCCTGTCCCACCTCTGCCTTACTGTGCCTGTGGTGGGGTGAGGATCTGGCCTAGCCCCATGTGACTCTCTAGTCTGGCTTTGCACTGGAGTGGGTCACACAGCTCCGGGAGGCACGGCTCTTATGCAAAGCTGGACTAATGAGCCGCACTGATCTGGGCCAGGTCCTCACCCCCTGCGGCCCTAGAGACATCCCCTCCGCCACTCCCCAAACCCCCCCACATCCTCCTGGGACCATGCTTTGCTCCACTCTATGGCAGAGCAATTTTTTTAGATCCCTGGATATTCAGGGGTCTAATTTTCTCCCCACGCTGCAAGTTTGCAGTGCGGGGAACATTTTTTCGTTCCCCCACGTGCCTCTTGCCCCACCTCAAAGGACTTTGAGGCGGGGCAAGGGGCACATGCACACTTGTCTTGATGCGCCCAATGAGAATAGTAATGGAGTGTGTAACATATACTCCTGTTGACATGCTGTCAATACTATCAGGAACACCATTTCCTCATCTAAGAAGACAGAAGGCAACTCTTGGCCTTGCTCAGTGCACCCAATAAAAATTAGGAGCACCTGCTTCATGAAGTCTTGGAGCAAACAATACATAAGCAACAAAAGTTAAGAAACTCATTTAGACCAGTCTCAGGTATTGTTGCAGCCATGTGGAGGAGGGATCAGTGCCCTAGTGACACTTGAATAACACGAAAAAAAAGTGGCATGAGACTGATTCTCATTTCAAACGCTTTGTAAGCAACCCAGCATCCAGCACCGGGGTACAAGCTCCCCTGCAACTTATGGATTAAACTAAATAGGATTTGCTCTGGAGCTGGATGCTTTAATGCCACACTCTATAGGATTGGATTAAAGCACTGTGCAATATGTGAGTGTGGTGATACACTACAGACTTCTGACCACCTCCTCACATGTGCAGCACACCTGTGCACCCAGAATAAGGACCTGGCAAGCATCAATGATAAAACAATCGTGTGCTCTGTCAACGTTAATGAAGTCTAGAGGGGGAAATGAAGTATACAAGAGAAGAAGAGAGAAAGTATTAATATTTCCATTCCTTTCAGCATTTTGGCTTGACACACAATCTAAAATTAACCTTAGGAATCCTAAAGATAGAACAAGAGACAAAGTGACACATTTAAATGAAAAAATCCGAGGCAAAGTTGCAACATCTGGCCTTTCCACAGTGAGATCCTCCTGCCTTTCCTAGCACACAAGGACCATTAATTCAGTCTGGTTTTCTGTTTACTGTCCTGGTTGACTAATCATCTGGCAGGAGCCAAGTCATGTTGTCTTCAGTGGCAATACCTGTCATGTATATAAAACATTAAACTAGATTTCTTTCCTAGTCAGAAGCACTGAGGAACTACAATACATCCAGCCTGGCATTTTTACATGCCTGGTAGTTGTGTTATTTGGATGCCAATATTTCTGTAATAGCCTTTGACTGAAGAGGTCTACAGGAGAAAATCCTACTTACACTATTACATTAAAACAATGTTGATCAACTTCGTAATTTCTGAGATTGGCACTACAGATTTTAAATAATAAAACTGTGGAGGTGTATTTGTTCACAACAGAAAAGAAAACCCAGAAACTCTGCTGACATTAAATGGAGGAAAAATGTGGGCACGAACATGCAAATGGCTTATTAGAAAATGTGGGAGTAGACACAGCAGCAGTCTCACCTGAAACTGACCAGTTGCAAATTCTTTACGCTAATTTGAAAAAGGGACACAAACACTGGACACAGCCTGAGGCAAGAGGATTTGGGATCCCACTACAGAGCAGCCAGGCCAGGTCATACAGGGCTTTCCACCACTACTGCCACTGGGGAAAGAAGACAGGAGGAGGAAGGCAATATTTTTTAGGGGAAAGAAGCATGAATGAGAAGGGGGACAAACTGTCCATCTGTCGGTTACATTTACACCCATTGACTTGGTGTCTATGCATGACATTTAGAGGTATAAGAAAGAGAAGACAAGAGTACTGTCAAGGCTGTCAAAACCATCCATCAGCAGGGATCCAGGTTTTCCATTCACTATGAAAAAATGCAATAAAACCTGGATTTTCTAATTTTAAGGAGAAAAACAAGGATTTTCTCATCTTAAGGAGTGGGACAGGGCTTTGGGCAGCTGATCCAGAGGAGATGCAGGGGTTGGCTCCCCACTGCTGTTTGCACTTCCAGGGAGAAGGGGGGCATGTGCCCCCCAGACTTATGTGCAGGGTGTGGGTAAGGGTGGGCTGCTCACTTCAGGCTCAGGGCTTCCTGCCTTGCTGCCCTTCCCCTGGGATCTCTGCAGTCCAGTAGGCAGGACCTAGCATGGCAAGGCAGAGTGGGGATGGAAAGCTCAGTGCTACCAACACGAGCCATGTGATGCCATGGCGAGGTGCCCCCTGCCCACCTGGCAGCAGCAGGGGTGGAGGCACAGAGTTATGCCCTTTGCTGCTGCTGGGTGGGCAGGGGGCAACTCATTGTGGCAGCATGGAACTTCAGCAGTGGCATGAGCCTCACCACCTTGCCCCACTCTGCCCTGCCCACACTGGGCACACTGGGTCTCTTAAACAGAGAAAACCAGGATCCCTGTGTGGGTATAAGAAATAAGTAATTCAAGTCAATTAGTCGATCTTACACTTTTAGAACCAGAGGTGCTGGTTCAATATAGGCTGATTATCTGGCCAGTAGCTGTCAAACTGCCATCTAGATTCAGATTCAAACTAGGTACTTTGGACCTGTCTGTAAATTTCAGTGTTAAGAGTCACTGACTCCTGAACTTCTCTGGTGATAATTATCCTGGGTTATCATTTCCCACTCTCGGACTGACTTCCAGTGAAACAGATGGGTTGTGACTATCCAGGCTATGTGGATAAAAAGAGAATAATTAATATGGCTTTTGCTGTGGAAAAAGTCCACGGCACCAGACTAGTTCATAGGCTGACAGAAGTGTTGTGTTGTTTCTAGGAGAAAGTTTTTCAAATTCCACATCTCACCATTTGTCTCCACAGTAGCACAGTGGTTAATGCTGTGCATTGCCATGTAGGAGCCCCAGGTTTATTTCTAGTCTTGGTTACCCATGCAGGGCCGACAACCCAATCTGAGGTCAGGCAACACAGCCCCTGGTGCAGAGCATCTGATCTCTAAAATTTTGCAAACTCTCACAAAAGGCTTCTGTCTCTTGCCTCTGCCATGTCAACATCTGGATGTGGGGGATGCAGGCTCTGGGTTGCCACCACCCAGCACTGGAGCCATACAACTGCACCAGCTGCACAAGTGGTGTACACTGGATAGGACCAGCCTGTGCCAGTGGGTGGTGGTGGTGGAAGAGGAGTGGGAGTCACGGGAGCAGGCCTGGAAGGTGGAGGACATCTCCCAGGAGACCACCTGGGAAGAGGCGCGGGACCAGGTGCAGCAGGACTACTGGGTAGAGATGGAAGAACTGGAGCAGGAGCAGGTTGAGCTGCTCTGGCAGCAGGTGGCCCTCCAGGCCTGGGCATTGGAGGCCAAGGAAGTCAACCACTGGACCCTGGACACCCTCTTGGGCCTGGAGGTTGTGTCCATGTGCCCCACTACCCAGCCCCTGCCCATGGCCCCACAGGGCCCCCGGGTCCCACCTGCCACCCCACAGCATGCCCCTGGGCCTGGTTGGAGGTCCTTCAGTGCTTCTTGTTTGCCAGAGTCCTTGACCCAGCCCCCACCCACACCCCCTGTTGCCACCCACCTGGGCCTGGCCCTGCCACTTTCCCCTACACCACACATCTGAGGACCCAGACATGTCTCATAGAGACTCTGGGGCTGCACTGAGGCAGCTGGAGGGGAAGCCACCCACCCTTGGGGAGTGCCATCCCAGGTGACCACATCATGAGGCTGCCACCCACTGGGGTCACTGCAGCCCCCAGACCTATGGAGGAACAGCCTGAGGCTAAGGTTCTGGGCTCCTGCCCCTGGGGTCTGCCCCCTAGGCCCCACCCCCCCACCCCACAGGCCCACACTGGGACATAAAAACAGAGACATTGTAAA
>NW_017728923.1:5152061-5157564 GCF_001723895.1 Crocodylus porosus
GTGTTGGGGCCAGCAGGATCAGCACCATGGCCTGCAGGAGCTCAGGGCACTGGTAGTCACTGGCAGGGGCAGGCCTGGAGCAGCAGGGTGCTGGATGTCGCTGACAGGGGCAGGAGCAGGGGCAGGGGCTCAAGCAGTCATGGCATGGGGAGGCAGAGTGGTCAAGGAGGGAGAAACCGTGTGCTGCCCTTTCACTGAGCACACATCCCCGGGGCAGGGAAGGGGCTGGCTAGGGCCCTAGTTATTGCTCAGGTGCTAAGCTCCCCTCTGGTAAGAACAAACACTTGGAATACAAGTATTTCTCTGAGTGTTCTACCGAATGAGGCAGAGGATGTGCTTGGGGGGATGAGAGCAACCAATTGTGAATTAAACCCATACCTCTCCTGGTTTGTAAAAGCTGGCTGAGACTGGGGCCACTGTAGGCAGGGCTTGTCAGTGCCTCCCTTTGGGAGAGCAGGCTGCTGGACATTTTTAAGCCAGCAATTGTCCAGCCCCTACTCAAGAAACCATCACTTGACAGTGACTGAAAATAATTGAACTGGTGATCACCAGACAGCTCCAGGTATGGCTAGATGCCATTGGTTTCCTGGATCCTTCTTAGTGTGGCTTTCACACTAAATATAGCACAGAGTGTGCTCATGGGCTTGGTCAATGATCTTTGCCTGGAAATCAACAGGGTAAATTGTGCCCTGCTGTTATTACTTGTTCTTTCATTAACCTTTTATACACTTCACCATGTGGTGAAGCATTTATAAGACCTGGTGGGTATTCACAAGGTAATTCTAAATTGATTCCACTCTTTCTAGCAGGGAGGTCTCAGTCTTCATTATTTCCTCAGGACCTCTCCTGCGATGTTCCCCAGGGCTCTATCTTGTTACCAGTCCTGTTCAAGGTGTATATAAGGCCACTAGGTGAACTTGGGTGGAGATCTGGAGTGAAGTGCCATCGGTATGCTGATGATACCCAACTCTACTTTCCTTCTCATCTGAGCCTGACTCTTCAAATCCAGTCCTTTCCCAGTGCCTGACTGCAGTTGGAGAGTGGGTGTAGGTGAACCAATTGAAACTGACTCCAGAGAAGACAGAAGTGATGGTGGGGAGCTGATACCTTGACTTGAAGGGGACTGGGACACCTACCATAGATGGAGTTCAGTCTCCCCATGTCACTCAGGTTTCCAGCCTTGGGGTGCTCCTGGATCCTCTGCTGCACTTTGATTTCCAGGTGACAGCAGTTGGTTCATTGGTGAGAAGACTGCAGCCCTTTCTTTCAGATTTGGATTTGGCCACCACCATTCATTCCTTTATAACCTCAAGACTGGACTATACACAGGGCTGTCCTTGAAAGTCAGCCAGAAGATGCAGCCAGCACAGAACACAGTGGCCCACTTTCTGAGGGTGGTGGTTCACCACAAGCAAGTAACTCCAGCTTTTCCAGGCACAGTTCAAGGTGCTGGGTTTGATCTATAAGGCCCTAAGTGGTCTGGGCCTTCCTACTTACCTAGGGAACTGCCTTCTCCCTTATGCCCCATCATGATCCCCAAGGTCAACAGAGAGCAATCTCCTACAAGCACCATCAATTACATCAAGTTCATTTAGCAAAAATATGTGTGAGGTTGTTTTCAGCCATTGCCCCTCAGCTCTTGGAATTCCCACTCTCTTGAGGCTCACCAGAACCTAAGCATCTCTCAGAAGCCCTGTAAGACCTTCCTATTTGGGCATGCATTTTGTAAACAAAGTTGGGCTAAGATACTGTTTAGGGCAGTGGTAGGGAAAATATAGCCCTGTAGCAAGATCTGGGACACAGCCCCTGCTGTACCCTAGTGGAACCAGAAGCACTGGTAGGAAACTTATCTGGCTGGGTCTGGGTGAGTAGAGCATCCCCAGCACATCAGAGGAAAAATCTGGGGAAAAACTGGAGCCTTGAGCAGGTACCTGGGGCCGAAGGTCATGTGCCCCGAGAAGCGTATATTGATTGTCCCAGAAGAAAGCCCGGGCTATTTAAAGAGAGATGCCAAGAGAAGCAGCAGCTTTCAGCATCTCTGGGAACAAAGACTATGCTGCTGGACTGGGAGGATAGGACTGAGGTCCTCATGGGACCACCAACACAGGCAATCCATGGGCAAGGGACACTTGCCGGCACATTGGGAGATTTAAGTTTCAATGGATGGTGGGGTAGTGATGAGTGGTCCCCACTAGCCTGGGAACAAGGGACAGGTGGGGGAATTCCTCAAAAAACTGGCGGTTGAGCCTGCTGAGAAGAGGGCCAAGGCAGACCCACGAAGTGGAGGGCAGCCTTAACAGAAGCACAGGTAGCCAAGGCAAAGGGGGGGTTTGCCTGGCCCAGAATGCAGAGCACCCATGAGGTTTAAAGCAGAGGGTGCTAGCCTGCCTGAACACCCAAGTGAAGGGAAGCCAGCACAATCAGAACTTTTTGTTTGGAAATGTGGGGCTCAGTTTCCTTTTGATTTAGTAACCTCTGGTAAAGGAGGAACAGATTGGGGGAGAAAGATCTCCCTGGATGTTTGAGCTGCAGTTAACAGGGTCCTGTTCTTTGAACCTGGAGCCTTTAAACAAGTTAGGCTATGAGGCTCGAGGTGGAATTGAGAGAGGAATGTGACAAGTTGACCCTGGAATAATCACAGAAACCAGGAGTCTTGGGAGGAAAGAGACAGAGGCACCAATAAAGAGAGTGAAAGAGAGGAAGAAAAAAGGTCGAGTGAAGGGTAACTCAGGTAACAAAGCCCAAAGCAGTATTAGACTAAAGGAAACTGATGCAGAAGATCTGTGGAGTAAGGAACTAAATTGTGTTGGGGAAGAATTTGTGCCAAGTGACTCACACTCCTGGTCAATGGAGAATAGCAACCGACTGCCTGAGAGGAAAGGGGCAGGCTGTAGGGGAGGTGGAACCCTGAGGAGGACTGGTGTCCCTGCTAGGTGGACCTGAGTGCAAAGAATCATCCATCCTCCCGAACATCATTATAACATCAAGACATGGCAGGAAAGAGGAGGAACAAGCCAAGGGTCCAGATAATCACAATGTGAAAAGAGGAGGCGGGAGGACCCACTCACTCACAGGCCCACAAGCCAGGTCTGGCCCACCAAGGGATTCTGTTAGGCCTGCAGCAGGTTCCTCTTCCCCACCCGGCCCAAGCATGTGCAGCTTGTCCCGCTGCCCCCAGACACACAATGGGACTGGAGTTACCCAACACCCAGACTCAATTCCTGGCAGTCTCAGCAGCAGCAGCTCCTTTCTGCTAATGCTGCCAGCATCCACTGCTGCTGCTGGACCCGCTTCTGCCCCCTACTGCCAGTCTCTGTGGCTGCTGCTGCCCAGGCACCCTGTCTCGTTCACCCCACACCCACTGCTGGGGGCACCAGATGGAGTCGGTGGGCAGGGTCTCCATGGAGACCAGCTAGGACCTGCAT
Source organism: Crocodylus porosus (assembly GCF_001723895.1). Lineage (NCBI taxonomy): Eukaryota > Metazoa > Chordata > Crocodylia > Crocodylidae > Crocodylus > Crocodylus porosus. Next base: position 5,155,487 of record NW_017728923.1, read on the forward strand.
GGGCAGGGTGCATGGCAGGGCAGATGGGATGGGGCCACAGCCAGGAGGGGAACAGGACAGGTGGGTGTGGCCAGGATTGCGGGATAGTGACAGTGTGAGGCTGGGGTCTGGGGCAGAACCACGATCCACTCCCTGCATATCCCTGTGATGAGCACCAGTTCTGTGGGCAAGGGGAGTAGATCAAGGCTTTGCCCTGGCCCCTGGCCCCTGGCCCTGGCCCTGGCCCTGGCCGCATGTTGGGTGCCCTGGGTGGCCATGTTCTGGACCAATTCCTGTCTCCACCTCAGCCCACCGAGTCTTCCAGGCCCCTGCCCCCTTCAGGATTGTTTCAACTCACTGGGTCCCCAACCCTGGCAAAGCAGCTGCCTCTCCTTCTGTCTCTTCTTCCCCCATCCTCCTAGTCCCTGGGTCTAGCGGGACAGCTCCAGCTCACCAGATCCCTAACCATGGCAAGGTTGCCGGGCTCATCCACTGGGCCCCCTGGCCTCATAATCTCTGCTCCAGCCTTCTTGTTTCCCCAACCCTGGCAAGGCTGCTTGCTGTCTCTTTGCTCCAGCCCGCTAGAACTATGTCCCTTACAGGCTCTATACCTCAGGCCACCCCCATAGACACAACCCAGGCCTGCAGTCAGACCATGAACTCTAAAGACAGACAACTATAACACAAAGCCACTTACCACTTTGAGGCATTCAGCAGAGCTCCTTCCTCTCACAGGTTCAGGGCCACTCTGAGAGTCTGGCCCTAGGCTAAGGTTTATATGACACTTTCTCCTTCATACCTGCCTCTGTCTGCAGACTGAGTCCTGTGGCTTTTTCTCCTTGACTGCTTGCCTCTGCTATTCTTCATAGCAAGGATCCCTGCAAACTGTACTTTCTCTGCTGGCTCTCTCTCACAGTGGGGGGAGGGGAGCAGGGGGGAAGATTGTTCACTTAATTATGATCAGTCTGCACCTTGCAGTTTATTTCCCATAAGTTGTACTCCCCCAAACTGCCTCCTACCACTGCTCTTGCTTCCCTCCAGTTGCAGGGGTAGTGATCCCTTGCTACAGGAGGATACAAATCTAATGCATAAGTTACAGACATAGGGAAGAAGTGGAAGCCTTCTCTGACCGGTCCTGAGTCCCAGCTGCTTTCTGCTTTCATGTTATCCAGGACATTCTTACACTGCTTCAACCAAAGAAATTCAACAGGACTCCTGTTGTCAGGTTGTTGCTGTATAAGAACCTGTCAGGTTGCCTAGTGTCGTGAGCACAAGGCTTGTCAGATGGGTCAAGGTGCCTTGCTCCCCAAAGCCCCAACCAGAAAATGGAACTATCAATTCCGGTGGACATTACACTGAGCTAATGTCCTACTTGACAACATGGTTTGCACAGGGGAAAAAGTTACTGTTTACTCAAGGACTCAATAGATCTATTTGTTTTTCTGGATTTTTCATTAAATATCTGATATGAAGACAATACATTATTTAAGGACAGGAGAACTGTCAGATAAAATAAGACCACATGTCCATCTAATCCAGCAACCTGTCTCCAACAATGACCAGAACTAGCTACTTCAGAGGAAGATATATAAAACCCTCCTACAAGCAGCTATGGCAGTGCTTCTCAACCTTTTTAGATTTGAGGCACCCCTGAATAGACTTGAAGCACCCCTTAAAAATTGCCACTTCTTAAGTTTTCACCTTTTTTGTCTACAAAATAATAATAATAATGCATTTTTTTCTGTTGAAAAGATCTCATAAAGACCACAACTATAGATTTTGAATGGAAATTTCTGGGTGTATCTTGTGAATCATGTCTGTAAACCTAACAGTGGCACCCTGGTTGAGACACACTGAGCTATGGAATAATGACAACAAATAGGGCTGTGTGAAACACCATCATTTTGTTTCGACATCTGTTTTGCTGTTTGGAAGGGACAGTGTTTCATTTCATTAATTTGTTTTCACAGAATCATAGAATCATAGAGTCGGAAGGGACCTAGACAGATCATCTAGTCCAACCCCCTGCCATGGGCAGGAAGGAGCACTGGGGGTGGCAGGGGTCAGAAGACCCCAGCCAGGTGCCTATCCAGTCTCCT
>NW_017728923.1:5158290-5222387 GCF_001723895.1 Crocodylus porosus
GTCCCTGCCTGCCGGTGTATTCACTTTACCCCACAGCTTGGTGTCATCAGCGAACTTGAACAGGGTGCTCTCCACACCCTCGTCCAGGTCACTAATGAAGATATTGAACAGCACCGGCCCAGGGACCGAGCCCTGGGGGACTCTACTGCCCACACCGTCCCAGGTCAACATCGACCCGTCCACCACCACCCTCTGGGTGCGCCCCTGGAGCCAGTTTGCCACCCATGTGACTGTGCATTCGTCAATGCCGCAGTCCCTCAGCTTGCCCACCAGAATTGGGTGGGACACTGTGTTGAAGGCCTTCTGGAAGTCCAAAAAGATGACATCGACTTCCTCCTTCACATATAAGCTCTTTGTTACCTGGTCATAGAAAGAGACCAGGTTAGTCGGGCAGGATCAGCCTTGCACGAACCCATGCTGGTTACCCCTCAACCTCACTTCCCCTGCAGGGCTCTCAGAAATGTGGCCCTTGATCATTTTTTCAAAGACCTTCCCCAGGATAGAAGTGAGGCTGACTGGCCTGTAGTTGCCAGAGTCTTCCTTCCTCCCCGTCTTGAAAATAGGGACCACATTGGCCCTTTTCCAGTCCTCAGGGACTTAGCCTGAGCACCAGGAGTCCTCAAACAGCTGTGCCAAAGGCTCCGCAATGACACCAGCCAATTCTCTGAGCACCCACGGATGAAGGTCATCGGGGCCTGCTGACTTGGACACTTCTAAGCCCTCCAGGTTATCCTTAACTAGGTCTGAACTAACTGTTGGGGGACTCGCATCCTTCCCGGGCCTCTCTATGCTATCATCCGAGAGCACCCCATTGTCAGCAGACAGGAGCACGGAGGCAAAGAACTTGTTGAAGACTTCTGCCTTCTCTTGCGTGTCCATCACGAACTGCCCTGCCCTGCCTCGTAGGCATCCAATGTTACCCTGAGACTTCTTCTTGCTACCTATATACTTGAAAAAGGTCTTTTTGTTATCCTTAATCCCAGAAGCTAATCTAAGCTCCAGTGCTGCTTTAGCCTTCCTCACCAAATCCCTACAAGCTCGGGTCAGGGAGGTATACTCCTCCTTTGTCACTGTTCCCTGCTTCCACCGCCAGTACGCTTTTTTTTTCTTTGCCCTCAGGCCAGCCTGGATATCCACGCTCAGCCATGGAGGTTTCTTGGACCCTTTTCCCACCTTCCTGCACAGAGGAATTGCATCCTGCTGCACCTCAAGGATAGCCTCCTTGAGGAAGGACCACCCATACTAGCTGGACCCCCATACTAGCTACCCCCCAGGCTCTGAGTGCCTCCCTGACTACTGCCCTGAGCACATCGAAGTTGGCTTTCCTAAAGTCAAGCATTTGCACTGTGCTAGTTACCCTCCCCACCTTTCCCTGAATAGCAAACTGGATCATTTCATGATCACTGTCCCCTAGCCTCCCTTGTCTAGCACATCCCCCACCAGGGCATCCCCAGAGGCTAACACCAGATCCAGTATGGCGTTTCCCCTGGTGGGGACGAATACCTGCTGCACGAGGTGTAGGTCCTGTACGCACGTCAGGAACATTCGTGGCCGACTGCTCCTCCCAGTTGATGTCAGGGTAATTCATATCACCCATGACCACAACATCCTTTGCACGCATGGCCTCCCCCAGCTTCCTGGAGAATTTTGTTTTGTTTTGAAGCACTGTCCCATTTCATTTAGTCAAAATTGTTTTGCTGTTTCAACAAGTTTAAACGTTTCGCTATAATGGAGAATCATGAAAATGCCTAAAACATTTTGCCAATTCTTGCCTGATTTGGATGAAAATTGCAGGGATGGCAGCCCCTTCTGAGGGCTTGAAGCCTGCCAAGTTTCAATGAGATAGGTGCAGAGGTTGTTTCCAAGCCTTTTGTTTTATTTCGATTTCACTGTTTCGAGCTCGAAACATGTCAAAACAGCTTCAAAACGAAACACCCAGTGAAATTATGAACAGCCCTACTAGACAAGTCTTTGTTATTAGGGCTGTGCAAACTTTTGCCAAGTGTTTCATTTCAAAGCTGTTTCAATGCATTTTGAGCTCAAAACAGCAAAATCAAAATGAAACAAAAGGCTTCCAAACACCTTCAAAATAAAACAAGGGAACTCAAAACATTTTGAGTTTTGAAGCCGGGCTTACTTGGCTTCAGTGCTGGTCCCAGGCAGCAGCAGCAGCCTCCTCTCATCCGGTATGCAGATCCAGGGGCCCGCATCCCCAGGAGGATTGTGGGGCTGTGAGCCCCCGGATCTGTGCACCAGATAAGAGAAGGCTACTGCTGCTGCCTGGAACCAGTGGTAGCAGGAATCTTCCCTGGCACTGAGCACAGGTTGTACCCAGCTCTGGTCCCAGGCAGTGACCTGAGCCTCCTCTCATCTGGAGTGCAGATCCAGGGGCTTGCAGCCCCAGGAGGAGTTCAGCACAGCCCAGCAGCCCTCCCAAGGGTGTGAGCCCCCAGATCTGCATGCCAGATGAGGGGAGGCTGCTGCTGCTGCATGGGACAGGCAGCAGCAGCAACAATTTTCTCCAGTGCTGGGCACAGCCCACACCCAGCACTGGTCCCAGATGACAGGACAGCTTCCTCTCATCTAGGATGCATATCCAGGGGCTCGCTCCCAGGTGGGCTGCAGGGATGTGCCAGACTCCTCCCAGGGGTGTGAGCCCCCGGATCTGTGTGCCAGCCCCTTTCTCTTGTGTTCTTCTCCATCATTGTTACTAAGTAGTACATGAGGGAAAACTTGCATTCTGATTTGGTATCTGAAATTTATTTTCCCATTAGCATTCCCCAGATCTGGTGACACTACAGGCTGAAGCATTCTGTTTAGCAGGTACTCAGCAGAAAATAGGGATCAGGAGTATGTCATAGAATCACAGAATCATAGAAAATTAGGGTTGGAAGGGACCTCAGGAGGTCATCCAGTCCAACCCACTGCTCAAAGCAGGACCATCTAGTAACATAATGCAGGGGGGCATGAAGGCTGCTGGCAACATGGCCACACATGCTACCCCATGAGTGGGTTTTGCCCAGGGATCTCTGGGCCTAGGAAATGGATTTGGCAACCAAAAAATTTGCAGTAACTTTGTTCACTGCCAAATAGAAACAATAAGAAACAAACATGGAAATAACTTCATCATCCCTAAAGCCCAAATGAAAAACAAATACTTCCATTACAAATTATGCAGATGTCTCACCCGAAATATAATTCAACTTTGACAGTGAAGAGAAGCAGAAAGACCTCAATGTTAAGTGTGTAGAAGTCATCTTGGAAGACCTTAAAGTGGCTGTCAAGAAACATAAAGACTTGTAAGGCAGCAGGCTCTCTTCACTGCATACTAAATATAACTAAAATAACTGCAGATCTTCCCAAAAATGCAGTGAAGATACCCTGGAAATACTTTGTTTCTTCAACCAAGTACGGGTGACAGAATCCAAACCAGAGAAATGGGAAAAGGAATAAAATTCCTCAGAAAAGGAAATAAGGCATTTTTAGCTACTGTCATGGGAAATTCTTTAACTTTACCTTGGAAAAGAGACACTTACTCTATAGTAAGCCTGGACAAGTGTCAGGGGCCCTCAACTCATAGCCATCAAGAGGGTAAACCCCATCAGATAATTTAATAATTTATCATTTAATAATATCAGTGATTCAAATTACAGAAAAAAAATGCTACAGCTGATATGCCATCTGCAACACTAACACAGTTCACATTGCCTTTACCTGGAACTTCAACCTAACTTCAGGCTTGCTACCTAGCCGCGTTCCTGCTCTCTGGCTTGGACATTAAAAATGCCAGGGCTTTCTGAAATCAATTAAATTTGAAGTGAGCTATAGCTGTCATTCATTGTATTATTTGATTATATTAGTTAGTCTAAAGATACAAACAATAGGCAGGACAGAAACCAACTTGTTCTCAAAATCTACTGTTGATGTCACTGGGGATACTAGTCAGAATAGTTAAACCAAAGAATTGAATTTAGTACTTGCTTAATGAAGTACTAACTAAATGCACAGTAATCTGTGCTACTGTGCACTGGCACTGGTGCATGGGTTTTTTGTGGCACCTACTGTTCAGTAGCCTAATACTACTGTGCAATAGCGTATTAGCACGGGTTTTGTATGGGGCTATGGAGGAAGCTACAGGCACCCAAAAATTCACTGTAGCCCCCCCAGCCCACTCCCAGTGCTGCTGCTGCCGCTGCCCAGCCCAAAGAGCCCGGTGCTGCCCTGGCCCTAGCCTGCCCCACCCCACCTCGTGTGCAGATCCGGGAGCATGCACCCACCCATGCTCTCCCTGGCTGTGTGCCCCCCAGAAAAGCCACTGGCGGCTCCATCCCATGCCACATGGCTGGCTGTGCAGCGCCTGCGCTAGCCCCACTCCCTCTGTCACTGCTGCGTGCATGCCCCTCCCCACCTCTGCTGAAGCTGCCAGAAGCCTGTAGCCGCATTGCCTTGTGGCCCTACCTCTGCCCTGAATTTGGAGGAGCTAAGCCCCATTAACACCCCCACTTCCACTGTCTATGCCCCCAGGCACCCTGCCATTGGGTGAGTGGGGCCCTGGCTAGGCCGGGCCAAGGGAGGATGGGAGCCCAGGTGGCTCGTCCAGTCGTGGGGTGGGGGAGAGGGCTCCTGCCGCTGCACACACCCTGGCAGAGGTCCGGAAGGCATGTGCCTCCCTGATCTGTGCATGGGGCAAGGTGGCTGCTGCTGTGTGCTGGGCTTTGTGGCCCAGGCTTTGCGCCCTGAGCACAAGTCGCAGCTTGGAGCACAAAGCCCAGCATGCAGCGACAACTGCCAGAACTTGCGCACAGATTGAGGGGCGCATACCCCCTAGGCCTCTGCTGGGTTGCATACAGTGGCAGGAGCCTCCCACATGCCTGGATGACCCACCCGGGCTCTGACCCTCCCCTGGCCTGGCCCAGCCCAGCCCAGCTGGGGCCCCACTCACCTGGTGGCAGGGGGCGCGGAGGGGGAAGTTCCATTCACTCAGCCCAGCCCCAGCAGCAGGGGCCATGGCTTAGCACAGCCACATGCATCCTGCTGCTCCTAAGTCCCACTGCTCCTGGCTTGTGTTCTGACTGCTCCCGATCATGAAGCCTCTGACAGTTGATCTCAGGATCAACCAGTTGGTGACCAATGTCCTAGGGGATACTAATGTGGCTGATAAATGCTGTATGTGTGTGCACAGCTGCAGTGTACCACAAAGGAAGCCAGGAGATTAGCTGGGTCTGGCTGGTAAGTATGTTGTGAGGGTAGGGGCTGAGGGAGGGGAGAGGGGGCAGACTGAGGCCCAAGGAGTGGGGGAGGGAATGGGGCTAGGGCTGGAGCAGGGACTGCCCAGCTGGGGCGGGGAACTGGACCGAGTCATGGGGGGGGGGCAGCCCCTGCCTCTGTGCACACCCCGAGAGAGGGTGGGGGGGTGCCCCCCCAAATCTGCATGGGGCAAGGCAGGATGCCACTACGGACTGGGGCTGGGGCTGTACTGGGCTCTTCCCAACAAGGGCTGGGCCAGGCTGCACTCTGGGCAGGCAGTGGTGGTGCTGGGAGGGAGCTATGGGAGGGTCTGCAGCCACCCCAAAATGTGCTATAGCCCCCCTCCTCCTCGATAACCTCCCCCGGGTGCTGCCATCCCCCAGCGCAGCCCAGCCCCCACTGGGAACAGCCCAGTGCTGGCCCCAGACCTCAGCTGCAGTGCGCCCCTCCCCACGCGCAGATCCAGGGGCACATGCACCCTATGCCCTCCTGGGGATGCACGTAGTGGCGGGAGCCAGGGCAAAGCACAGGATGGAGCCTACGCTCATCCAGGAGGCAGGGAGGGTGGCACCTCCCTCTCTTGAGGGCACAGGGGCATGTTCCCCTGGAACTTCATGGGACAGGGCCAGCTGCTGCTTCAGGCTGGGGCCAGGGCAGCACCAGGCTCTTCCCAGCTGGGGCTGGACCAGGCTGCACTGGAGGTGGGCAGCAGCGGTACTGGGAGGGAGTTACAGGGGAGCTGCAGCCACTCCAGAATTCACTCTATTCCCCCTATAGCTGGCCCTCCCAGCGCCACCACTGCCCGCCCCCAGTGCAGCATGGCCTAGGCCCCTCTGGGAACAGCTCAGAGGCAGCCCCAGAACACAACAGCAGCCTGCCCTCTCCTGTGCAGAGCCAGAGGCACATGCCCCCGTGCCCTCCCGGGGGTACACACAGCCATGGGAGCTGCCCCCTGCATGACCCGGTACTGTGCCCCGCCCTGGCTGGACAGCCCCTGCTCCTGCCCCAGCCCCACTTCCTCCCCGACTGTTGGACCAGCCCACTCTTGCCCCACATGCAGATCTCGGGGCATATGTCCCCATGCTCTCCTGGGGTGTGTGCACCGGTGGGAGCCACCTCCCCCCAAAACACCTCCTGGATGAGCCACTTGCGGCTCCATCCTGTGCTCTGCCCCAGCTCTGCAGCCCCAGCCCCAGCTCCACTCCCTCCCTCACTGCGGGAGCCTTGATTCCCCTTCCTCCTGCACCTTAAAAACAAGGAAAAAAATATAAAGGGGAACCTGAGCTGGGGCTTTGAGAGAGAAAGGGTACACTTGTTAAAAAAAGGTTGAAAACCCCTGCCATATGGGATCAGCACTGATATAAGGAAAATTGACAGTATCAACAATTGCCTTTTTTTTGGCTGATGTGGCTGATGTTTCCTATAAATGACCTGTGCATGTGCACAGCCACAGTGCAGCACACAGGAGGCCAGGAGTACAATCTGGCAGTGTGGAGAGCAGTGTCTGGCTGGTAAGTCTGTTGTGAGAGAAGGGACATGGGGCGGGGGGGAAGATCGAGGCCCCCATGGTAAGGAAGAGAGTGGGGCTGGGGCTGATGTGACTGGGGCTGATGTGACTGCAGAGCCACTAGCTATGTGAAAACTCATGGCAATTGGGAAAGGACTATTGGAAATAGTGGCCATTTTTAAGAAAAGGGAGAAGAAGGATCTGAAGAACTGCAGATTGGTCAACCTTGATTCTGTCCCTGGGAAAATCATGGAGCAGGTCCTCAAGGAATCCATTTCTAAGCACTTGGAGGAGAAGCTTATTACTACAGTTGACATGGATTCACCCCGGGCAAGTCATGCCTGACCAACTTGATTGCCTTCTATGATGAGATGACTGCCTCTGTGGATGAGCAGTGGCAGAACAATGGATTGATATATCCTGACCTTATCAAAAACCTTGCTACAGTCTCCCACGGCATTCTCTCAAGCAAGCTAATGAAGCACGGGTTAGATGAATGGACTGTGAGGTGGATAGAAAACTGATTGGCTCACTAGACTCAGAGGGAGCGTCTACATGCGCAGTTAGTGTGCCGGAATAAACTCTGCTGCAGTTTATGCCAGAGTTTATTGCTCTGACGCCCTTTGCATGTGCACCAAGGACTGCTGCATGTTGAGCCAGGGTGGAGCAGCCCCGGCTCGCAGGGGGTTCTGGGGATGGAAGGGACCTCAGGCCAGGGCTGGGAGAGATGAAGTGAGTCCTGCTGTGAGGAGGTGAAAGAGGAATCTCTCCCTGATGCCAAACCCATCTGCACCTTGAGCAACACCAAGCCTTTTTTACAAAGCAGGGTCCAAAGTATCTTCCTCATCTGGGAGCAAAGGAAGAGCTGGGCCCCAGGCCAAGAGCAAGTCCAGAAACTTCATCAGGAGAAACTTAATCTGACAAAGCCTGAGCACCAAAACTCTGGTTCTGAGGAGGGACTGCCTTAGGCCCAAGGCAGGGCTGGGAGGGACTGCCAGAAACCTCATGCCCCAATGAATTTTCATGCTTGGAAAAGGCTGGGGTGGGATGCATGCCTTCCCCTCCACTATATGCCCTTGAATAACCTGGTCAGGACTCTGAGGAGTATTTTGCCATGGCAATGGCCCAGGCAGAATTTTTAAACACTTTCCAGAAAGTATCATCATTCAAACAGGAAAATGAAGTGAAGCACCGCCCCGCCCCCCATGGCTGCAGACCAGACAATCATGCTGCACTAGGGCTTGCCCTGGGACAGTATTTGGGGGTGTCTGTGTGTGTACTCCATAGTAAGGGGCAGAGTAAGCAGCTGTGTCTTGCTAGTAGCAGCACAGCTCTCCTCAGGCCTTGCACCCGAGCTAACAGCCCTCCATGTGGGGCCCTATCCCTTTCTCAGGCAAAACATGCCAGTCATTTCCTCCCCTGTGCTTGTTGCCCTCAGACCTCACAGCACTGAACAAGAGGCAAGAAGCAAACTAGCAGCACAGGGCAGGCCTCTGCAGCTGCTAAGAGGCGGTCCGGAAGATTGTAGTCCTCTACCATTCTGCACGGGAAACGGGGGAGGAGAGCTAGCATGCGTCTGTGACTGCATTTTAAATATGCTGGCAGTTAACATCTGACCTGCATTGGTCTGCAGACAGGGGTCAGACGCTGCCTGTGGTAAACCTGGGGGAAGAGAAAGGAATCAGGCCCATGCACAGGATCCCGGTGGGGCAGGCTCCCCCGTCTCAAATGCACCAGCTCTTGCTTTCTGCCAATCATTCAGAGCCAGGGGTTTGAAAGGAAGAAGGAAAGAGCAAGTTGTGTGCCTGGGGACAGGGCCTCGGGAAGGCAGCTCTGCTGGGAGCTGGGGCAGCCCAGTGCCAAGGCAGAGGTAGGTGGCTAGTGGGCTGCTCGTGGAGACCTGCGTGCCTGGAGGTGGGAGTGGACGGCCGTGGCAGAGGCAGAGGCTGGCCGGTTGGTTCCTGGCTCCCAGTTCCTTATCTGCATTTCCTGGTTCCTTATTTGCTGTTTCATTGTCAACGGTTTGTTAACCAGAGCTGAGGGAAGGACAGTGTTCCATGTGTCTCTGCATCTGTGTGTTTGCTGGTAAAAAAATAATATCACACAGCAAGTACATTGTGCTGAGGAAGGGGCTGAAGTGCATGAAATACAGGAGTCTTTCTCTTACCTCACTCATTGCTAACACATTTATAACTGTTGAGAATGAAACTGGGAAGAAGGGACCAGGACCTGGGAACTACCGAGTGCAGGGAAGAGGGAGAGCCCCCTGACAGCCTGCTAAGAACAGCAGCAACCTCCTGCCACATCACTTATGGAAAGTCCTTTGGCAGTGGGGAGAACAGCTCTGCCCTTATCCACATCCTGCTTTAATTTTTGAGCTCTAATGTTGGGGCCCCCAGAAAGGACTGTCTGAGACCCTCATTGACACCCAGCCAGCACTGCTTTTATGGACCTGGAGAGGGGGTTTGCTGCTGACCTACTGCCATACTGCCCACTCTGCAAGTCTTTTCTGTGAAGCTTTGGGACACATCAGAGGGGTTAGACACTCTTGACCTTTTTCAGACCATGTAAACCAGGCTGGGGTGCTGCCTGGATCAGAGACATTTGGAAAAAACCCCACTTGCCAGACAAGAAGACCTGGTAATTCCACAGGCCCCCCACAGGGCAGCACTGGGCAGTCTGAGAACTGGTATAGCAGGTTGTTAAACCTGCTGGTATTTTCTACAAGAGCTGAAAGCCAGCCCAAGTGTCCTAGCTGAGTTCCAGAGCAGGTAAATGCAGTGGGAATGCTAAATGCCCCATAACAGAGCACTATATGGATGTTAGAGTTTGTACACTTTAAATGGGAAATTACATTTTGCTTCCACTGTCTGTCCTCTGAAGTCATTGCAGAGTGCTGTGCAGCCATGGTGTGCCACCCCAGAGCTGGCTGAATTTGGACAAGGCTGAGACAAGGTGGCTTGTGCATATGAGATGAGTTTGGCTCCTCTGGGGAAATGGTGTAAACTCAGTCAGACTGATGCAGGGTGCTGGTCTGCTTCTTTGCAGCTTCCCCAGTGCACCTTACCCATTCCATCCCCAGATCTCCTAGCTGTGTGGGATCCACAGGGGCCAGGAGGAAGGCAGCTGGGGCAAAGGGCAGAAAAGCAGCAAAGGAGGCCAGGGAAATATGGTATGATAGTAAAGCAGGGACAGAAGCAGCTAGGGAAGAAAGGGGAGCAGGAAAAACTAGACTAGGTGTACAAGACAAGAGCGGTGAGAATCTAACGCAATTTCCCAGCAACTGGGGAAGAGGAAAGCTATGCTTTCTCCGGGCACCACTGATATGAATGTCTACAGAGGTGCTGCCCTTCTGCGGGGCTTGAGGGGTCAGGAGAGGACATTCCCACAGCTGTGAGCCATCAGCTCCAGGCGCTGAGCATAATGTTCTGGGAAAGGTGAGAGCGGCCAGCCCCACTCATTAACCCACTCCAGCTCTTGCTGCTTCACTGTTCTTTCTCCCTTTTCCTAGGGGTTTGGGATCATGATGAAACTGCCGGCCCAGAGCCACCCACCCTCTAAGGAAGGGGAGGGAAGCAACTGTTCCACCCCACTTAGCCATCTGCCCCTTCCAGATGCATGCTGCCATGGCTCAGTGTCTGAACCACACTGCTGGTAGGGAATCCAGGAATGCAAATGACTGATTTGAATATGGCAGCATACTGTATTTCCATCTCTGGAGCCCTAGTTGTCCTCTAAAGCAGTGGTCTCCAACCTTTGTATGGCAAAGATCACTTTTTGTAAGTAAAGGGCACCGCAGGATCTACTGCTCCCCCAGCCCCTGCCCTGCCCACCTCCCGGAAAAGCTGCCCAGGGTCTGACCCCACTCACCCAGCCCAGCCAAGGCAACAGGGCATGTGTCTCAGCCCAGCCATGTGCATCCTGCTGCTCCCAATTGTGGAGCTTCTGACAGACTGAGACCAACTGTCATGATCGACCAGTTGACTGAGATCAACTGGTTGGTGACCACTGCTCTAAAGAGACCCTGCTGCAATGGGATTTGTGTAGGAATTGGGCCTCAGCCCTCTCTCTGCAGAGTCCCTGCCCTGCACTATGTATGGGAGCCTGTGCAGTGCTGTGGGCTTGGCAGAGAAGATGATGGAAGACAGTACCTGAGCACCACAGGGAGTCATGGAGGTCCCTCTTAAAGAGCTTATAAGCTGACTCCTGCCTGGTCTGTTTCCTCACAGAGCTTCTAGTGCCCAGGACTTCTTACCCCAGATGGCTGACAAGAAACTGATAGTTGTCTTTGGAGCAACAGGCAAGTAAATCTGGAAAGCTGAGCACAGAAAAAGAATGTCCACTGCAGCTGGAGGCCCCAGCAGTGTCTGCACTAGCAACAACCTAGTTGTGTTTCCAGCTCTGGGTCATGTGCTGCAGGGGCGGGTGGCAGCATGTCAGTCACTGTGCCAAAGGCCTGGCTGGGATGGGGTGTCAGAAGGAACTACAGGAGTGTGCAACCCACTTGTGCCCTGACAGAGGTAAGTTGTTGCTGATGGGGAAACTGGTAGGAAATTATGGAAATTCCCCTTCAGAGAGGGAGCCAGTACAGCCCAGTGGGAAAAGTCACATAGGTCAGCCCATTAAAACACAGCCAGGCTCAAGGTCGCTAACACCTAGGAGATACTAGTCCTTGAGTGCTGGGAGGTAGGGTGGGTAGAAGGTAGTGATCTTCCAGTGGGGGAGGGATACATGTTTCCAAAGTGGAGGCAGGACACTACCTGCCCAGTAGTCAATGACTGGAGGACAGTCGGTTGTGAGTCCATGGGATACAAATTATACAGGAATGATACAACAGGTTGTACTAGTGGGGACTGGGACGCTACACAGATTTCTTAACTTGGGGCAATTGGAGGCAGGGGGTGCCATGTGTGTCTCTGTAGGCACATGCATGGGGCTTACATACAGCCAGGCAGGGTGTTGGGAGCAGCCCCTCCAGCTGGACGCAGGTAAATCTACAGGGAGTGGGGGTTGGAAGGCCACGGCTCGGGGACTGTCCAGGGGTCTATGTGTTTGTATGTGTGTATGTAGCAGAGGTGTGTGGAGGGGGGGTGTGTGTGAGGGGGGACAGGTACCTGCTGGCGCTGGGAGAAGGTGTCTGGGACCTGGGGCTATGGCAGAGCAGGGGGGCGGGAAGGAGGCACCTGCCCCTCCAGCAGGAGAAGGGAGTAGTGGGGGCCTTCTGGGGGCAGCGGGGAGCAGGCTGGCAACACCTAGGCCAGTGTCCTTGCTCACAGGGGCAGGGCAGCCAGGAGACATTGCCTGGCGGTGCAGGAGCCGCAGCCCAGGGCAGGAGGTACCAAAGGCCTCCCTTCCTCTTCCCTCCAGCCCACACACTCTGCCACTGCCCACATGAGCCACAGCTGCTGCAGCAACTGTGCAGTTGGGATGGGGGCAGCTTGGGGGCATCCACCAGCAGGTCACCGGGGGGGGTGGGGACAGGACACTGTAGGTTGGGAGTGTGGGGCACTAGCAGCACCATGGGGCTGCAGGTCAGGAGGAGTGGGGGGCACCAGCAGGGATGGGGGCTGTGGGTTGGGAGTAAGGGGCACTGGCAGGGCTGGGGGGTGCGGGTTGTGGCTTTATTTTTGTTTTACATTTATTTTTTGAGGCAATAATACTTGTTATTTACTGTAACAGTTAGAAACTGCCCCCCCCACACACACATGCATGTACAAAATCATATACCACCCTCCCCCCACCCCTGCTGGCAGGTGTTCTCTTTTTTTTGAAACTGGAAATATGGTAACCCTATCCAGGAAGGGAGCCTGGGGAGAGAGGAGGCAGTATAAGCACCAAAGTTGCCTCTCACAAGGTCCATAGAGAAAGGACCAGACATTTGGTCTTTGGATTTAAAGGGCCAGAAAAAAACAGAGAAAACCCACAAATTTTCCATTAAGAAATGTGTCAAAAAACAACCAAAAAATCATATTTCTCTCACAAAAACTACAAAAATATTTAGTTTTCTTGTAAAATTTCTACAATCTTCAACCAGTCAAGAAATATGCAGTCAATTGACAATATCTGACTGGCTTGCCAACCCTAATGCCATAAATCAAAAAAATGGAAAGTGGACCAAAAGAAAGCCAGCATGCTTTAATGCAGGGGTGGACAAAATACGGCCTGCGGCCAGCCCATGAGGCCATTCTATCCAGCCTGTGGGGCCCCTAAAAAAATTTAGAAAATTAAAATTGATCTGTCCTTGGTTCCTGTCAAAGTTGACAGGAACCAAGGGCAGTAGGACCCAGGGGAAGCCCTGGAGAGCTCCTGCAACAGCACAGCCTGCCCGGCCCCCCCCCCCCAGCAGCCCGGGCTTCTGGCCTGGGACCCTGTGGCTGGGAACCTCAGGTAAGGGAGGGGATGGGGGGAGAACTAGCTGGTGCTGAGAGGTGGTTGGGAGGGTGGAAGAAGCAGCCCCTTCCCCGCCCTGTGTCCGGCGCTCCCTGCTGCAGCTGCTTGCAGCCCATGCGGAGCTATCCTGAGCAGGCACAGGTAGCCCCACACAGACTGTGAGCAGCAGCACTGCGGGGCGCTGGCCACAGGGCAGGCGAGGGGCCACTTTTCCCCCCCGTGCTCAGCACCAGCTTGTAACCTGGCCCTGCACCGGCTCTGGGCTTGCCCACTGGGTCTGCATGTGGCAGCAGCAGCTGTGGCCCCACAACTTGCCGTGCCAGGCAGTGTTTGCTGCTGCTGCCCAGCGCGCAGCTCCAGGCGGGCAGCAGCAGCAAACAGTTCCTGGCACAGAAAGTGGGGGGGCCGCAACTGCTGCTGCCACGGTGCAGCCCTGACGGGCAAGGCCAGAGCTGCGTGGGACCCAGGCTGGCAGCGGTCGTGGGTTACAAGTTGGTGTTGAATGCAGGGGAAAAGTGGCCCGCCCTCACCCTCTGGCCGATGCCCTGTGCTGCAGCTGCTCACAGCCTGCCTGGGGCTGGCTGTGCCTGCTCAGGACAGCCCTGCGTGGGCTACAAGCAGCTGCAGCAGGGAGTGCTGGCCATGGGGTGGGCAAGGGGTCACTTTTCCCTGTGCTCAGCACCAGCTCCTTCCCTGTTGATGAGCTGGGGGTCGGGGCTGCACACTGCCCCCAACCTGTACCGCAGGGCTGGGGGAGCACTGGGAGTGATGAGGTGCAGGAGCAGGGCCTGCACCTGTGTCCTAGGGCCAGCACCAGCAGGACCCAGAGCAGGGTGGCAGGAGTACAGGGTCCCAGGCGGCAGGGGCTCTGTGGAGACAGGCCACCTCCCCCCTATCCCTGCTGGTGCAGCTCAGCCCAGCTCCACAGACCCCTGCCAGCCTGTGCCCTGCTCTGGGCCCCACCAGCACTGGCCCTGTGACACTGGTCCCAAGGCATTGGGACACTGGTCCCAAGATGCTGACCAGGGGGCAGGGCACCTGTCAAAGGGCAGGGCTACCCATGTGGCCCTCGTCAGCTTGTCACAACTTGGTAAGCGGCCCTCCGCCTGAAATAATCACCCGCCCCTGCTTTAATGGTAGCTTTGAAGAGGCAGTACCATACATATACTTGATTCCAAAACAAGGTTTTTTTTCCCCTTTCAGCATTGGGGGAGAAAGCCCCTCATCTTGGATTTGAATACAAGGTGGGCAGGGATAGGCAGCTGCTGTGACTCTGACTCCAGCCCCTGTCCAGCCAGTCAGCAGCAGCGGTAGCTCCAGGCCCTTGGACATTGCTGCATGGCCAGGCAGGAGCTACATTTCCACATGCTCTGTGCCCTGGGCAGGGAATGGAACTGGAGCCTCATCTGATAGTAAGGAGAGGGGGAAGGGGGCAGAGGCTGTGGGGAGTGTGGATGCAGAGGCTGCAGGGCAGGCAGGGGCTTGGGGGAACAGGTGGGAGGTAGAGACTGTGGGGGTAGGCACTCAGTCTATACCCTGTGAGTTCTTAGAGCCCTTTTGGGTCCCACTCTAGGTACCTTGCGAGACACCCCAAGCCTTATGGCTAAATGCATGGTTCCAAAGCCACCCTTTTACCACACCCCACGCCTTGCAGATGGTATATCAATGTTCTCCCTGTGACGAGGGCTTGGTCTAATTCAGCCTTCTGTTATCACTGGGATCTCCACAGCCCTACTGCTGCACCCCACTGGCACTGGGCGCTTCGCAGCCTTGCCATCATGCCCCCTTTGGCGCTGGGGCTCCACATGGTAGTTTGGCCCCTATGAGGCCTCCTCTCCGGTAGCCTTAGGCCAATCCACCGGAGTACAAACAACAACAAAAATATGAGCCCCTGGGCTATAACATAATACAAACAGTGCAGGGTGCACTCTGACTCTTTAAAAGAGACAAACTTCTCCCTGAGCACTGAGTGCCTTGCAGCCCAGGGTATCTGATAAGTTCCTGGAGCTCCATTAGTCCTGTAAGCAGCATATCAGGCAGCCACAGTGTTTCTGAGCAGCTCTTCACTGCAGGAGCTCCCTCCCCTGGCACCTGCTGGGGAACTAACCCCTGCTAGTCCCAGCCCTGGGGCTTATATGTGCTCAGGGCCCTGTCTCCTTCCAGTTAGTTGACCACATGCAGGTGCCGGCTGATTCCTTCATTAGCCTCCTGGCACAGTAACCTGCAGCTGTGGAGTGCTCTAGCTAAGCTGCCACTGCCCTTAATGGAGCAGGCACACCTCAGTGCCCTGTGACACAATAAACGTTTCTTTAAGGACATCAAAGAAGATGCCAAAGACAGCTAGAGACCTTTCAGGGAGTCGGTTGAGCCTTTAGATGATTCAGGGGTAAAAGGGTTACTAAAGGATTATCAAGAAACTTAGGGCTAGGGACAGAAATTACACATAAACCAGTATAAGTGATTGGTAAACCAATTCAAATCTGTAATACAACAGAAGTTCAAAACACATAAACCACTTTCAAAATGGCTGAAACCGGTTTAAGATAAACCTGGATGGATGTGGTATCAGACTTACCTGATTTAGATTAAATCAGTTTACTGAACATCTGTCCTACATCCCCTTCAGATCCAAATTAACTCACAGACCCTGGCATCCCAGGATGCTTTGTGCCTCCCCTGCAAACCCCCCTCATGGGGTGGGCAGGCTAATCTTGGCCCAAGCTATCTGCTCCAACTGGGCAGGGAGGCATTTTGTAGCACCCCCTGACTTTCAGCCTGAGCCATTGCAGGCACTTGGCTGTATTTCTAGAATCAAAGGTGAAGTCACTTGCTTATCAGTTCAATCTACGCAGTTTAGACTAACCTGCAGAAATTGAATTGATTCAGCCTCAGGCTTTTTGACTGTCAGTTCTTAGCCTATATATATGCTTTATATCTGTCTTTGCTGTAGAAGATGTTAAGGAGATTCCCTCACCCCATCCACTCCACTCTAGGGACAAGTCTGTGGAGCTGACCCAAACTGAGGTTTCAGTAGATGAGGTCATAAAGGAAAGTGATAAACTAAGCAGTAGCAAATCACTAGGACCTGATGACTTTCACCCTAAGGTCCTGAAGGAATTCAGGCTGGAAATTGCCAAACACCTAACCATAGTATAGAACCTATCACTATAAAACACCTTGGTACTAGAGGACTGGAAAGTTGCTAATGTGACCCCAATATTTAAAAGGCTCTAGGGGGGATGCAGGGAACTAAAGGCCAGTGAATCTAATTTATGTTCCTTGAAAACTGGTAGAAACAATAATAATCAAAAAAAGATTGTTTGCACATGGATGAACATGACTTGCTTTGAGGGTGTCAGTAAGCAGATGGATCAGGATGAACCAGTTGCCATTAGTGTATTTGGATTTCCAAAAAGCCTGTTCCAAGGTCTCTCATCAAAGGCTCTTAACAAAGTTAGGTAGTCATGGGATTACAAGGGACATCCATTCATGGATTAGAAATTGGTTAAAGTATATTAATGGTCAGTTTTGGGGGTGTAAAGTAAACAGCAGTGTTCCCCAAGAAGCGAAAGGGAACTGAAAACAAAATGTTATCATATCCTTTTATAAATCCATGTTGCATCCACATTTTGAATATTGTGCCCAGTTTTGGTTCACACATCTCAAAAAAGGACATGGAAGAACTGGAGAAGGTACAGAGAAGGGCAAGGAGTGGCTTCCATATGAGAAGACTAAAGAGGCTAGGGCTATTCAGTTTAGAAAACAAATACTTGAGGGGGAACATGACAAGGGTTTACAAAATATTATATGGTAAAGAAAAAGTAAATAGGGATTTATTATTTACTCTCAATACAAGAACTAGAGATCATAAAATGAAACAAACAAATAGGTAGTAAGTTTAAAACTAATAAAAGAAAGACAAAGGGCTGGGAGAAATGCTTTTGAGCTGTGAAGATGTGACATCTAGCCTCCTACAGGTGCTCAGGGGGGCTCTGTGGCCAGGGCTTTGCTTGAAGATGGGACCTTTCAGGTCCGAGTGGTCACACGAAACCCCAGGAAGAAGGCTGCAGTGGAGCTGAAGCAGAAGGGAGCTGAGGTGGTCAAGGGTGACCAAGATGATGAGCAGATGCTGGAGCCAGCTCTGAAAGGAGCATATGGAGCCTTTGTTGTGACAAACTACTGGGAGCACTGTAGCAAGGAGAAGGAGGTTGCACAGGTGCAAAACTCAGTTTATCTGAATGCTGTATAACACAATTGTGGAACAGAGAAGGATCTAATAGCTGCAGTGAGAGAGACATATGACAGTCATTCCACAGCTATGGCTTAGCGCAGTATGGCCAGCACCAAGTAATCAGAAATCCTGAAGCAAGCCCTGGTTTTGCAATACTGACATTGCTGGGTTTGCTGGGATTGCCCTCTGGCCCTTAGGGATCCTCTTTTCAAGCTTTTCTCCATAACCAGGAGAGGTAGAACCAGAGCTTGCTACATAGTGACTCGAGGTGCTGATGCACACTCTGAGTTCTGATCTGCACTAGCAAAGCCCTGCTCATTCTTGCCATTGCCATTGCCCTGCTCCCTGGCGAAGTAGCCTCAGAAGTTGGACTGCATGCAGGACAGAAGTGGTAGACATCTCACTGTCACACACTCTAGGAAGATACTGGTTCTTGCCCTGTTACTGTGGCCTTCACTGTACCTGTTATTCTTTCAGATGTGCTGCTGACCTGTTTTTGCAGGAAAAAAATTCCCTTTATAAAACAGTAGTCACTATGTCCCCCTCAGCAAGGTGTGCACATCAGAACAGGGAAAGGACAGCCCTGAGCTGCCTTTAGCAAGCATTGGTTTATCCATTTTTGGTAAGGGACCAGCCTGTCCCGGTACCCAAGAACTGTGCACTGAGGAACAGTATTTCCTAGTCCTAGGGAGGTTCTTGGAGCATAGGTGCATCCCGGGTGGAGGGTTTGACTCACAAGAATCACCTAAATTCAGTTTCCCTTCCCATACTTGATCCATGCATAGGGCAAGCTGTTGGCTGATATGATGAAGAGGCTGGCCCTGTGCTACGTGGTGTACAGTGGCTTGGAGAATGTGAACAAGCTGATGGAGGGCCGGCTGGAGGTACTTCACTTTGATGGCAAAGGCGAGGTTGAGGAGTACTTCCGGATGATTGGTGTCCCCATGACGAACGTCCGGCTGCCCTTCTACTTTGAGAACTTCCTCACGGTCTTCCGACCCCAAAAGGCCCATGATGGGGAAGACTATGAGCTGGGTAAGGGGCTCCAGGGAGCCATGGGAGCGTGTAGAATGTAGTTCTTATTTTCTTTCTAATAAAATTTTCTATGAGTCTATGATATCAGAAGCACTGGGATGGACCAAAGAGTTTTTTTGCTCCAGGGGTCTCCCCACACTGCAGTCAGAGGTGTGACTGCAATGTGGGGAATGTACCTGAGGTAGCTGTAGTTTAGTCAGCTTAGGTAACAACAGTGGTGGAGAGGCAGCAGTCCAGGCTTTAGTGTAGGGTATATAGGCCCACTGGAGCCTCAGAGTATTCCTGAAACCATGCTAACACCTGCTCTTGACACAAACCCTCTGCTCCACTGCTCCAGTTAAGATGTGGCTCTAATCTAGAGCTGCTTTCTAGGTTCCAGACTGTGCAGATTAACAGCAACTGGGGAGGGAGCCAATAAGGGCAGTAAAGGGAGATACTGGCTTGGGCAACCCTTTCAAATAAGTGCTGAAGCAAAGGGGCATGTTGTGCTCCATGATCTGAGCATGTGGCATGTCTCAGGGGGATAGCAGGGATGAACAAACCTTCTGCACCCAAGGCTCCTTTCAGCAGCATGTGACCCTGATTCAGAGGGAATTCTCTTAGGTCCCTAAGGCCATTTCCCCCTCATGCTGTTTAAAAAACCACCCATTTCCAGCACCCTAAACCTGTTAACTGTGGCTCTGTGGAAGGCTGGTATGGCTCAAATGCTATAATGTCCTTGACTAGAACTTGGGTCCTTCACACTCTCTGCTCTGCAGCTATCCCCCTGGGAGAGACTCCCATGGCTGGCATGGCTGTTGCTGATCTGGGGCCTGTGGTGGTTCACCTGATGAAGTCTCCAGAGGAGTATGTAGGCCAGGACCTCGGGCTCTGCACTAGCAAGTTCACTGTGGAAGAGTATGCTGCCACCTTGTCGAGACACACTGGGAAGGCTGTGAAAGACGCAAAGGTGGGAAGTGCTTTGTTTTAGTCTTTCTGCAGGAAGGAACAGGGACCTGGGCCATCAAATTCACCTGAGGAGGTAAAAATGTGCCTAGAAAAGAGGCAGATATTCACCACTCCCACACCATGCTCCTATTCAAGGTCTAGGGCTAGACACTCACACTTGCCAGTCAGTCCAGAAGATCTTAGTCCCTGGGCTTTCCTTTTAGGCAGGACCAAAACATGGATGCATGCAAGGCCTCTGTGTTGTCCATCCGTATAGCCCAGAGCAGGAGACTGTCTGACTGACTTCAGGGAAGGCACTTAAACCAATAGTCACAGGGGCCACAAACTGCTCTTCTCATTTTTAGGTGTCCAAAACAAGATGCCTAGGATTACATTTATAGAATGGAGTGCCTATGACTGTGACTGAGGTCCGTGGGAGCTGTGCTTTGACCATATAAAGAACTATAAAAATTCTAAATCCTTCTAAAGGTCTGGCCATAAGTGTCTGTAGTTGGGCAGCTAAAGTTAATGGACGTTTTTGATAATTTTGGTCTTAACCTGGCTGTGCCTCAGTTCCTATCTTTTAAATGACAGTCTCCCCACCCCCACCTCAAGGGACTGTGGTGGCAATAAACTGCTTAACAGTGGTGCAGCACTAGGACCCTTGAGAGAGCTGTCAAAATGTGCAAGCAGAAATTCTGCAACACTAGGTTCAAGGGTTTAACTTTTTCCTGAATGAGGCAGAGTATAAAAATAGCATGTAACCTTGTAGTTCTACTGCTTAATGGAAGGATGTCCAACTTTTAAGCCCCTGGGGACCACATGCCACAGGCCGCACCAGGCCACTGGGCTGCATGCCACACAGACACTCCTTTTGCTATATTGCCCACCCACACATGCACCCTCCTCCCACATGCGCACACAGCTGCACCACTTGGTTGCATTCTCTTCCCCCACTCCAAATACATGGGGTCCTGAACTCACCCTCAGTTCCCCCACAACACACTGGACTGCAGCACCCAGGAGTGGAGGCAGGAAGTGGGGCAGAGGCACCAGGAGACTGTGTGCTGTTGCAGCTGGGACAGTAGGCCAAGCGGGAGCCCAAGGGCTGCAACTTAACCCCTTGTGGGCCACCTGTGGCCTACAGACTACCAGTTGGACAGCTCTTTCCTAATGCACAGATCCCAGGGGGTTGGACTGAGGTTGCATAGAAAGGCTTAATTCTGGCATTCCCTCAGTTTACATTACTTGACTTTGCTGCCTTTACATAGGTTGTGGGTAGTGGTGGTTCTTTCGTATCCATTTTGGATTCTTTGAAGTGCCTGCCCAAGCAAAGTTTGACACACAACCCATTTTTTGTGCCGCAGGGTTCGGCCAGCAAATGTACATCAGCTAGAGATGCGAGACAACTGCATTCGTCACTGATGCAGTTCTGGTTGCAAAACCCCAGGTACAGACACAATTTTGTCAGCAGAAGGAAGGGTTTGGCAGCAAAGCTTTAGTTGTTCAGGGGAACTGTGGTAATTTTAGAGGCAGAACAATTCCTGTTAATAGAGTTGCATCCACAACATGGGTCCTACCTGCATTAGTACTGCCACTATAGTTAAAGCAGCAGCTCTCACAGGCTTCCTGCCTCTGCCCCAAGCATGATTCCCCAGAGCTGATTTCTTCCATTAGTCTTACTTGATTTTGGACAGGTCCCCGCAGTTTTTCTCTTTTTTTTGTGCACTGCCCTGAATTCTGCTTATAAGTTCTATGAAGGCAGTGGATTCAGTGAGTGTTCAAAATACAGGGGGGATGAGCCCCCCCTAAGAGACAAAAGCTTTGCATAAGCCCCCCATGGCAGAGCACGTTGGGTGCTTGCCATGTTAAGGATGTGTGAAGGATTTTAAGGGGGAGATGTGTGGTGGTGCCCCTTTCAGTGCTTGCCATTTTAAAGGTCTGAGTCAGCTGTGAGGCAGCCTACAGGTGACTGCAGAGCTAATCAGGCAGTCACATGATAGCCAGGAGACCACTTGATTGGAGCAGGGCTGAGCAACCTCACAATAAGAGCAGGGCCTAAGAAGCAGAGCTAGCAGCTGTAGTTGGGGAACTGAAGGGTGAACATCTCCTGGTTGGAGTACTGGTGTTCCCAGAACACCTGGAGGTTAAGGGTAGGAACGGTGGGGAAAGAGGAGGTTCCTGGGGACCCAAGGGGTCCCAAGCCCTGAGGAAATGGGCATGGGCCTAGGGAAAGCGAGGCCAGCCTAGGAAAGGGGCTCGGAGAGTGGGGGCCTACTGAGGGGCTAAGCAAGCCCCTGATTACATCTAGTAGTGAGGTCAGGGGCTCACTACTAGGATAGGCAATCAGCTGGCCAGCAAGCTGTAATAATGGAAGTGGAAGCCCTGCCTCCTGAAGGGAGGTATCTTATGAAGGGCTTGAGAGATGAGGCCAGGGACCGAGAGTAGGCCATGAATTGGAGGCTGCAACAGAGTGCCCAGGAGTGAGTAGCCCAGATGGAAGACCATCCAGGAGCCCAGTGAGGGGAAGAAGGACCAGGGCAGCTAGCCCTGCAGTGGTCCTGGGAATAACCTAAAACTATACTCTGCTGGAGGTTGATGGTGTGGTGGGACTGCCCGTGGTAGGGTGGTCAGCAGAAAATGCCACACCTGTGCCTCCCTAGTGAAAAGCAAGTATGGGGCTCTGGAAAGCCTCAGGCCCTGCTGCCTTGTGGGTGACCTGTGGAGGGGAAAAGCTAGGGGAGCACACCCTGAAAGAAAAGCACTAGGCTTGGGTGACAACACAGGGGCCAGGGGGGCCTGAGGCCCAATGTCTGAATGAGTGAGGCCTAGTGGGAGGCCAAGAGTGGGGCCCAGGCACATCGACAGACCCGAGGCGCAAGGGGTGCATGGCTCAGACACCCCAGTGAGGGGGTGGAGTAGTGACCCCAGTGAGGCAGGCAGAGTGTGAGGGGCTAGAAGCCTAATGTGAGGCAAGGAGCCCAGAGTGTGTGGAAGTTGAGGCCCCTGTGAGGGGCTGGAGTTGAGGCCCCAGTGAAGGCACATGGCCAAGGCATGTCTACAGAAACCTGAGGCCAAGTTTTGGCCAGAATCAAGTGCAGCCCAATTAAAGGGCCAGGAGAGCAGTAGTGATTGTGGATGCCATCTGTGAGGCATGGGACACCGTATTATCCACACAGGAGATGTTGGAGCCATGTATTATGCTCTTGGCATCAGAGTATTAAATGGGCAGCCTCCGGTGTTTTTCCATCTGCTTTCTTTGATACATCAAGGCGTGGCAGAAAAATTAAGGCAAACTGCCCTGGGTGGGTGGGTGGGCTGACATTGTGACTGGCCCCAGAGATGGTCTCCTGTCGCAGTCCCCTATAAGAGATGAGAGGTCTTATGGAGAGGTCCTGGCTCACCCCATGCTTTTCTAAGCAGCTCAGGTGGTGGCAGTAGCAGCAGCAGCAGCTGCAGGTCCTTCCAGCTTCCAGCTGCCACCGCTCCAGATTCCCCCCACCCATCCAAGAGTCGGAGTATAATTTGAACCCTGAATTCTGTGATCTTTCCACATGGCTGTAGAGCTGGGTCTGCACTTTGTTACAACCCTCTGCAGATTTCTTGCCTACCCATAGACTTGTCCCTTTTCTATAAAGATTGTTTATTCCAGGGCCCCAGTCCCTTTTATACACAGCTGTTAATAAAGCTGCCCAATAATCCTGTTTAAAGAAGGGTGAAATTGAGACATAGAAGTCAAAGGTAAAACTTTCAATTGTAGTCTCTGCTGTTGGGTACCTCACTGAGAATGGTTAAACTTCCATACAGACAGCAACTGGAGTGCCAGCTACTCAGGCTCTCCAGTCCTGTCCTGGCACCTCCAACTGGCACTTTGGAAAAACATACGTAAGTGTGACAGGAGCAAACTCCCAAACCTGGTCTCAGTACTGGCCTGCTACCTGTCTATGGGCAAACCTCCCGCCTCACTCCCTTGCCATGCCTTGTTGTTAAATAATTCAGATGTTTAGGCAGGAGGCTGCCCTTTGAGCACCTTGTTGTTCCCAGATGGTAATGCACGACTCCAATCATCCCTTATCATGTCCCATGCCTCATAGATGACATACAGTTTGTTACACCTCTGGTTTCAGCCGGGCCAAACTCAGTGCATTGTTAGGCCTCTTGCACACTGCCCTATTAAGGGCCACACTCATTCTGCCCTCCTCTCGCTGGGGCCTCCAACACTCTGCATGCTCCCACCAGGCCTCTCTTACACTGCCCTGTTTCTGGGCCACATACACCCCACCCTGCTCCCTTTGAGCGACCACATAAGCCATCAGGCTTAATTCTTCACTCCTTGGCCAGCCCTGGCACAGCCTTTTGGGTCTCTCCCAGAACTCTCATCTGCCTGGTGGCTGAGCAATTTACCAGACTATGAGCTGACTCTGCTCTTAGCCCCCACTGGGCCACTTCACCCCTCCTCTGGGCCAACACTCTACCCGTACCCTGGGACCCACGGTCTTACACCCCTATAGGTCTCTCTCTCTAGGTGCGCCTAGCCTCAACTATGCCCTTTCATTAGAGCCTGGGGACTTACACCCCCTTTGGGCTCAGGTGCTTCTCTGTAAGTGTGCCTGGCCCTAACTCCTGGATCTTAACCCCTTATGGGCTCACGTGACTCTCATTAGTGTGCCTGCCCCTGCCCTCCTTGCTCTCACAATAATCCACCAGATGGTGAGGGGTGGAGTTAAGGTGCCCCTACCCGCCTTTCACCAGGGAGGTCAATAGTCTGGCCTTTCTTGGGGACTCCCATGCCACAGGGAGTCCCATCAGGCTACCCTTCCTCCGCAGGGTGCAGTTTCCAGTCATGCCCAAGACCAGGAGCCTCCTGCCATCCCCATAGCTCCTGCTCTTACCTCCAAGATGTTTCAGGAGCAGTAGCTCAGCCAGGTGATGTTACTTCCTTGATGGCTGGCAGCAAACTGCTGCTCCAGCCCTGAGACCAGGGCTCTAAAATGGCCACCTTCTTCAAGCGCCTGCTGACTGCCTTCTCCAGCCCATAAAGTGACAGGCACCCAAAAGGTGCTCTGTCACATGAAGTGATTTATACTGAGTTGCAGAGGGACCTCCATCTGAATGGAACCAGAACTCCGGCACCCCAAACTCCATGCTGCGGCTTCAGCTACTATTGCAACTTCATATTTGTGTGTGCACACTTCCTCCCTCCCCCCCAGTTTTGCTCTGTAACACCTCAGAGGAGTAGTTCAAACTGCTACAGTAATTATGGATGTGTGGTGCCACCTCATGGTTAAATGAATGACAAACAGTATCCTGTTCAGAGTTTTATGGTAGTAGAGTGGATGTTCCAGGGATTTTGGATTTGGAAGAGGGGAAGTGGGGAGGGGGAGAGGTGCTGCCAGTGATGGGGATCTAGGCAGCAGTTGCGGAGGGCATGGTAAAATCACATTAGTTTATTTCCTACAGAAGCTATCTTCCTATAAAGCACTTCTAAGGACTTGGACTTCATGCTCCCTTCAATTTTATTATGTGGCTGCTGGTTTTGCCTCACTCCAAGAAAACCAAATCTAAATGTCACTACTAGACCCAAAAAGCAAGTTGCATCAAGGCCCATACCACCATGTTAGAAATATTCCTTTTTAAACTCTCTGCAGAAATTTTACCCCATTTCCAGCAGGGATTAAGAGCAACGTGAACTGGCCCCCTAATTCTTATTCTGACCAGCCAAGACTTCTCTCCACTCCCATTCTTTCTGCAGATCTCAGCAGAGGATTATGAGAAGCTTGGCTTCCCTGGGGCCCAGGAGCTGGCTAACATGTTCCGGTTCTACACTATGAATCCAGATCGCAATATGGAGCTGACCCTGAAGCTTAACCCCAAAGCCCGAACATTTGATCAGTGGCTGGAAGACAACAAAGTCAACTTCAAAACTCTCTGAGCCTCTGTGCAACAGAAATTAGTGAGTATCCCAGAAAAGCACAATTACTGTTGAGCAAGTCTGCATTTTCAGCACAACTTTCAAAATAAAAGGATTTGTTTCTGTAATTCGGTGAAAAACTGGAGCTACAATAGCCCAGTACCAGATTCTTAATGGTACACAGGGAGCAAGCAAGAGCTCTAGGCTACAGGCATGTGCTCTGTAGAATCATAGAATCATAGAGGTCAGGTCGGAAGGGACCTTGTAGATCTTCAAGTCCGACCCCCCACCTGGGTGGGAGAAAAAGTCTGGACTCAAATGAGTCCAGCCAGGTAGGCATCAAGCCTCTTCCTAAAGACCCCCAGGGTAGGAGCCAGCACCACCTCCCTTGGAGGTTGGTTCCAGCTCCTAGCCGCCCTAACTGTGAAGTAGTTCTTGTGGATGTCTAATCTAAACCTACTGTCCAATAATTTGTGTCCATTGTTCCTTGTCATGCCAGGGGGCACTAGGGGAAACAGTGTCTCCCCCAAACCCTTCTGGTCCCCCCTAGTGAATTTATAGACAGTCACCAGGTCCCCCCTCAGCCTTCTCTTGTGAAGGCTGAACAGGTTTAGGTCCCGCAGTCTTTCAATGAATGAATGATGTACCAGCTTCTCCCAATAAGTAATGAAGGGTTACCTATTTCCAGTATCATAAAAGAGGATACTTGGATGGTGGGGAGGGAAGGGGTAAATGATTGTGGGAGGGGGCAGTGATATGCCCATGCCCTGTCTCTGCCCCTTGCTCCTAAACCACAGCTTTCCCCAACCCTGCTGCTGCCTCTCACTCCTTACTCACTGAACCCCCCTCACCTCTGTCAGTGCCCCTCACTCCCAACTTGCAGCTCCCTGCCCTCCCACTCCCCAGCCCTGCTGCCCATACAGCTCGCATGTGCACACACATGCTCTCTCTCTCTGTCTACAGAGATCCCTTCTGATCTACTGAGGTCCCTTCTGACCCTAAAAATCTATGAAATCTGTGACGTCCAAAAAACCCCAAATGTATAGTAACCATAGAGATAACTAAATTAGTTGTTTTTAGAGTGCTGGAAAAAGTTAGTTTTTTTATTTATGTATTTATTCATTTACCTGGGGGGCTGGCTGGGAAAGTCCTGTGCTGTGCTGCCCTGTTCAGAGCTGTAAAATATTACTGGCCATTTCCACTTAGCGTCTCATGGCACAAGATCTGATTTTGGTCTTTTTTTTCCTCCTAGTTCTATGATCTGGATTTCAGCAAAGCTCACTCTCCCTAAGGAGTGCAAGATTGGACTGGGTTAAGTATATATCCCTTTGCTTTTACACTGTTGTAATTAAAGTTGCACTTACCTGACCAACCACTGCAATACCAGGAAGTCATATCAATGTGCATGGAGACTTCAGAGACAAAGCCAAGGTTTTCTAAAAGTCAGGCAGCTATAATTAACCCTTTATGTACAGCTTGTGGCTTAACTGAATTAGAGATATGAAGGGGATTTTTATAGTTGGTGATTCCTGAGCTTCCAAGAGGGCACAGATGGAGAGTTAACATTTTCACAGGGAATCCTCACTGGGGAGGAAGGTTCTCCTCACCTCCTTTCCCTGCCCCACCCCTCTGGGGTGCCTGTGCCTCATACTTTGGGAAACCCTGCGCCTCAAGCTTTGTTATTGATTTGCCTCTGCTAACTGTATATGTGTACTTAACCTTTACTGTATCCCCTCTTGCTTCCCTGCATTGGCGATGCATAGGGGGTACACGTGGGTGCACATGCACCCCCTGAGATTGGCGGTGCAACCCCTGGGCCACCTAGCATGGGCACCCCACCACTGCCAGTGACACCTGTGGGTGGTCACTGCTTGCCACCCGCCCCTTACCACTGACACCGCCAGCAGTGTCTGCAGGTGGTCACAGACCACTGGTCGCCGCTCACCGCTTGCCACCCCCTGCTGCCCATGCCGCCACAGCCGCCTGCGGGAGCTCCCTGCTCACCACCGCCATGCCCCCACTGCTGCCGCTACCTGTGGGCGTTCTCCATGACCCCCCAGCCTCTGGGGTCATGCATCGCTCATGCTCCCCTGTTCCCCCCCAACAGGTACCCAGAGGATTGTACCCTTATTATCCAGGATCCTCCATACTCTCTTGCATATATGTCATATCCTAACCCGGTTCTTTTTAAATTGTATGTGGTTAAGTTCCAACTGATGTCTCGGCTCTACTTTATGGGGAATAGGAGGAGAGCTGCTCCCCACAAGCAGCCACGCCTCCCATAGCGCACTGGCACCCACTAAATCCCTTCAATTGAAGAGGGGGTACCTTGTCTGAGTACCACCCACGTTACATAGGCCATGGCAGAAGCAGGTTAAAATACAAGTTCCTGAACTGGCAAACAGTGGGTGCATCTAGACGTTCATTAATGCACTGTAATTATGGTGTATTACAAGTTTAATACCTATAATAACAGGTTCTAAACAATGTGCTGTAATCAGCACTACTGTGCATTAGCATGAATGAACATTTTTTTTTCCTCCTGATGTTAACGCACATTAGGCTAAGTCTACTGCGCATTAGCATATTTGGGCCAGTCACGCTAATCCGCAGAATTAGTCTTCTGCATGTTAAGGGCACGTATACATGTGACTAATTGCCTGTTTTTGTGTTAATTGCGTCACACTTTACACATATGGGGTTTTTTGCTATTTAAATGAGTTTGTTACACCGTGAAATAAACCACATCCCAAAGGTGCACAGTGCAGTGATACAGCCATTGATCTGTCAGGTGTACATGGTAATTCACTGCATGATGTGTAATAAGGTAGTTTGTCCACCAGATGTCACTTCAGTTTGCAGGTATTTGTGTGTAGCGGGTATTTTTGGACACCAGGTGTAAGCCCAGCCTGACATAAATGAATCTTCTGCTGACCTACCCAAACCCCTGTACATGCCCTGCATGGCCGTAGCCAGGGTGCCCGCCTGGGCTGTGTTACCCATGGCTTCCAAAGAGGGGCCTTGATTGCCAGGGGAAATGTTGGCCTATAATACGCCCCTGGTTCATGCAAGGAATTAATAACCACTTGGTCCCCTAATGTGGGAACCTGGGAGTGGTTTCATTTACCATTCAAAGCAAATGGTGGCTGCCTGGTCCCAGGATTGCAGACTGTAGCCTACAGGCACCATAACATTTTTTTTCATTTTGTGGGCACAAGCTGACAGCATAGTCAGACCTATGGGTCCTCCTGGCAGCAGACATCCCCAGCAAGCTGCCACTGACTGCACAAAACCCCATGCCTGCCCTGCACAGCCACGGTCAGGGTGGCTGCCTGGGCCATGCTGCCCCTGACTCCCCAAGTGGGGGCCTTGATTGCCAGGGACACTGTCAGCCCATAATCCACCCCCGGTTTATGCAAGGAATTAATAACCCCTTGGCCACCTAGCATGGGCACCTGGAAGCAGTTTCATTTGCCATTCAAAGCAAATGGTGACCACCTGGTCCTACAACTCCCCAGGTCCAGGGAGGCTAGTAGGCAAGTAGGGCCAGGTGTCCATTAGGCACCTGTTGGGGGGGCCTCCCTGTCGCTCTCTACCCACAGTCCCCCCAGCCCCAACAGTGCCTCTTACTGGGGAGCTGCCAGCACAGGAGGGGCAGGACAGGGATTTACCAGGTTTACCTAACCCTCTGTGGGTCCCTCTGTTAATTTGGCAGTGAAGGGAACAAAGACAGGCAGCCAGGCTTGAGTATCTGCTAGTTGCCCATATTGAAAGAATGTATGCCTATCAAGCTTATGCAAATCCCTCCATTTGCCCGTACACACATGGAACATGAAGTCAAGCAAATCTAAACCTTTATTTACATAATTAAACATATTTTCTATATTAAGCATAATTTATATTATTTATCAAACCACAAAACCACATTCACACAGTAACGATAAGCAATAACCAACAAGCCCACAGGCAGTGTCAGCAGTACTTCTTTCAAGGGGTGTACTGCCATTTCAGAGGGTGCATGTGTACCCGTGTGCACCCCCTATGCATTGCCAATGCCAAGAAGGGGTTGCCTGGCTGTGTGAGGCGGGGAAGGGGAGTTGCAGACCCTGAGTGGCTGCAAAGATTGCCCAGTACAGCCTCCCTGCTGTGCATTGCCCTGCACCTCCCTCCACTGCCCATCTCCCTCCCTGCACTGCAGTGTCCTATGCCAACCCAATCCCTCCCCCACTTCACCTCACAGCCCAGCCTAATTGCAGGTGTCAGTTCAGATGACAGTTGACTTAAAGGGTCCCCAGGGCTTCACATACTGAAGATGTGGAGGTCGAGTGCAGCAGTCTACCTCCTCAAAGGAATCCGCAGGTGCCATTATCGGTAGTCTTCCTCTATCTTCCTTGAACTAGCTTGAATTGCAGCTGTGGTTGGTGATGTCTGCAGAGCAGAAAACGGCTTGGAGACCTCTGTCCGTCTCTGTTCAGGGTGATCGAGTACCTACATTAGTGGATGGAGGTACTTGTAATGCAACATGTGGGGTGCCCTGCCTCTGTGTTCTTGCAACATCTCAGTGGAAAGCAGCTGGCAGGATCTTGGCCATGACCCGGCCCTGGGCCCCTATCTTGTTGTGCCCCCACTCAGCAAGTCTTCTGGATACACCAAGGTATACGTGCCAGTTCACCCACAGGCTGTTGATGAACTGATGCACTACCCCAGGGTCCACCAGCACCTGTACCAGGCTCTTGGTTTCTGCTTAGGACCAAGTGGTCCTAGTCTTACATGCCTCAGTCTGCTGTCTTCTCTCCGCAGTGTCAGGCATCTCAGATCAGTAAGGGATATGGAACTATGGCCTCAATTTATAAGTCTTGAGGGGACCGGGTTCAGGAAAGTTCACACTCCCTCCAAAGCTCTTTTTGTTGCACAAAGTTTAGACACCAGACCTGCTGGCACCATGCTGGCAACTATGTATCTTATAGGCATACTTGTTCTGGGTGGTCTTTTGTGATTTTTGGCACCACAAATATCTGCAAGGTGTAGCTAATCAGTGAACCACATACTAACAGCTAGGCCCATGATGGGCACACATAGGGTCCCTTTCGGGGCATGGCATAACAGCAGGCTACCCATCAGCGACCCATGTGTCAAGACACTGGTTCACAGTTTTGTACATATCCAGTGAGGAAAGGAATACTGACAGAACTGCATGAAATTCACAGACTTAATGTGCAGGTGGGCTCACAAAGTCGCTTGCCTTTTTTATGTAAAACTAGCAAGCAAATAAATGGCTTGTGGGGGACAATTACACTGTAATCAGTATAATGGCTCAAATAAGGAACTGGCTATTTGGCTGGGATTATGGCTCCAAATTCTTTTTGGGCCACACAACACTATGCCTCTGTGGCACTGGGGGACTCTCATGGACAACCCTGACCAGAGTCTTGCCTGTCACAAAGCATGTCTTGGTGGTGCCAGGGTTTCAACTGACAGCCCCCCTACGATGTCATTAATTAGGTCGGTGGATTTATTGATGCCATTAATTTGTCATGGCCAAGGGGAGACAGGTGGTGCAAGCACTGCTGAGGTGAAGGCAGCCCCAGCCACAGCCTGGCCAAGTGCAGCAGGTGCCAGCAGTCACCCACTGACAGCAGTGAGTGGGATCAGGGTCACCCATGGATCCTGCTGGTAGTAGATAGCCCCAGGAAGCTGCTGCTGCCTGCAGGGAGCCCCATGCCTGATCCTAGTCCCTGGCCCTGGCACTGGACTGGCTGAAGGGGAGGAGGCATGCACTGCCCACCCCAGATGTTAATGGGCAGCATGCTCACCTGGGCTACACTGTCTCTGGTACCCCAGGTAGCCCATAATAACCAAGGGATCTGGAGCCCAGGCCCCAAGGGGCCCATGCATTAACCCAACACTGGTACAGAATTAATAACCGCTTTGCCGCTTTAAATGGGCTTCTGAGCATAGTCTCATTTGCCATCTAAAGCAGTATGGTGTTGGCCAATTCCAGGATTGCAGGTTCTAGCATGTAAGCATCATAACAATTTTTTCTGGTGTGTAGTCCCCCTCTCCCCCTGCCATCCAACTTTTAGTTTTACCAGGGCAGACACTTTTCCTAATTTGCCCTGGTGACTGAGGCTTCAGGTACAAGCCAGACCCGAGGCTTATGCCTGGCCTGATGCCAGTGAAGGGGCAGGCAGTGTCCTGGATGGTTGGGGGGTCGGTCGGGCAGGGCATCCTCAATTTGCTTTTTAATGGCAAAATGAACTGCTCTTGGCTGCCCACATAAGATGGCCAAGCAGTTACTGATTATTTTTATTAACCAGTGGTGAATTAAAGGCCAATGGGGCCGTTGGCAATCAGGGCCTCCCTTTGGGGAGTCAGGGACAGCAAGCCGAGACCGGCATCCTGGCCATGGCCATCCAGGGTGGGCAGTGGGCATATCCTCTCTGGCTGGACCAGGGCCAAGATCTAGGGGTGGGCATGCTGAGACCAGCTCTCTGGTGGAGAAGCACAGGTAGAGAAGCCCATCACACTCCCAAGAACCACAGACACCCCCCCCCCGGTGGACCCCTGACTCCCAGCTTGGAGCCAGGAGGTAAGTGGGGGACTGTGGCAGGTAGCCAGATAGTGGTTGGAGGCAGCTGAGTGGTGCCGAGGAGGGTCACATCCCCCCTACCCCCCCGGTCCCTACTTAGCCCAGCCCCAAGGGAGCTGCATAAACAGAGTGCACAAACAGGCACACTCTGGGCCTGGTACATGAGTTAGCACAGGAGTTCACACAGGAGGGTATGAGGAGGAGCCATCAGTGGGCACTCTCAGCCCGAGCTGCCCCCTGGCAGAGACACATGGCTCACCCCATACCTGTTGCGCCCCTGGGCAGCTGAAGCCCCCCATGCCATGGGACAGACCTCTGGCACTGGATGTCAGGTAAAGGAGACAAGGGATCAGCCCTTCCCACCCTCCAGGGAGGGACCCAGGGAGTCCCCCAGCTCCTCGGGAAGCTGGAAATCCAGGGGAGCCCCCTGCAGGCAGCTACTCGAGCCCGTCTGCCAGGCCACAGCAACAGCAACAGTGCTGGAGAGGGCCATATAGGGGTAATTACACCCATCTGGTCTCCTACTCAAACAAGCACCTAAGGAGCTGTGCAAACAGGTCTCACCCTGCAATATGGTGATGGGCATGTGTCGCACCCCTAGGCTTCTTGATCTGAGTGAGCCACCCCCACTTGCTACCTCGGAGGTCTTTACCGAGACGGAGCCTATGGTCTCAGCCTCCGCAAAGACGGAGCCCTTGACTCCAGGCTGCAGAGCCTGCCAGGCATGTCTGCTGGATGCTGGGATCTGGGGTTCAAGCACTCCTGCTTGTGGGATGTGCTTGCTGGTGGAGACTCTGGAGGGCCAGGTGAGAGAGCTCCAGGAGGAGGTGAGCAGACTGCAAGCCATCAGGCAACATGAGGTGGATATTGATGCTTACTGCCGAGCCCTACACCTGGAGAAGGATGCCATGGAGACCAGGCAGAAAAGTGGGCTTGAACAAGATACTTCAACCAATGGCAGGTGGAAGTTGGTCACATCAGGCTCAAAGCCAAGGCATGCATCAGTTCCTTCACCAATAGCCCTGCACAACAACTACACAGCCCTCACACTGTTGACAAACAAGGCACCTGCATCCTCCATGCTGAAGACAGGACAGGAACAGCCACCCGCACCAAGGAAGCAAAAAGGGTGATTGTTGTGGGGAATAGAAGGTGACTTTTGTCATCCAGATCCCTTCGCTCGAGAGGTCTGTTGCCTTCTAGGAGCCAGGATATGAGATACAACAGCAAGGATCCCAAAATTGGTCCACCCTATGGACCACTACCCCATGCTCCTTGTCCATGTGGACACCAATGACATGGCAAGAAATAACCCCCGGAGAATTATGAGCGATTACAAGACCATGGGGGTGAAGCTCAAGCAACTAGGAGCACAAGTGATCTTCTCCATCCTCCCTCAGTTAGAGGCCACAGTCATGAGGGAGGAGTGCATCGAGGAAGTCAACTGAAGGCTTTGGAGATGCTGTCACCATGTTGGTTGTGGATTCCTCGACCTTGGCATGCAGTTCGATGGCACTGGTCTACATGCAAGAGATGGTATTCACCTCACAGGCAGAGGGAAGAAGCTCTTCGTCACGAGAAGCACCAGCTTGCTGAGGAGGGCTTTAAACTAGGCATGTCCAGGGAAGAGAGGGTAGATTCCACTGCTGTACATAAAACCTTTGGCCAAGATGACCCAGGGCAGGGCATTCACACAGGGGACATTCAGATGAGTACCAATGCCCCAAGGCACTTGTAGAGTGACAAAAAATGTGAGGTAACTAGGGGTGAACTCAGATATCCTTATGAAAATGCCAAAAGCATGGGCAATAAACAGGATGAACTGGCACTCCTTCTAGACAAGGAATTTGGCCTCATTGATTTAATGGAGACCTGGTGGGATGATATATATGATTAAGGGCTATAGGCTCTATAGGAAGGATCGGTACCTCTCCCTGAAGGTCATGTTTGATTGCAGGGAGAGGTCCCTTGAAACCCTCTAGGTCAAAATACAAGGGAGCTCAGGAGAGGGGACCTGATGGTGGGAGTCTACTATAGACCTCCCTACCAAGAAGAGAAGAGTGATCAGGCATTCTCCAGGGAACTGACTGAGGCAGCCAGCACTAAAGACCTGACTGCAACTACCCTGACATCTGTTGGGAAGACCATTCAGCTAGCTCCAGCAGGCCAACCAACTTCCTGGTGGCTATTGACAACCCATTCTTGATGCAGGCTGTAGAAGGACTGACTAAGGGAATAGCCATTTTGGACTTAGTGCTGACCAAAAGGGAAGACACGGTAGGCGACCTGAAGACTGGAGGTACTCTGGGTGACAGTGACCAGACCACAACCTGATTAGGTTCACCATCCACCAAAAGCCTGGGAATTCAGTCAGTAGAACAGAAGTCCTAGACTTCAGAAGGGCAAACTTTGGCAAACTCAGGAGTCTAGTCTAGTCAGAAAGGCCACCAGAATAGTGGTGCTTCTTTAAAGGGGCAATTCTCACTGCTCAAGAAGAGGCCATCCCCATGTGGTCAAAAAGCAGGCAACTGTGGTGTCAATGCCTACACAGTCAGATGGGTTGCTAACTGGCTGGAGGGCTGCAACCAGAGAGTGGTGGTGGACGGGTCATTTTCGACCTGGAGGGATGTGGGCAGTGGGGTTCCCCAGGGATCGGTCCTCGGGCCTGCACTGTTCAACATCTTCATCAGCAACTTGGATGAGGGGGTGAAAAGCACCTTGTTCAAATTTGCGGATGACACTAAGATGTGGGGAGAAGTGGGCATGCTGGAGGAGAGGGACAGGCTGCAATTAGAATCTGGACAGGTTACAGGGGTGGGCGGATGAGAACAGGATGAGTTTCAATACTGACACATGAAAGGTATTGCACCTAGGCAGTAAGAACCAGCAGCATACCTACAGGCTGGGGAACTCCCTTCTCGAAAGTACAGTGGCAGAAAGAGATCTTGGAGTCATTATCGATTCCAAAATGAACATGGGCCACCAATGTGAGGATGTGGTCAGTAAGGCCAACTGCACCTTGTCATGTATCCACAGATGCATCACAAGCAGGGCCAAGGAGGTAATCCTCTTCCTCTGTGCAACACTGGTCAGGCCATAGCTGGAGTACTGCATTCAGTTCTGGGAGCTGCACTTTTGGAGAGATGTGGACAACATGGAGAGGGTCCAGAGGAGGGCCACTCGCATGATTGGGGGCAGCAGGGCAGACCCTACGAGGAGAGGCTACGGGACCTGAACCTGTTCAGCCTCTGCAAGAGAAGGCAGAGAGGGGACCTGGTGGCTGTCTATAAACTTACCAGGGGGACCAGCGGGGAATGGGAGACTCCCTGTTTACCCAAGCACCTCTCAGAGTACCAAGGAATAATGGCCATAAGTTGTTTGAGAGTAGGTTCAGGCTACTTCACAGTCAGGGCAGCTAGGATCTGGAATCAACTTCCAAGGGAAGTGGTGCTGGCTCCTACCTTGGGGGTGTTTAAGATGAGGCTTGACAATTACCTAGCTGGGATCATATGAGCCCCGTATTCTCTCCTGCACAGGCTGGGGGGTCAGACTTGAAGATCTACTTGGGTCCCTTCCGACCCTACATCTGTGAATCTATGATAGCCGCCTACAAGTACATCGGGGTGAGCACCAAGATCTAGGAGAGCACCTCTTCAGAAAGGCACACCTTGGGAAGACAAAGACCAGTGGCCACAAGCTAATTGAGGAAAAATTTAGGCTAGACATAAAGGAAAAACTTCTTTTCCATAAGGGTATCTAGAATCTGGAACACACTCCCAGCAGAGGTGGTGTAGTCACCATCCTTGGAGGTGTTCAAGAGGAGGCTGGACAAGCATTTTGTTGAGCTCATTTGAGCCCAACTACTTCCTGCCCATGGCAGGGGACTACGGACTTGATGATCTTACAGGCCCCTTCCAGTCCATCAATTCTATGGGGGTCCACAAGGGCAGCTGCAGCTTCTGTGGGGATGTTTTGGGAGTGAGGAATATTAGCATGGCCTGGGGGACTGGAGATCGTGCAGGTCAGAAGCGAGGGTCAGCAGCAGGGATGAAGGGCAGTGGGTTGGGACTGAGGGGCACAGGTAAGACCCCTGGGGCTGCCAGGCAGAAGCAGTGAGGGGCCCAATTCTTCTTTTGGCAGAGCCTGCCCACCACCTCCCATGGTCAGGGGCAAGCCCGAGTTCCAGGAGGACCTGGTCCTTCTCCCACACAGTGGCAGCTTAAAAATACCTCTAAGTATGAAATTAATGAAATGATACTTAATTTATTAAATTAATGAAATCCCACTAGCTTCAGTCAGCTGCACATGTCAGCAACCTGTGAGCTGGATATCACCAAACCCCCTGCTGTACTTCAGTACCAAAATGATCAGGGGGGCAGATTGTCATTAGCACTGCCGTAATTTACTGTGAACAGCACATTGAGATTTATTCATTTAAGACCTGTCAGTTGTATAGAGTGACAAAACACATGAAAATACACCATGCCAATTTTGGGGGCATAGAATAAAACTCTGAGGAATAAAACCCTGTCACCTGTAGAAGCGCTTTGTTTCGCATAGATGCACCCAGC
The DNA here is from genome assembly GCF_001723895.1 of Crocodylus porosus. Lineage (NCBI taxonomy): Eukaryota > Metazoa > Chordata > Crocodylia > Crocodylidae > Crocodylus > Crocodylus porosus. The sequence continues at coordinate 5,194,699 of NW_017728923.1, forward strand.
ATTGAGGTAAATTTCCCTATGGAGACCGTGAAAAAGAGAGGGCACATCCTTGGGGAATGACACAAAGGATAGTGCACTGTACCCTGTCTGGCTGTACTACAGGGCATCTCAGGAAATATTAAACACTCTTACCCCAAGCAGCTCTGATCCTCCCATGATTGGCTTTGATTTCAGAACCAGTGAGAACATCTGCTAAGCAGCACTGGAGGTAGAGAGGCTATGCTGGATGACCTATGCCAAATCAGCACTGTACTTGGTATCCTAAGCTCCAACCCTTTCAGAAAATGATCAGGAATGTTACCTCTTTGTCAAGCAGAATTCTGAAGTGCCACACAGCCACAGCACACATACCACGCACCCATCAAGGAAAGCAGCAGTTTTGTCCTATGGAGGACTATGCATCATTAGCAGATATGGCAGGTGCTTCACATCTGTGCAAAGGGATCAAGGGTAGAGAATGCAGCCTACAGCTGCTAATAGAGCAATTTCTGCTGATGGAGCAGATGCCAGAACAACATGCCTGTTAGGTAACTGCTACTGTGGGTCATTTCCAAACTGTCCATGCAGTTGAGCTTTCTGTTCCAACCACAAGCACTCTACCACCTCCAGCATCAACAATGCTGCCTGCAAGTCACAGGCTTGGGCACTTTCAGTGTCCAAGAAATACCCTGCTCTTACCTCAGACCTGTAAAACGTAATAGCATAAGCATTACTGATTCACATGTATGAACCAAAAACTTACCACACACTTGCACTGCATCCTGATCCACCAGGGAGTTTTGCATGAGCACTTCTGAAAGTCCGAATGATGCCACGTAAGTGGGGAACAGCCACTCAGAAGCTTTGAAAAAGTCTTGAGATCTGACTCCTAATTGAGCCCTCAAAAGGAATCCAAAGCCACTATTTCATTTGTCCAAGTGGGATATAAAGCAGCATCAGCACAAATGGCCACAATTTTAAACCAAGTAGACTAGAAATGTTTAGAATTTTAGCAAAACCCCTCACCAATACTCTGTTCTACAAGAACTTGTTTGATGTTTTTCTAGCTAGCCAGATATACTGCATAGTAATATAGTTAATAATCATAAAGGCTGCAGCTTCTTTCTTCACAGTACATATCAGGCTTTCTAAAAATTCTAAAACTGGTGACAATAAATAAAACTTCATATACTACCTTTTTTCTTGCGTATTCTTTTTTGTTAAGCATGTCGTGATGAGAGAGAGAAAGATGAGAGAGAAAGAGAGGGAAAGAGAAAAATGGAGGGCAGAGAGAAAAGAAAGTAAAGAAGAATGTAAAAAGAGAAAGAAAAAGGGTACAGAAAAAGGAGAAAGATAAAGGAAAGGAAGAAGAAAGAGAGAAATGAGAAAAAAGGAGAGGAGAGAGAAAAGTAAGAAAAAAAGAAAAGAAAGGGAGAGAAAAAGAAGAGAGAAAGAAAAAAAGGAGACAAAGATGATGGGAGAGAAAAGAGAGGAGAGAAAGAAAAGAAGAGGAGGAAAAAAAGAGAAAGAGGGTGTGTCCATCGCTGTGAAAGTCCCTCACAGCTTCCAGCTGCAGCTATGGCCTGCTAGTCAAGGCAGAGGAAGGCAGCAACACCCCAGCTGCAACTACCAGGGCTGGGATGCTCAGGCCTCCAACAGTCCCACAGCGCAAGCCGAGGCCCAGGGCTGGAAGGGAGATCCCAGCCGGACAGACATATACCCTGCCCCAACCCAGGCAAGGGCAGCACCAGGGCATGGAAAGTTGGGGCTGGGCACTTGAGCCAGGGTCTGGGCAGGCCAGCCCAGCCAGCTCCTTGAGAAGATGAGGGCCAGGCAGGAAGTGGGTGCTGCCCCAAGGCTCAACGGGCTCGGGCCACCACAGGCAGGGGCACCCAGCAGCACCCAAGGTGGGGCCCAGTCTGGCCTGCACAGCTCCACAGGAATGTGGTGCAGCTACCCTGCTCATGAAGGGACGCTGCCCAACCAGGGCAGGATGCTGGGCTTGGAGGGCTCCCGGCTTGGCCTCCCTGGAGCAGGGCAGAGCTGTCCCCAGTGCAGGAGCCCCCAGGACAAGATGTGATAAACTGCCCCAGCCTTGTCCACCCACAGCTCTACTCCAGGAGCCAGGGCCACTGCACTGCAAGCCCCTGGCCAGCTCAGCCCTGAATGCCACCTATGGCAGCTGTTCCCAGGGGGCTCCCACACTGAGGCAGATCCACCCTGCTCACACTTGTGCCCGGCCCACAGGGAGGCCAAGCCTAGAGCCAGGAGCAATACCCCTGCCCCCCACCTCCCTGAGTCCAGTGTCCTGCCCTGGCCAGGCAGCATCCCCTCACAGACAAGGCAACTGTGCCCCATTCCTCCAGAACTGCATGGGCTGGGCTGAGCCAGGCCAGGCCCCACCTCAGGTGCTGCTAGGTGCCCCTGCCCACCCACCGCCAAACCTGCAGCGCCTCAGTGCAGCCCCCACTTCCCACTCATACCTTCCCAAGAAGCCAGCCAGGCTGGCGTGCCTGCAGTTCCTCCCCCTGCTGCCCAGAACCAGTCTCCGCCAATGGGGGAATGGGGCATCTGTCTGCCTGAGCCCTGGGCTCACCCACTCGCTGGGAGCCTCCAGCGCAGGAGCCCTGCACAGCCTCTGGGGCTGTGGCCCCGCCCACCCGTAGCTCCCCTACATAGCCTGGGCTGGACTGGAGGGCGCAGCCTGGGGACAGGGTCAGCAGAACACAGACCATGTCCCTGCCTGTGTTCTCCCGATTCTGCCCTCAGTGCCTGCCATGGTGCTGGGACCTGTGGCTGCTCCAGAGCGCCTGAAGCAGGAAACTTAAAATTTAAAAAAAAAACCAAACAACAAAACAATTTCCTCCTGGCATGCCAGGGAAAATATCTCCACATGCCACTAATTGGAATGCATGCCAAGGGTTGCCTATCACTGATCTAGATGAATCAAACACACAGTGCTCTGCAGAGTGCTCAATAAGAGACCTTAAACTCATTTCCAGAGTTGTTTTCTAAGCAGTAGCATTTTTAATGCAGTTCTTAAATGGGACTGACTTCAGCTTTGCAAGATGAACCTTTTTCTGCCATCAGAGACCTGGCTCCATTTTGCTGGACTGCCCCAGACTCAGTGAGGCTCCTATTCTCAGCAGCAAAGCAATAAAAGAAACCAACTGGAAAACAAAATTTTAAAGCATCAAGCAGACTCCTTAGACAGCGTTCTATTCATGTGTGCAGTACAAATGTGCCTTGTGAAGCCCCAAAATTTATCCATATAGAGCAACAGTCCAGAAGCAAGTCAGGATACTCAGATTTCTAGACATTATTTCTACTCTGACTACTCAGGACAGATTCAACAGCAAAGGAAGAGGGCAGAAATTCCCCTGAAACACCTCCAAGCTACCTATCTAAGCAATGATTACCTTTTCCTCCCCCAGTTATCCAATACAGAAAGCCTTCACAGGGTACAGTCCAACATACTATTCCAATAAGACACCATGAGAAGGGGAAAACAGAACAACACAAGAGGTTTTAAATATCTTTATGGAACAGATCATCTTATGTACACTGACATTCATTTTACAGACCATTTAAATAGGAAGCAACATGTGCTTTATTTTAGCAAATTAAGAAGGGAAATATTAACACAGAATTCTTGTTTAGCTGGTCAATTAGTATGTGGATTCATCATACTTTTATTAAATAAAAGAGGTTGATGCAGTGACCAGGAGAATACTCATGACTAGCATTTAGCCCCACCTGAAGAGCTTGAATTAATTCATTACATTCTGACACATGTATATAAAATGAAAGAATATTTCTCAGAGGCTGCCTGCTTACATTTGTCAATATCACCGGAACAAAAAGTCTTCTCCAGGACTAAGGTAGGGATCAGCTGTATAACAACCAGGCCCTAATGTCTTTGCAAGAACTGATACAAGACCTGTAGTAGTTTAGAAATAGCAATACACTGACTTGCTTTCTACCTGTAATAAAGTAACAGGGGAAGGGAAAAACAGCCAATGCAAAGTGTGGATTCTAATCACTGCTGCCTGTAAAAGAAAGCAAGAGGACAAGGGAACCCGATGACCTAGGTGGGGGATGTTTTGTGGGGGACCATGTGCAATTTTGCTCCTTCACTGATACTTACAAGAATCTCTGTAGAAGTGATATTCTTCTTCAGAAGGTTGCTTTACGCAAGGCTACAGGAGAAGAATTTTTTGCCATGAAGAGGGCTATTGACAGACTGCACCTTTTAGAAAAGGATGCACTTCACGACGTATCTAGCACAGAGATGGCTCACTGAGTGGATGGACATGTTAAGTAATGCCCGTGCCTGCTGTGTGGAAAGCCAGCTCTATGAAGGCTCAGCATAGCAAACTGCTTCATTTTAACCTGGGAGTACAATTTTTATTTTAAATTGCCACTGGGTTTGGTTCCAAATTATAATGCAAGTTTTAATTCTGTAAATAGGGCCTGAAGAGTCTGAATAAGCTCCCTGCGCTAAGAAACCTCAACATTTCACATGGGGTTCTGTGTCTGTTAATGCAAAAGCATTTGCTTTTGTTATCACTTCTTAAGACAACAGATTTCTCACAGCTTGATGATGGCTGGTGCCTACATGGTTCATGGTGCCTCTGGGTGGGGTTCCCACTGTGCTGCTAAATAACATTCTTTCATCTCCAAGGCCCAAAGCCGGAAGATCTGCCCAGTCTGGGGAGATGACCTGCTGCTCCTTCCCAGTGTCTAGTTTCCAGTAGAACGCTTACCTGGAGATAAAAATATAGGAAAAGGGTTGTTCATGATTTAGTGAGCTTAAATTAAAGTCTCCAATTTTCAAAATCTGGAAACTGACACACATTTGTGAAAAAACAAATTATTCTTTGCTGAGGGAAAGGAGACAAAACATAGTGAAGCTCTGGACCCTTGGCACCCTGGAAACCTCAGCCTGTACAGTTGGGTACATAGGCTCCAAGCATTATTACCATTTGCACTACCTCATCACTACAATAGTGTTTAATTTGGATCCCCAAAGATTATTCTGCATTATGGATTTCTGTCTAACATGCTCAGCTTCCAAGTAAAAGAAGAAGTCTCTTCTCTGCAACAGCCTATCTAGGCTCTAAAAGTCAGCTAGGCTTCTTCCAATGCACACACCTCTTCAGTGCTAACAGTTCTGCAGTCCCAATCCTGCCAGTCACTTTGAATAGGCTTGCATGTCACTGACAAACTTGGAAAGCTGGATCTATTTCTGCCTGTATACCACGGCATTCAACTTGTTTTGAGCTGGTCAGCAGACCTCACTGAATACATCCAGGGGACAATGGTAATGAGCACCTGGTGATGATGGTTGCTTTTCAGAGCAGAGCCATACAAACCTATACCATCTTTCCTTAGTTAGCAGCTACAGTGCAACTCAATCCTACAATGCCGAGGCTGACTGTTGCTCTCAGAAGTAAAATATGAGGACTAGAACTTTAACACTAATGGCTGGAAGGCCTGAGGCTAAGTTGAAGGCAATACAATTCCTTTGCTTCCTCACCCACCCACCTTCCAAGATAAAATATATTTTCTGCTCAAACAGGAGGAAAGAACAGTCAGTAAAATATAAGAGGTTTCCTACCTCAGATAGGGTATCAGGAGCTAAACATTTTCTTAAGTTTGGTAAGGAATCCCTCGTTCTCCCCTGCCTCCGCCTCAGGCCTATCCTTGCCTGCTTCAGTGCTATCCGTGGCCCTGCCACCTAGACACAAAACAGCAAAAGGCTTACGCACTTCAAACTGTCAGCTACCATACACCTTGGAAAAGGATCGAGCAGCCTAGCCACAGTTTACTCGGGGAACATGTGGCTTTGGGAATGAACCAGTATGCCCAGTCCTTTGCAATGTTCATGTACAGACAGCTCTGCTAAAACCTGCTGCTGTACATAAACCGTCACTTGAGAGTCCCCCTTCACATCTCTTGGTAGTAAGCTTGGGAGAAAGCAGTAAGAACTAACACTGCCATTTCCCCCTGCAATGCAAGATGTAGGAAGTCCCAGCTCCAGAAGCAAAAGGAAAGAGCATTCACTCAGTACACCACTGGGCGTGTCTACATGAGATGCTATGTCACCACAGCCACGAACTACATTGCCATAGCTCATTGCTACAGTGACATATCATCAGCAGGCACAAACTGTGACACCAATGCTACTACGCAGTAGCATTGGAAACAACCCATGCAGTGCCAGGATGGCACAGTAACAGCGTTACTGTGCAGTCTGGTACACATGTAGACGTATCCACTGACACCTTTGCCATTTCCCAGCCCACCAATACTCAAGCATTCCAGGTTTAAGATTCAAGTTTCACATGTGAACAGCTCAGTATCTTGCATGCAGATTTATTAGCTAATTCAGTTTGCAGTAACAGGGAACAGACTGTGTGTACCAGGGAACAGGCACCACTGCATCACAAACAAGCAATCCTCAGCACGCAAGCCACATCCAATACAGAGCATCAGTGCTCCAATGGACTGCTTTCAACTGTACCTGAACGCTGATGCATAAAAACACCCAGCTCTCTTGGAAGGATACTCTAAAAATGCATTGGAGAATGGTCTCTCCTCTAGCCACTTGTTATTAGTCTGCACCCCACAGAATTTGCACCCTGCTGTTTTCCAGACTTTATCTTGCTGGACATTTTCTTCAGGAAAGTAAAGTCAGGCACAACTGATATTGTTACAGGCCTGCCCAGCGTAATAGGATTACCACCAGTCCTCCCCTGCCCCCCTATAAATCTTGTTGCAAAAAACTGGCATAGATTTCTGTGAAACAAAAACATCTTTCATCTCTTACATATGCCACAATGAGGAGAAAAGCCATTAGCAGGGTGACATATAAAGTACAGCTGGCACCCAACATAGCGCCTGCTTAAATGAAAGGAGTTCCTCATACTACGAGGCTCATGTTTTAGGTGCACGGGTGTCACAAGAGATTTCCAGTGAGAACCAAAGCCTAGTCTGTGGTCTAAGGTTCTACCAGCAGAACTTGGAGCATGTTCACATACCACATCCTTCTCTGGCAGCAGAACCCTCCTCTCTGCCAGAGGAACTGTCACCTCTGGTTCTGCCACCACCAAACAGCTGGCAGCTATGTACACACCTTGCACCTTTAGCTGGCAGCCACAAACCATGCAGTACCTAATGCTTGCTCCAGAGTGCATTGCATATGCTACCGCTGCAGCTGCTGAGTGAAGCACAGAAACACCAGAAGTGCTCAGGGTTTTATGAACTACAGCAGATTGGCAGTGGTGACTGCTCCCAGAATTTCCTGCTCCCAAATCATGTAAGTGTAAGAACAGCCCAAGATAGGCCTGTGTGCTCTGCATACCAGCTGGTCCCACGTGCCCTCACAAGAAAGTAGGCACACTAACTTGACACTAGGTGATATTGGTATACTCCATGCTTAAGCATTTCCCTGTTCCCATGAGATAACAGCCCTGACGGACAGGGAAGAACAGTGCAGGGGGGGTCAGGTGGAGGATGGGGCCAGGCAGGGCAGGGATGGGGGGAAGGAAAGGCCTCAGAGGATAGGGCTGGGTGGAGCACGGATGAGGGGGTGGGGGGACTGGGGAAGCAGGCAGAGCCAGCAGGGGTCCACCCCACGGTTCCTTCCTCCAGCCCCCTGACCCCTTACCAGCCACTGGAGCCCAGATTCAGTTCCCTACTACCACACTGCATAGGGAGGCAGCGTGCTTCACCACCAGGGTGAGGGGCCAACCATAAAGACACTCTGGCAGCCAGAGCATCTCTGTGAAGGACTCAGCTTCCGACTGCCTCAGGGCATGGTTCGGGACCATGCCCTGCCTCGCATTTTTTGTCTGTGGGTTTTTTTTAACCCTAGATATCCAGGGGTCTAATTTTACCTCCACACTGCAAATTTGCCTTGTGCCTGCCCTGCAAACATATTTGCGTTCCTGCACATGCTTCTTGCAGCATCTCAAAGGAGTTTGCAACTCCGCAAGGGGCATGTGCGGGCTCATTGGGACATGCCCTTAGTGTCCCAATTGTGAGTAAAATCCCAGATTTTACAGTTTTTCCTTTTTTCTAGGAAGATTCACACTTAAATGCTTACCTATTCTGAAAAAAGAAAGTTCCGGGGTCCCATTATTGTAAGAACTGCACAAACTCAAGCAATATTGATGGACAAACAGTCTATACTACCTTTTGATATATTGAATTTCCATCAGTTAGGCTGCAATTCTTCAGTCAGTCTTCCTCTATCAGGGTTTGCACTGTGAGCTCAATAGGACTTGTGCTCCTAAATCTCACCCATCTGTGTCTAAACACAGGCTTAAAGGTATAACTTCAGGATCCAATTTTTAAAAAATCTGTCCTCTAAAAAGAGTTAGTGAACTTTAATATATTAAAAATCTAATTTTTTGTTGTTAATGCAACCATTTTATTCTGCAGACAAAGATTCCATATCACTTATTCACATCCTTCATTTTAAGCTACAAACAGCCAACCTAGGCTAATAGAACTACTTGTGTGACTAAGGTTATAAACTTGCTTAAGTGGTTAGAAGATCAGAGCTTTAACTTTTAAATGTGTCATTTTGGAGGGCAGTTTTGTAAAAAACTGAAATGAGATATCTATCAGTAGTGGCATTTAAAATTAATATTTATATTTCAACTGATTACACATTTTAATCTAACACTGAAGTAACAGTAACATTTTAAAATTAAGTTCACAAAGCTTCAGTGTGATATAAAATCACTCCACCCTGCTAAACAGGGCAGTGTCTGCTCCAACATACACCAAGTAATGTTTTTTTCCAGGATTTCTCAAAGTGCTAAAAACAACTTTATAGTTTGAGAACTTCCATTGTGAGCTGTTAAAGTCAGTGACAAAATTTCTTTTGAGTTCAATGGAAAAAGAAGCAAGCCCTGTATTACTACCTAAGAGGCAGCATTGCAGTACAACAGTAAACTGGAAGGTTGCAAGTTTCCAATAGTAGGTAGAAAAATTAAAAACAAAACAAAACACTTTGTGACAGAACTTTCTGTAAAAGCCCTTTTAACACTGTCAGTTTTAGAGGTATTTGTTACTAATTTAATACTTGGTAGCCTCAGGCAATAAGATGAAGAAGGTTTAAATGGATATACCCTGTCCAAAAGTCACCAGGAATCCCACCCCTTCCCTCAAACATTCCACATCTCTCCAGCCAGTCAGCCATGGAAACAGCAATGTACACCACTCAGCTTACCAGTAGCTGTATTTGTGACTCCATTCACTGTCCCTTCCACATCTGTCTCATCCTCAGCATAGCTCAACATTAAGGCTCGCTGGCGATTTGTCAGCCTCCTGCAAGTCAGAACAAAGAACCGCTACCATGAGTCACCATTCAGTGTATCTATGACTATCTTTGCAACCTAACCTGAACTTCCCACAAAGCAGCACAAACTAACGTTAGGTCTGTGCTAACAGCAGCTGCCCCCTGAGATATTCAGGGAAAGCCAACAACCATCTTAAAAGAGCTCTGCTAACAAAGAACTTCAGTGTGGCAAGAAAGATAGTAAATCACCATATGTCATCCAATTGCAAGTGGCTAAATGAAATACCTTAGTGTTGAAAAGACTAATCAATCCAGAAGCTATACTTGAATATCAAATTAGCAGAGAAGCACTTGAGAACTGGAGCTCCTTCTGAATGTGTGACAGTTACATAGGAGATTTATGAAAACTGGTTATTATGGGATGGGGTAGTTAATTGATATCAACAATCATGAGGATTATATCTTTTGATATTTAAAGTAATCTCTACACCTACCCCAAAGGGGAAGAAAAAAGGAGATGCATTTTCTGTTTGGTATCAAAAACTTCTACTGCCTTCTGGATATCAAACTCCAAAGCAACATGTCCAACACATTCTTGGCTGACAAAAGTCCTATGTATTGCACTGAACTGATTTAAAAAACCTCCCACTACTTCAAAGCACACGTACAGCAAAAATATAGGCGATTAGAGGAAACCTGAAAACCAGGGGTAAGAAAAAAAATAAGAAAATCCAGTCTAATTTGTAAGACTGCATGTGGACCACACAATTCCAGGGAGGCTGTTGCATCTTTCAGATCCTACTCATCACACAGGACACAGTAACATGCACCAGATTAATAAGTGAATCTTTCAGATGACATTAATGTTCACTCAGAGCATCCAGCTTGCTGGATAGAAGACCTTAATGCATAACAAGTTGAAACATTGTAATTGTAATAAACCAAAACAGGTATTAACAGGGCTAATACAGTAAATCTAAACCCTGTAGCTTTGTAGCTGATACAGTCTTCCTATGCAATAAGAGATAAAGGAAATAGATATAGATTTATTCACTTATTACACTGTCTAGGGAATTCTCAAAACACACACCATAAAGCAGTACAAAACTATCACTGAAAATGCCTCCAGGCAACATGTATTGCGTAGTAACCTGGCGGGTTTCTATGAAATCCTAATAATCCTTCTACATACTTAGGCACTCTGATCTTTATGTGAATGTAGTGGTCTCCATAACCATAACTGTTAAGCCGAGGAATGCCTTTCTCATTCATTCGAATCTTCTGATGTGGCTGTATACCAGGGGGTATCTGTGAATAAAAAGACTTCCTAAGTTTATTCTTGTTCTGCAAAAACAAGATGTACACATGTAAATCTATAAATTAATCAAGCTCTTTTGCCAACAATCTGTGAAGAAACAAAGGAAAAACTTGTTTCTATGTTTAGATACCTGGAGGCTCTGAGATCCCACTCAACAGCAAAGAATAGTCATTCAATACAAAAAAATGGAATTGAACAATCTACTGTTAGGTGCAATTCAGTAAATCTAGTACACAAGCTAGTACCAGTCCTTGAAGAAGGATAGTCTATAGTTCTTGTAACAGAAGAGGATTGTATTCCCATGCCCTCTACTAACTCCCTGTGACAACATGTGCAAACAATCTCTGAACCTCACTTTTGAGAAGCAAGAGCCTTGAATAAATAAAGCTATACAATACAAAATGTATAAGTGACCATCCTTGTATATAAGCAGGAAGCCAGAGCTTTCAGAAAAGCTAGGGGGAAGATAGCTGTGCCCAGGAGAATCTTAAATACTCAGCAAAAAACAAGACTCTCCCCAGCTATGGATCAACCCAGCTCTAAGTGCTAGATCTTCCCAGAAGTACTTTTTCTTTTCATGAGCTTGTAGAGCCCTTCTTCTGAGCTACTGTGCAGGGACTAAGAAAAGTAAACAAAACCAAATACAATCCTTGCATGCCGATTGCCAGATTATAAGCAGCCCATCTTGGTATTAGCAGCTTTGGGGAATTTGCTCTTTTTTTTTAAACAAACAAGAATAAATAAAAGATGACCTCTTGCTGTTTCAAAATCAGGTAACCCACACTTCTACCCACTGGTACCACATACCGTGATATTGATGGTCTCATAAAGGCCCTGACATCTTGCAGTACCTCCAAGAACAGCCTGTGCTACTGAGATAAAGAGGTCTGAGTGGATATCTGCTCCCTCTCTCCTGAATACAGGACTTCTTTGAACCTAAAAGCAAACATTAACTATTCATTTAACTCTTGAACAGTGTGTAAAAAGCACGCATTATTCCTCAACAAGATTATTTTGCTGTAAGCAGGTATCAATAACTTGGGAAAAATTCCAGAATTTCCCATCTGAACCCAGTGTTACTCTAGAACAGGGGTGCTTAGCCCCTGACCTGCAGGGCTACCCATGGGTTCAGAAATTTGTAGCTGGGGAACAACAGCACCATTCCCTGGTTGCCAAGTTTCCAAACCCACAGGGAGTTTGGGCTCTATGCACTGGATTGGGTGTCTGATCCAGTGTGCAGGGGAAACAGTGGGAGGGCCTTAGGACCCAATCCCAGCACACAAGGAAGAGGGGATGACATCCAGGCTTGGGCATGGGAGGGGGGCAATACCAGGCCCCCAGGGCCCAATCCACATGTACAGGGCAGGGAGGAAGTGATACTGGGTCCCAGGGCCAAAAGAATGAACAGCACTACCCTAGAACCCTCCTCTCAAAGCACAGCAGTGCATTTCTTCTAGGCTAAAATACATTTCACCATGCTATGGGAAAGGTGTTCTACCGTCTCTGAAAAATGGAAGGAATAAAGCCATTTCAGTTTGTCACAAGATTCCTCTTAACCCAGGGGTGTCAAACTGACTTGGCCCTACAGGGACCAGAACCACATTGCAGGGCTTCTCAGGGGCTAGATCCAGATCTAGACCCACATCTGACAGCAGAGCAAGCAGCATCAGGGAGTCATGGTGGGGGAAGGGGTCAATGCTGCTGTTGCTTGCTCATTCCACCACCAAAACATCCCCAGCAAGGCTCTGTACCCTGGACTTCAGTGGAAGTCCCACTCCTGCTCACTTCACGCCCGAATTTATGGAGCCCTGTGGGGTCAGATGACATGGCCCAGTGGGCTGGATCTGACCCATGAACCACATCTTTGACATCCCAGTCTTAATCCAATTTTACACTGAAAGGAATTTGCCAGTGGTTTAAATACCCCCTAGACTGAAGAGGATCCAACAGAAGACGAGCAGTTTACAATGAAGCAGCATACATACCCTGAAAGTAACAAATATTTCTTTCTTTCCCACAGGCATTCGAACAGTCTGGCCATCTTCCACACCTGCCATCGGAACAAGGACATGTAAAGGACAGTATTAGAATGAATGGTATTCATCTCACCTCCTGCCTTCTTATTCAAACCAATGCCTCCACTCCCACAACTCCTTGAGGGGCTATCACCACAGCACAGCTTCTATCCATCAAATCTCAGCTAAAGATCTACCGTGGTAATTCTCTGCACAAGAAGCTGTGATACCACTGTTGGATACGCAGTCAAAAGATGGGATACCCGAAGAACACTAACAGCACCACTATACCAGCTCATAGATTCAATTCATATTGAATTCTTTTGCATTTGTCTAAGGGCTGGCGACTGGTAATGAACCAAGGAATAGTGATGTATCCACATGTATCCAAACACTCTAGCAAAGGTAAAGACTATGCAAGCTGCTGCCCAGCCAATGTGATCTCTCTAAAGGTGAAAGGGGAAATTAGTTTCATCACTCATTCAACTTCTACCAAGACTACCAAGTTGGAAGGAGTTTTCTGTGACCCAGGATAAGACAACTAAAGAGACTGAGATGCCCCCAAATCTCACTGCATATCAGTTTGGCTTAAACACGTAAGTGAATTAGGCACTTTTGAAAATTTTGCCCATAGGCACACATCTGGAAGGTATTAGAGTGAAATCAATTAGACAAATATTTGACAGGGACAGCTTAGCCAAGTTTGATCCTGTATTGAGCACAGAGTTAAACTAGACAAACTTCTGAGATCCCTTCCAACCCTACTTTTCTATGAGTCTATGGATTTGTGGTTTTCATAAAGGTGCCTAGCAATGCACTGGTAACTTTTTTTTTTGTTAGTTACCGTAGATATGAAACTATCCATATTCATCTAGACATTCTTGCTGCAGATCCATATCTTTTATATTTTTCTGTCTTGCCTTTAAATGTGCAGATAACAGACACATTCCCTATATAAGCTTAGGCAATCTTCACAAGAAGAAATAACTGCAACTCCTCTGTAATAGGCAAGTTATGTAGCATAGGCTGTATGCCAAAACAGACACTGACCTGCTGGCACAGGAACCATCAGAGTCTTCTTCTGCTTGGTTTGTCCTGTGCCTCTACACATTACACAGGGCGTTATCACAATGGAACCGCGACCACCACATCGCCGACATGTAGAACGCATCACAAAAGGGCCTGTATTTACTGTTTCCTAGAAAAGAAGGAAACAGACAGATTAAACGAATCTTTTCCTAGTATTCAGCAGGGATCCTGGTTTCCCGATTAAAATAAATACATAAATGAATTGCAAATAGTTGTATAACCCTCCCATCCCCCCCAATGAAAGCCCCATCCCCCAGCCCTGCTGGTGCCCCTCACTCCTTTTCCACAGCCCCCCTGGCCCTGCTGGTGTCCCACAACACCCCATACACAGCTCCTGCTCTCCCAGACCTTCCAGAGGGGGCTGCCAGCTGCCAGGGCTATGGGGCCAGGCACCCGGGTCCACAGCCCCCTGCCTCTGGCAGGAGGCAGCTCCTGCAGTGGATCGGAGCCCAGCTCCCCCACTGCTGCCTGTCCACTATAGGCTTGGGCAGGGGGAGCGAGGGGGTGTTTCCTGCTGTGGCACGCACTTGTGGGGGGTTGGGGGAACCATGCTCCCCACATCTGTGCGTGGGGCAAGGATTGTGCGCTACCCACAGCTGAGGGCTCCCGCCCTGCTGCAGCGGGCAGGGCGGAGCTTGCAGTGGCAGACAGCTTTCTGCCTGGCTCCACTGTTCCCTGCCACAGTGGGTCTCACACGCTGAGTTGCAGCCTCAAGTGGGCAGCACACACACAGCCCCTGCAACACACAAATCTGGGGGGTGCAGGTCGCCTTTGCCCCCAGGCAGTGCATGCAGCAGTAGGGAGCCAGCCCCCCTGCCCAACGGATGAGCCGCATGCAGCCCTGTCCCGCTCCCTGCCAGGGCCCTAGGGCCGCACATTGCGGCCGTGGGCCCCAAGCCCCAGGCACTGCCCAGCTGGGCAGCAGCCCCAGCCCCAGCCCCTGCCCTACCCAACTCCCTCGCTCCCTCCCTCTGGGGGCCTCAATCCCCCAGAAGCTGCAGAATCTTCTTCATTGGGGGTTTTTAAGAAGCTGGTAGGTTATGGTCAGTGATGATTTAGAAAGAATGTTCCTACATTTATGAAGGGGGTTGGGCCAGCTGACTCAAGGTCCTTCCAACCCTGGGGATTCTAAATGGCAAAACCAATCCCTGTTAACTCACTGGTCTAACCCATGTATAGTAGGTAGATGGATTCTTTCTACTGTAGACTAATAGTAACAATGCTAGGCAAAAATGTGGCCCGAAGAGATATATTAGGTGTCTGCTCCTTCAGGCAATTCCAAACAGCCTTTTTTTCCTCGATTACCAGCAGGAAGAAAGTTTGATATCGGAACAGAAATTGTCAGAAGAAAACCTTAAAAAGAGATCAGGGAGAGAAGTCTTTCTAATAAGAAAGCCTGGATTCTCCACTGCTTTGCAGTTTCTAAAGAGTGCCAAAAGGTGGCTGTAAAATTTTGCCATTCTGATTTTATAGCCCATTAGATTATGCACAAGAAAAATAGCTTTTGCCTTTTCCCAGTACTTCTGCAAATTCGATAACCTACTCAGTCACTATCCGCAAGTTCCAAAACTTCTTTCACTCCAGCATACTCACTACAAGACCCTAAAAAGTTTTCCTTGAAAGAATTCAGCTACAGGAACTAGGATGTTAATGGGTATATCAATGGTGAGTCTAAACAAAGCTGCTATGAACCAAGCAGTGCAAATCTATCACACACAGCCTTCAAAAATCTGTAATACTACAATGATGTATATAACTCTAGCAAAGCCCCAAGTATCATTTAATCAGAGCCAGGGACAGCTATCATATAAGAATAAACAAACAATATCTACTAACATAAAGAAGCATTGCTTGAACCCAGTTCTTCAAACAAAATGACTCAGCAGAAAAAACCACTGCAGTCAAAGTCTTTCAAAAGCATAAGGTTTATAAAAACAGTAGTAAAATGGATAGCCTTCAAAAACAGGTTGGATTAAAAAACCCAACCATTTAAAAATAAAATTAAAAAAAAGATATTTTGGATTTAAATTAGATTTTTTTGATTGAATGGGGTTTTTTTATTTTTCTGTTAAGATTAAAAAAACTAAATGAACCTATATAAAGATGGTTCTAATTTAAGATACGTTAAAGCTGAAAGTTATCATCATGGAATAGGGATTATAAATTCTAATTATATACTAACTGAAAAAATATATTCTTGTAACCTTTTTAGAAAAGTTTTATAAATAGGTCCCAACAGGCCATGGACTATATTAGGGGCCCAATCTTATGGGGTTCCCCAAGGCTCCTCTAGTAAAGATTAAAGACAAATACTCTACCTAATGGGACTCTGTGATCAGTCTAGAAAATCCTGTGGGGCATCCCTGTAATGCTTAGTTTCAGTTCTCAAACTGTGTATTTGTGTCTCTAGAGATAACATCCTTGTTAACAGCATATATGGAATGAGAGGTAACAGACCTGATTACCTACCCATCAGCCCTCTTGTGTCTCTGCAAGTTTGTGTACACAGTTAAACCCTTACCTCTCTCTAAATGTGCAAAGTTTCAAGAAGTTAAATTAAAAGAGTTGCTGGGGGTGGAGTAGAAATGGGCAAAGAGGAGGAGTCTGGAGATAAATGCAAGGAGGGAGGAGCAGTAGAACAAGAGAAGTATTTTGAACAGAATATTCCAGAAGTCTTGAGGGATAAGTTTCTTAGTATAGCCTCTCCACTGATTTGAGATCTAGTGAGGGAATAGTATGGCAGAGAAGGAAATCTATCATGGCAGCAGGCTTGCCAGGCTGTAAGAGAGACCCTGTTTGGGAATATTTTAATTAAAAATAAAACAGGCATGAGTACAAAATGCAAACTTTCTTTTCCAGTGTAAATAAACAGGAAGAGGAAAGTGAAGACTGAGTTTGCTGCATAACCCAGTATTTTAAAATTTCTCATCCTGACCTGGCTGAAATAATCTATTTAATTTTCGTTAAAAACACATTTCACTAACATAGTTAAAAATTCAAAAATACAGATGCTTGTTTTTTTTAAATAATCATGCATTTGTTGTTGAAGAAAAATATACACAATACGTAAGTTTGTTTTAGGTAAGTAAAACAATTTAAGCGTCTGTTGTTTTTAGTGACAGTTGTTGTTGACCACCTAATACAGCGTGGGAAAAACATCCCCAAATATCCACGATTAATCTAGTGAATTGGAGATAGAGTTCACTTCCCAATGACTTCACAAGTATCTGCTTCAGATTAACTTTGGTAAATAAAATAACGAAATCATAATTCAGTTTTCCAATGTAACTATAAAATTAATCTGAAAAAATATCAAAATAAATCAGCTTTAAAATGTACAGTGTGTATCTTCTAAAAATGAAAACTGAGTTATTCTCCGAGTTGTGAATAATGAGTATTAATGCACGTTTTGTAGAAAACAATGATTAAATTGAGGCTTCCTGACCAGTGATTTAGATTGTGATTTAAATCATAATTTAAAATCAATTTGATTTAAATCAAATCCACCCTGTTCTCAAATGCCCCCAGGTTAGGGTTCAAGCCTTCCCTATGGTTCCTAGTGAAAAGCTCGGCTTTTCGGAAAGCAGGCATTTTCCTCCTTCCCCAGTTTTCCAGGCAGCCAATACTAGACCAAACATCCTTATGCTAAGGACAGAAAACTAACCAATACCTTGTCACATAGTAATTTTGAGTTTTGGAGAAAAGCAAGAATTTGTTAGGAACTTTTATCTTTAGGGCAATGACTAGTTTTAGCACATCAGCAGAGAATGAAACCTGTTACCATTTCACAAAGAATAACAATACAGGTTCATAATTAGGTGCCAGCTGTGTTCCTAGAGGACTAATGCACAGCAGACATCATGCTAATTGGTCAGCTTGTCACTAGACTTAGAAAAAAAGGTCGCAATCTAAACTATTCTCTTATTCCTGAAGTTAACCAGTCAAGGGCTGAAGCACATACAAACACACAGTATACAGAAGGCCTTCAATGACTGTAAGTTGCATCCATTCATCGGATGAGATGATTCTGTCCTCAATACCCTCTTTTCACAGAATATATTTAGAAGCCCTTAAATGGAGTAGAGTCTAAATAAAATAATTCACAAATAAAGTGGTCTCATGATAGTTCCTGTCACTTCCCACATATTGGAAAAAATATACGAAGGCCTTCATATTTTGGTCCATTTCATAGCATTTCACTTATAAGCAATTTAAGAAGTTGAATGCTAGACCATTAGGAAAACAAATTACACTAGCTAGCTATTCTGGACAGTAATAGTTTTTGTACCACAGTTATTTTAATGAAAGTTAATATATTCTAAATAAAAAGTATTATAGGATAAATGCATTTACAGGGCATATTAAAAAGTTAAAGCCTCCTTTACTGAACTTGTTGCAATCTGGATATCCTGATGCTTTAGGAAAGCTAAGCTAACAGAGTATGAATAAGACCTTAGCAACACAAATGAACATTTAAAGAAGATCTGTTATCTGGGGTAACATTTTTAAACAGCACTTACCATGCCAGTGCCACTGCAATAATGACAGGACTGTATTTTGGTACCAGGTTCATGCCCCCTGCCTTCACACCTCTGACAAGAGTCGTTAATATTCACCACAATCTCCTTGTTAACACCTTTTGCTGCTTGATTGAATGTCAATTCCATGATATACTAATCTCAAAGAAAATAGCAAAATTAAAGTTCTAACACATATGCTGAGAAGTAATCAGTAATCATTTTTAGACCCAAGAGTCATTTCAAAACATAATCAAAACACCATTTAACATGCTTAAAGAAAGTAGTACAGAAAGGGAACACACATGACTATCTACAGGCAAAACTGTTCACATTGGGAGGCTGGGGAGGCATAAAAAGGAGGAAGCTTATTAAACCTGTTTAAAGAGCAGTCAAATTGTAGAAAATATATTAAAGGGAAGAAAAGCCTAAACATAGAAGGAATCCAAACTTTGAGCACCACTGTCCTAAGGGCATAAATTTCCCTGGTCCCACACAGGCTAGATGAGCTGCATGGATCCAACAAGCTAGATCCTGCATGTGGGTTCAGCATGTTGGAACAGCCCTAGAAGCCAGATCTGATGCACCAGATCCAGCTACAGCACAACCTTATGCAGCAGTGTGATGAAGTGCAGAAGGCCATATTATCCAGACTGGATATATTCCCCACAGGTCTGGAAATTTGGCAGCAGGAAAGCAGACAGTGTCAACTGGTGCAGCTCTGGGAGCAATTAACACTTCTACTGCTCCCCTGAGACCAAATTTCCGGACCTGTAAATGAGATAGCTCTGTGGGTCAGAATTTAAGCACCATGGCCTTAAGAGAAAACCACGATACTTGTATAACAACTGTATACTTGTAGTGTGTACCATACTTTCAAGTGACTGGGTAGTGAGTGAAGGCTTCTAAGGCCAAAGGTGGCATGCACTGTATCTTGATGGACCTATTACTTAGCAATGAGAGAAATCAGCAGAAAGACAGAGATACCTAGCATATTGTACTTCCTGTAGCAGCAAAAAAACTGCTTACAGCTTCAGAATGTAAAAAAAGTAATTTCTGGTTATTAAGCCAGATGCACCAATATTTATGTGCAGTACTGACAGCAAAGCATGTGCTCGCTACACCTTTTCCTCCAAGAGACTAACTGGTTGCTTTTCAGGGTTAAATGTTTCATACTAAACAAAGACAAAAAGGATTTGTCTCAGCACAAATTCAAGTACCAAAAGTGGCACCAATTATGTAGTTACCTCAAAAGCCAGTGGAAGGAAGCCTTATTTCACAGCTTTTAAAGTTAAAGCACAGCATAAAGCAAACACCAATAGAAATTAGAGATCAACTTGAGCAAACAAAGTAGGGCAGCTGTTTGAACAGAACTAGAAGACATCAGAATTAGTGTTTGATAGCACTGACTGGTGTAAATATCCTTGCAGAAAACCCCAAATGCACCATTTCTCTGGGCCAGTCTCCTTACTGAGCTACCTCACCACAGGCAGCAGAAAGGCAGTGCTAACAGGGCTTAGCCCCCCCAAACACAGGGCAGTGGTACAGCCACAAGGCAGACCAACCAAGGGCTTCCAGCAGCTGCAGCAAAGGTGGGGAGGAAGTGGGGCTTGGGCTGCTGCAGGCACTGCACAGCCAGCAGGGTGTAGGACTGAGCTATGAGCAGCTCATCTGGGGGACATGCCTTCCGGGTTGTAGCAGCAGTAGTCATGGAGGGGTGTGTGCCCCAAAATCTGTGCAAGGCAGGGCAAGCTGCTGCTGCAAGCTGGGGCCAGGGCTATGGCACTGGGAGGGGCTTACGGGGGGGTGCAGCCACCCCAAAATTTGCCATAGCCCACCCAACCCCCCTCCCAGCATCACCTCCGTCCACCCTGAGTGAAGCCCAGCTCCCGCCACCAGAAAAAGCCCAGCACTGCACTGGCCCCAGCCTGCAGTGGCAACTTGCCCTGCCCTGTGCAGATCTGGAGGCACACCCCCCCCATGTCTCCTGGGATATGTGCAGCAGCAGGAGCTGCCACCCCCTCCCCGCACCTTCCAGACAAGCCATGGCTTCATCCCACGTCCCACCCCAACTCAGGGCAGGGCGGGGGTCCTAGGCCACCAGCCTGGTAGTGCAGCCAAGGCTGGCCTTGCTCTGGCCCCCAGCTCCAGGCCACCATGGGCAGTGCAGGGCTGGTGCATGGAAGCAGCCGGGACCGGTGCAGGGCTGCAGATTCAGATGCAAGGACTGCCAACACCAGGCAACAACTCCGGGCACAAGGGAAGGGGTGGCTGCAAAGGCGCAGCGGACCCCGACCCTGGCCCCAGCTCAGCTCCCTCCCAATACCTGCCTGGTCCCAGCCCCAACCCCACTCCCTCCCCATCCCCTTCCCTCTTCCGCCACAGGCTTTCCTGCCTGGGAGGCATGCACATGCTCAGGCCTCCCTCCTACCCCCCACAAAAAAATATTTCTCCCTCTGCCTGTGTACCTCATGCAGGTGTTGAAAAACAGAAGTCTCTCAATTAACAAAGATATTTTAGTCAATATCAAGAGCCAGGTCTTAGGTATATCATTTACCACTTCAGAGTTCCTGAAATAGCCTTAATCATCACCTGAATTGAATGCATGTACTTGTCATGAGCCTGACAAAAAGGTAGTCTACTGTATGCACCCATAACCCACTCTCTCAGCAGTATGATGCAAACATTTATTCCCCATACCTCCTGTGGTTGGTCAAAGACAGTCTGAAAATCTCCAAAAGCAGATCCTGAATACTCCCCAAAGATTTTCCTGAAAAGCTCTTCTGGGTCAATGGTGGGACCACTACGCCAATACTGATGTCCAGTATCCCCTGAGCCAGGGTCAAAGCCATAGGTATCATATTGTTTTCGCTTCACTTCATCACTCAACACCTATGGAGCAAGTAAATACAATACTATTAGAACACACTCCCTCAATAAAGAACTGGAGCTGCTTAGCTAATACTAGATAGAAATATTTAGAGAGAGGCTACATGGAAAAGAGGTTATATGCATTACTAGTAAGACATGCAAAATGCTGTTAAAGCCCAGTTTCAAATCCCTGCATATTATGACAGCGGAATTACTTTACCTTGTGTCATGAATAAAGATAACGCCATAGATTAAAAAGCCTTCTCAGTTTTTCTCATACACATTGGACAGCAAAGCTCAGCTGATAAGCTAAAATACTTCCTAATAACCATATTAGTTACAGGGAAGATAATCAGGTTCTCAGTTAAAAATTATTTCAAGGCAAGCACAAATGACTTACAATGACATTATATAGCGGAAAAGACTAGTGATATTGGAACTTGCAACTGAGATAAAGTAGAGGCCAGAAAACGTAAAGGCATCTGAGAAAGTTATGGTGGGGGGAGAAAAGTTCCAGCATCCCACCCTCTCAAACAGCCATTTTTTATGCCACTTACCTGTCTTTCTTCTGACCAAGAGATTATTCTAGTAATCAGTTCTTCCATGATTAACACATGTAACAGTAGCTCATTTTTACACAAAGGAATAGGAATGTATGAATGGACCAAAAATATTCCCAAAATAAACCAGTCAAGTATTATAGCTAGATGATCACTTTCCAAAAGATAGGATATTTTTGGCCCATTTGCACTCAGGTCTATAAAACAGGACTCTTACCAGTGAAATGTGCATATTTCAGTAAAATAATTGTCACTGAAATGAAAAGAAAGCATCATTTTGTCTGTAAAACTGATCTCTCCCTCACGGTACACCACTAGGCACCTATCTGGCATGTTACCTCATAGGCTGCTGCCAGCTGAGAGAATTTCTCCTTAGCTTTAGGGTCATCCTTATTTGTATCAGGGTGGTACTTCTTGGCAAGCTACACAAAAAAAGAAAAAGGCATATTTGAAATGGAAGGGAAATAAATGCACTGTCAGCACTCATATAATTCATTTTACACGCCAGAAAGTCATTAGCCAGAACGTAGCTTTCAAATCTGTATTTTACAGAGGAGACCAAATGCATATTCAGAGTAATTTACTGTACATAATATTCCCTAAAATGAGGAACATATTAAAAGAAGCATCACAAAGCTTTTCCACACTTGGGCCAGCCAATCAACACCTATCCACTGCATACAGGGCCTGGCTCACCAAGACTGTTTTTAATATGCATAATGACAAGAGCGAACTATAACTATGATCTTGCTACCAATGACTCTGAAAGCTTACTTTTAGAGGTTTTTAAGGATAAAAAAATAATTTTAAAGAATGTAAGAAGAAAGGCCACAGAAAAATACCAAAAATAAAAATCAGCATTTTACTAATATTTATGAGTGATGTGGCTTTTGCCTTCCCTGATGTACAAGATACTGGCCACTGCCCAAAATAATATATTTAACCAGGGACTATTGTGCTGAATCTATCTGATGGCACTGAACTTCCTTTAATATATCATCTGCCTCCTTCTACCATGCAAGGGAAAAAAACACTAGTATGACAGTACTTGGAAGCTTTTACTTGGGTATATTTCAGATAAAAGTAAAAAGTGGGTCATAATACACTCTCCCCAACAAAACAAAATTCAAAACAAAGTCATTCGTGAAATTAAACCATTCTCATTTTTCTTTAGCATACATGCCTGGTAATAGGCTTTCTTGATCTCCTTTTGGGTAGCAGTTCGAGGAACTCCCAGTACCTGGTAATAATCTTCTTTGGTGCGAGATGGGGCACCAGTATGAAACAAGGCATTACATATTAAAGGATAATTTTTAGTTCCTACAAAAAGCAAGACAGAAAAGAAAAAAGTCAAAACAAGACAGATTGTGAGAAACCACAGACCTTCCCCAGAACCTTTCCCAGTCCTTCATGGCCTGCTCTTGCATACAGGTTTCCCTCATTTTATGCTGTACATGTGTTCCTGGAAAATGGTGCATAACTCGAATTCGCATAAAGGGAACCCACTTTAC
The DNA here is from genome assembly GCF_001723895.1 of Crocodylus porosus. Classification (NCBI taxonomy): domain Eukaryota; kingdom Metazoa; phylum Chordata; order Crocodylia; family Crocodylidae; genus Crocodylus; species Crocodylus porosus. The sequence continues at coordinate 5,217,872 of NW_017728923.1, forward strand.
AATGTAACAAATAGGGATACATTCCAATACCTTGACTTACTGATCATCAGACCAATTTCTACTACAAGATAATTTTGGTACTTACCAACAGCAGACAGTACACACAAGCACAGGGCATAATCATAATGGGGACGGCATCGCATAAGAGCAAATTTGTATGTACAGAACCCACGTAAAGTGAGGGAAACCTGTCGCAGACAATGAGTGAGGAGCACAGATCCACACAAGAGACCATATTTTGGTGCAGGTCACTCCCACAATGCACCACACAAAGCAGCTGACTGGGCTTCCACCACACCAATCACATAAGAATTAATTTACCCTGCATAACACATTATTGGTATAAAATGGGTCATCACATAAGAACAAATTTGCATGTACAGAACCCACATAAAGTGAGGGAAACCTGTATTAATAATCAAGACAGTTACACTGAAAAACTGCATTGTAAAAGGTAAATAAATATGAGGGGGTTTTTTAGAAACCATTTCTTAATCAAAAACAGCTTCTACTTTTTTAACTTCAATTTAACTGAAGATTGTAAAATATATTGAAGTTTAGACAGGATGCTTAAATTTGGTATGTGCAAAAACAACATTTTATTTAGAAAACATTACATATACCAGAGCTAAAATTACCAAGCTTTTAAGATAGCGATGGGTGCCAACAACCAATGCAATAATTATACGGCAAATTCTGACACAATTTAAGATTTCATTCATATAATTGTTTTTAGCAACATCCCTGTACGTGATCAGAAGTTGGCCACAGCAGATAGTAGATATGTGGTGGTGTCACAAAGAAGCTATCCTACTCTTCACAGAGCTTAAATCATGAGATACCATGAAGCAATGTTCAGTTAATTTTCTAGCATTTTGTAGTTTTAAGGCAAGACTAAAACTTGTATATCTCCTGTAACTTCACTGTTACAACTACAACTAACTTTAAAAGAGGCAAGCATTTACTCTTCCCCAGACTCTCAAAAACATGAAGAGATTTAACTGCAGCTTTAGAAACATTCTGCAGGTAAAAGCAGAGTGTCAAATAATTTCATATCTTAATTCCATTATTCTTTAGAAAATTAGATCTAAGAGATGAAATTTCCCTCCATTTTGTCAAGGCAGATCTTGCTCAATAGAGGCAGAGGTTTGCCCTGTCCTCTAAAATAAGCAAGATGAAAGCTCATTTTGATCCCGGGGGGGGGGGGGGGGGGGGGGGGGGGGGGGGCGAGGAAGGAATTGCACTGGTGGGATTAGTTTACCTGGCTCCCAGTGGCTTGACCTTGGACAGAGAAGGGCAGTTGACCCTGCTGGCCTGCAGGACTTGTGCTACACATCTTTGATTTAGCCAGCCTATAAAACAGAAGTCTGTCCCACCTTCCCTCTAACCTGGACAACACTAACTGCATCACTGGTGTCTTCAACATTAACTGCATCGGTAGGCAGCTTTGGGGTGGGCCTCACACAGGCCAAGCTCTAAAATGGGAGCATGTGACGATGAGGAACAGGGGCTTAAAGCTGATCTGGAATTTGCTGAGAGACAGCACATGGCGCCAGTCCAACAGGCTCCCGCTTATTTACTGCACTCAGGGATGGGCTTGTGCACATGAGCCCTTCCGACGCTTCCAGCCAGCGCGGGACATAGGGTGACACGGCCCCGCACCGTGCTACAGGAGAGGGCCCAGCACCCCTCCCCGGGGCAGCCTCCTCCCCCAGCTGGCAGCCGCACAGCGTCTCCGTGCCCTGCTGCCGCCGGACACCCGCACGGAGGCGGACGAAAAGGGCGGACGCTCCCCACCGCGAGCTGAGGGCCGGGCCAGGCCGCCACCCACGTGCCTCCGCGGCCATCAGGGCAGGCAGAGCCCCCGGCGCCCTCGCCCCCGACCCGCGCGACGCCTGCCCCCACCGCAGCGACGGCCTCGCGGCGCCCCCGCCCGGCCCGACGCTCACCAGCGGGGCTGACCCCGGGTTTCAATGTCAGCAGGCGGCTCCCGGCCCCCGCGCGGGCAGGAAAGGCGGCGGGGGCGGCGCTGAGCCCCCGGCTGAGCCGCAACAGCACCAGCCGCGCGGTCCTGCCAGGGCCCCGGACCCCCCCGAGGCCGGCGGCCGCCGCCGCGGCCCTCAGCCAGCGCGGGGAGCAGCCGGCCGCCATCTTGGCCCATGAGCCGCGCTGCGCCTGCGCCCCCCGGCCCGGCGCACGCGGACCAAGGCGCGGAGCACTGCGCCTGCGTGTGAGCTCTGTTCCGGTCGCGCGTGGCGAGCACTGCGCATGCCTCCTCGCCGCCGCAGAGTGGGATGGGGCGTGCCGTATGTTTTGCTGCGCCCGTCAGTTCCCTCGTGGAGAAACCGGTGCCTCCGCGACTGCTTCCGGCCCTTGATGTGCCCGGGCCGCTCCTGCCCTGAGCGTGGCGCGATGCTGCCCAGGCTGCTTGAAGATGCTGCTGTCTGTCCTGTTGTCTGCCTTCAGTTTCTGCCCGGACAAATAGACCCGGCAGATCGAGGTGGCCCGAGGCTTTCTCATCCCCGATCTCGGATTGTCACCCTTTCCCTCTTGTTGTCTGAGAGGACCTTTTGTGGCAGGCTGGAGCTGCGCTTGCTTTCTGCCCATTTACATTTTAAAACAGCAACTAGACATTTGGCTTGAGTTTTTTATGAAAATCCTTTATTTGTGGTCCATTAGTCCAGGTGCTGCCTGAAGTCCAAGGAAACAGAAGCCATTTGTAGAAGACTATGTCAGTTTAACACCAGGTGCAGAATGGGTCTGTGCTGTACAACATGCACTAACAGACCCTGCTCAGCCTGCACTTGTGCACCCAGGACACACTCAACTTTAGGAGATGCTGGAGCTCTCTCTCCCTTCTGCCTTGGCTCACCTCCCGCCCCAGGAGAAGGGTGAGGCCATTATCAAAGCACTGGAGGGACATTAAGTGCAGCTATTTGCTCTGTTCAGTCCTGGATCCAGAAGATCACATTCCAACTGGCTATATCCATTTCTGAGTCTTCACGGGCAAAACATTACAACATACAGTCTGGCTTCTTTTTTCTTTAGGTTGTAGATTTTGCTTTGTTAAGCAGTAGATGATGTTGTTTTCCATATTATGGTAGTGAAAAATCACATCATTTCTGAACCATCATGGCTATGCCATCGCTCTTACACTACCACGACATGGAAGACATTGAAATCTGCCGCTTAAAATGGAAAATCCAGAACCTAAAGAAAAAAGAAGCCAGACTACACAGCAATAATGTCTTAAGCTTACATGACTGTGACTGGCTTGTTCTGATCAGGTCTGATGAAGAATGTCTTACATTAAAAGCTTGTCTGACTCACAGCTACACAGTTGGTCCAATAAAATATATCACCCTAAGAAATTGTTGCTACTCTTAAAGAGCAGAGACTACAGAGTTAGAAATGGAGGTGGATTCATGCCAAGCACACAGCTGAGGGTAACGTACTACTTAATTAGAGAGACTACCTTTAAGTAACTGAAAAGAAGTCATGTTATGTTTCTCCCATCCCCATAGGCACACATGGGAAGTGATGATAAGTAGTTGGTGAAGAGATAAGGTATATGATATCCTAAAATCATTAAATGTGGGAAGTGTGAGAGTAGGATTTTGGGACTATCAACATCTATGTGGAGTCTCGCTTCACATGCCTAAGTGGGTGTGGGCAGTATTGAATCAACAGTATTTATGATCTGAATTCCTAAAGAGCCTTCATCAGAGAATCTCAGAGCAGTGGACATGAACTAGTTAGTTTTCTTAATATCCCAAGAAAGTGGGCATATCCCTGTTTTACAGATGGGGAAACTCAGGCACAAATCAAGCCTGATATTTTTTAAAATAACTTCATTTTTTAACAGTAACTTTGCAGCTACAGATCTTGTGGTTACCAAAAGTCATTTCCAAGTAACCAGCAAACTGCATGTCTGGTAGTTAGATGTCTAAATGCTAATTACAACAGATGCCAGGCTGAGATCCTTTTAATAGTTTAGTTCAAAGTAATACATCCCAGGTCACACAGCAAGTTGGAGCTGGAAGCAGAACTAAGGTACCTGGAATCTCCAGTGTTGTCCCTATCTGTTTCATTGTAAATTGGGTTTGCTTTATGCAAATTTGATTTATGCGCTGTTTCCTGGGAACGCATCTACTGCATAAATCGAAGGAAATCTGTATAAATACCTGCCAATATAACATCTCAGGGCAGGGAGGTTCTACTGTAAGGGTTCTCCCATAAGAAACATGGATTTTATTGCTGTCTTTTCCTTGCTTTTTTCCTTGAAGAAAGGGTGGAGGCATAGGGATTGGCTAGTTCAGAGGGTGGGGAATAGGGTAGGGGCTTCTCCCTTCTAGAGGGCACCAGCAATGATCTACTTCAGGCAAGGGCACTGGCTAACTGTAGGGCAAGGAAAGGGGCAGAGGGACTTTTCATAGATTTCATAGACATTAGGGCTGGAAGGGACCTTGGGAGATCATCGAGTCCAGCCCCCTGCCCAAAGGGCAGGAAGTCAGCT